>NC_143174.1:14557954-14860984 GCF_047325235.1 Durio zibethinus
ACATGCTCGAGCCCAGCATGTGCTGTCGTAACCCTCGGTCCGGTCCGATCTTAGACTGGGAATGGACTCCGTATGACTAAGCCAACCGACGAAATGAACGGGCGGGGGGGGAGCGGGCGGGCACTACGTTGGCCAGAGAGACGAGATGCGCAAGCTGTGGATCGATAGGGTGGTAGGTGTGTATAGGCACATCTTCATATTTCTGCATGCCAATGCCATTTTAATGGCTTGTAAATTCATAAAATCGTCCCCTAAGCCTTCACGTAAAGTTTCACGGCAAGATGAATCGTTTTCAATTTTTCATGATTTTTAAAACTTTTTGCGGTTTGGGATTTTTTAAAAATTTTTTGAAAGGAGTTTTGTCCCCAAAATGGTAGACGTGATCCTTGTATTTTTGTTGGCATGCACAAAAAAAATCAGCTAAAAACTCGAAGTGTACAAGATTTTGTGACCATTTGAAAAAAGTGTCCCCATTTCGGACACTTTACTTACTACCGGCAGCAAACCTGCAAAATCTCAAATGCTCTTTAAGGGGGTGTGAGTTCTCGAGGTTTGATGAGGGATAGGGGGCCAATATAAGGGCCAAGTACTAGTACCAATCGCACATCATGTGTGCACACCCCCCGGCCCCCCCGGCCCCCCCGATCACCGGAACCCCAATGCCGCCTGTCAAGTTCTCCGGTGATGCTCCGGCGATGGTGCCCCGGCGAAGAAAAATGCAGCACCAGCACATGCCCGAGCCCAGAATGTGCTGCCGTAGCCCTCGGTCTGATCCGATCTTAGACTGGGAATGAACTCCGTATACTTACACTGGGAATGAACTCCGTATGCCTAAGTCAACCCACGAAACGAGCGTGTGGGCGCTCAGCCGGCCAGAGGAGCGGGATACGCAAGCCGAGAATCGGTCGGGCCCCCTTCTGCGTGCTGCCGATCTTGCTACCGCAACGCTCGGTTCGGTTCGATCTTAGACTGGGAATGAACTTCATATGCCTAAGCCGACCGACGAAACGAGCGGACGGACGGGCGGGCGGGCATTACGCCGATGAGAGAGACGGGATGCGCAAGCCGTGGTTGGATAGGGTGGTAGGTGGGTTTATGCACATCTTCATATTTCTGCATGCCAATGTCATTTTTATGGCTTGTCAATTCATACAATGCTCCCTTAAGCCTTCACGTGAAGTTTCATGGCAAGATGACTCGTTTTCAATTTTTCATGATTTTTGAAACTTTTTGCGGTTCGGGTTTTTTTTAAATTTTTTGGAAGGAGTTTTGGCCCCAAACTTATTAGACGTGATCCTTGTATTTTTATTGGCATGCACAAAAACATTCAGCAAAAAACTCGAAGTGTACAACATTTTGTGACCATTTGAAAAAAGTGTCCCCATTTTAGACACTTTAATGGCTACTGGCAGCAAACCTGTAAAATCTCAAATGCTCTTTAAGGGGGTGTGAGTTCTCGAGGTTTGATGAGGGATAGGGGGCCAATATAAGGGCCAAGTACCAGCACCAATCGCACATCATGTGTGCACACCCCCCTCGGCCCCCCCGATCGCCGGAACCCCAATGCCACCGGTTAGGTTCTCCGGCGATGCTCCGACGATGGTGCCCCGATGAAGAAAAATGCGGCACCAGCACATGCCCGAGCCCAGTATGTGCTGCCACAGCCCTCGGTCCGGTCCGATCGTAGACTGGGAATGAACTCCGTATGCTTAGACTGGGAATGAACTTCGTATACCTAAGTCAACCCACGAAATGAGCGTGCGGGCGCTCAGCCGACCAGAGCGACGGGATGCGCAAGCCGGGGATCGGTCGGGTCCCCCTCTGCGTGCTGCCGATCCTGCTGTCGCAATCCTCGGTCCGGTCCGATCTTAGACTAGGAATGAACTTCATATGCCTAAGTCAACCGACGAAACGAGCGGACGGGCACTACGCCGACGAGAGACATGGGATGCGCAAGCCGTGGTTGGATAGAGTGGTAGGTGCGTTTACGCACATCTTCATATTTCTGCATGCCAATGCCATGTTTATGGCTTTTAAATTCATAAAATGGTCCATTAAGCCTTCACATGAAGTTTCATGGCAAGATGACTCATTTTCTCTTTTTCACGATTTTTGAAACTTTTTACGGTTCAGGGTTTTTTAAAATTTTTTGAAAGAATTTTTGGCCCCAAACTTGGTAGACGTCATCCTTGTATTTTTTTTGGTATGCACAAAAAAATTCAGCGAAAAACTCAAAGTGTACAAGATTTTGTGACCAATTGAAAAAAGTGTCCCCATTTCAGACACTTTAATGGCTACCGGTAGCAAACCTGTAAAATCTCAAATTCTCTTTAAGGGAGTGTGAGTTCTCGAGGTTTGGTGAGGGATAGGGGGCCAATATAAGGGCCAAGTACCAGCACCAATCGCACATCATGAGTGCACACCCCCTTTTCGGCCCCCTGATCGTCGGAACCCTAATGCCACCGGTCAGGTTCTCCGACGATGGTGCCCCGACGAAGAAAAATATGGCCCCAGCACATGCCCGAGCCCAGCATGTGCTACCGTAACCCTCGGTCTTGTCCGATCTTATACTGAGAATGAACTCCGTATGCCTAAGTCAACCCACAAAACGAGCGTACGGGCGCTCAACCGGCCAGAGGTACGGGATGAGCAAGCTGGGGATCGGTCAGGTCCCCCTCTACATGCTACCAATCCTGCTATCGCATCCCTCGATTTGATCAGATCTTAGACTGGGAATGAACTCCGTATGCCAAAGCCAACTGATGAAACGAACGGGCGGGCGGTGGGGCAGGCACTACGCCGGTCAGAGAGACGGGATGGGCAAGCCGTGGATCGATAGGGTGGTAGGTGGGTTTAGGCACATCTTCATATTTCTATGTGCCAATGCCATTTTTATGGCTTATAAATTCAAACAATGGTCCCTTAAGCCTTCACGTGAAGTTTCATGGCAAGACGACTCGTTTTCTATTTTTCATAATTTTCAAAACTTTTTACGGTTCAAGATTTTTTTAAATTTTTTCAGAAGGAGTTCTGACCCTAAACTTGGTAGGCATGATCCTTGTGTTTTTGTTGGCATGCACAAAAAAATTCAGCTAAAAACTCAAAGTGTATAAGATTTTGTGACCATTTGAAAAAAGTGTTTCCGTTTCAGACACTTTAATGGCAACTGGCAGCGAACTTGTAAAATCTCAAATGCTCTTTAAGGGGGTGTGAGTTCTCGAGGTTTGATGAGGGATAGGAGGCCAATATAAGGGCCAAGTACCAGTACCCATTGCACATTGTGTGTGCACACCCCCCCGGCCCCCCGATCGCCGGAACCCCAATGCTGTCGGTCAATTTCTCCGGCGATGTCCGGTGATGGTGCCCTGACGAAAAAAAATATGGCAACAGCACATGCTCGAGCCTAGCATGTGCTGCCGCAACCTTCGATCCTATCCAATCTTATACTTGGAATGAACTCCGTATGCTTAGACTGGGAATGAATTCCGTATGCCTAAGTCAACCCACGAAACGAGCGTGTGGGCGCTCAGCCGGCCAGAGAGGTGGGATGCACAAGTCGGGGATCAACCGGGTCCCCCTCTGCGTGCTGCCAATCCTGCTGCCGCAACCATCACGCTGGTCCAATCTTAGACTGGGAATGAACACTGTATGCCTAAGCCAACCGACGAAACGAACGGGCAGACGGGCGGGCGGGCACTACGCCGGCCAGAAAGACGGGATGCGCAAGCCGTGGATCGATAGGGTGGTAGGTGGGTTTAGGCACATCTTCATATTTTTGCATCCCAATGCCATTTTTATGGCTTGTAAATTCATACAATGGTCTCTTAAGCCTTCACGTGAAGTTTCATGGCAAGACAACTCCTTTTCTATTTTTCATGATTTTTGAAACCTTTTGCAGTTCAAGATTTTTTAAAATTTTTTGAAAAGGATTTTTGGCCCCAAACTTGGCATGCAAAAAACAATTCAGCTAAAAACTCGAAGTGTATAAGATTTTGTGACCATTTGAAAAAAGTGTCCCCATTTCAGACACTTTAATGGCTACTAGCAGCAAACCTGTAAAATCTCAAATGCTCTTTAAGGGGGTATGAGTTGTCGAGGTTTGATGAGGGATAGGGGGCCAATATAAGGGCCAAGTACCAGCACCCATCACACATCATGTGCGCACACCCCTCGGCCCCCCTGATCGCGGAACCCCAATGTTGCCGGTCAGGTTCTCTGGCGATGGTGCCCCGACGAAGAAAAATGTGGCACCAGCACATGCCCGAGCATGTGCTGCCGCAACCCTCGGTCGAATCTGATCTTAGACTGGGAATGAACTACATATGCCTAAGTCAACCCATGAAACGAGCGTACAGGCGCTCAGCCGGCCAGAGGGGTGGGATGCGCAAGCCGGGGATTGGTCGGGTCCCCCTCTGCATGCTACCGATCCTACTGCCGCAACCCTTAGTTCGATTTGATATTAGACTGGGATTGAACTTCGTATGCCTAAGCCAACCGAGGAAAGGAGCGGGCAGGCGGGCGGGCACTAGATCAACCAGAGAGACGGGATGTACAAGCCATGGATCGATAGGATGGTAGGTGGGTTTAGGCACATCTTCATATTTCTGGGTGCCAATGCCATTTTTATGGCTTGTAAATTCATACAATGGTCCCTTAAGCCTTCACTTGAAGTTCCATGGCAAGCGACTCGTTTTCTATTTTTCATGATTTTTGAAACTTTTTACGGTTCAGGATTTTTTTAAATCTTTTCGGAAGGAGTTTTAGCCCCAAACTTGGTAGATGTGATCCTTGTATTTTTGTTGGCATGCATAAAAAAATTCAGCTAAAAGCTCAAAGTGTACAAGATTTTGTGACCATTTGAAAAAAGTGTCCCAATTTTAGACACTTTAATGGCTATTGGCAGCAAACCTATAAAATCTCAAATTCTCTTTAAGGGGGTGTGAGTTCTCGAGGTTTGATGAGGGATAGGGGGCCAATTTAAGGGCCAAGTACCAACACCCATCACACATCATGTGCGCACACCCCCCCGACCCCCCCGATCACCGAAACCCCAATGCGCCGATCAGATTCTCCGGCGATGCTCCGACGATGGTGCACCGACGAAGAAAAATGCGACACCAGCACATGCCTGAGCCCAGCATGTGCTGCCGCAACCCTCGGTCCGGTCCGATCTTAGACTGGGAATGAACTCCGTATGCTTAGACTGGGAATGAACTATGTATGCCTAAGTCAACCCAGAGAACGAGCGTGTGGGCGCTCAGCCGGCCACAGGGGCGGGATGCGCAAGCCCGGTACCCTTTTACGTGCTGTCGATCCTACTGCCACAACCCTCAGTCCAGTCCAATCTTAGACTAGGAATGAACTCCGTATGCCTAAGCGAACCGATGAAATAAGCGGGCGGGCGGGCGGGCGGGCACTACGCCAGCCAGAGAGACGGGATGCGCAAGCTGTGGATCGATAAGGTGGTAGGAGGGTTTAGGCACATCTTCATATTTCTGCATGCCAATACCTTTTTTATAGCTTGTAAATTCATACAGTGGTCCCATAAGCCTTCACTTGAAGTTTCATGGCAAGACGACTCGTTTTCTATTTTTCATGATTTTTTAAACTTTTTGGGTTTGGGCTTTTTTTAAAATTTTTTGGAAGGTGTTTTGGCCCCAAACTTGGTAGACTTGATCCTTGTATTTTTGTTGGCATGCACAAAAAAATTCAGCTAAAAACTCAAAGTTTACAAGATTTTGTGACCATTTGAAAAATGTGTCCCCATTTGAGACACTTTGATAGCTACTGGCAGTAAACCTGTAAAATCTCAAATGCTCTTCAAGGGGGTGTGAGTTCTCGAGGTTTGATGAGGGATAGGCGGCTAATATATGGGCCAAGTACCAGCACCCATCGCACATTATGTGCGCACACCCCCCCCCGGCCCCCTCGATCGTCGGAACCCTAATGCCGTCGGTCAGGTTCTCCGGTGATGGTGCCCCAGTGAAGAAAAATGCGGCACCAGAACATGCCTGAACCCAGCATGTGCTGTTGCAACCCTCGGTCCGATCCGATCTTAGACTGGGAATGAACTCCGTATGCTTAGACTAGGAATGAACTCCATATGCCTAAGTCAACCCACAAAACGAGCGTACAGGCGCTCAGCCGGCCAAAGGGGCGAGATGCGCAAGTCGGGGATCGGCCGAGCCCCCCTCTGCGTGCTGTCGATCCTGCTACCGCAACCCTCGATCTGATCTGATCTTAGACTGGGAATGAACTCCGTATGCCTAATCCAACCGACGAAATGAGCGGGCAAGCGGGCGGGCGGGCACTACACCGGCCAAAGAGACGGGAAGTGCAAGCTGTGGATCGATAGGGTGGTAGGTGGGTTTAGGCACATCTTCATATTTCTGCATGCCAATGCCATTTTTATTGCTTGTAAATTCATACAATGGTCCCTTAAGCCTTCATGTCAAGTTTCATGGCAAGACGACTCGTTTTCTATTTTTCACGATTTTTAAAACTTTTTGCGATTAGGGATTTTTTAAAATTTTTTCGGAAGGAGGTTTGGCCCCTAACTTGGTAGACGTGATCCTTGTATTTCTGTTGGTATGCACAAAAAAATTCAGCTAAAAACTCGAAGTGTACAAGATTTTGTGACCATTTGAAAAAAGTGTCCCCATTTCAGACACTTTAATGGCTACTAGCAGCAAACCTGTAAAATCTCAAATGCTCTTTAAGGGGCTATGAGTTCTCGAGGTTTGATGAGGGATAGGGGGCCAATATAAGGGCCAAGTACCAGCACCCATCGCACATCATGTGCGCACACACCCCCCGGCCCTTTCGATCGCCAGAACCCCAATGCCGCTAGTCAGGTTATCCGACGATGCTCCGATGATGGTGCCCCGGTGAAGAAAAATGCGGCACCAGCACATGCCCGAGCCCAGCACCAGACTGCAAATGAACTCCGTATGCCTAAGTCAACCCACGAAACGAGCGTGTGGGCGCTCAGTTGGCCAGAGGGGCGGGATGCGTAAGCCAGGGATCGGTCGGGTCGCCCTCTGCATGCTGCCGATCCTATTTTCGCAACCCTCAGTTTGGTTTAGTTTGATCCTAGACTGGGAATGAACTCCGTATGCCTAAGCCAACCGATAAAACGAGCGGTCGGACGGGCGGGCGAGCACTACGCCGGCCAGAGAGATGGGATGCGTAAGCCGTGGATCGATAGGGTGGTAGGTGAGTTTAGGCACATCTTCATATTTCTATGTGCCAATGCCATTTTTCTGGCTTGTAAATTCATACAATGGTCCCTTAAGCCTTCACGTGAAGTTTCATGGCAAGACGACTCGTTTTCTATTTTTCATGATTTTCAAAACTTTTTACGGTTCGAGATTTTTTGAAATTTTTTCTAAAGGAGTTTGGGCCCCAAACTTGGTAGACGTGATCCTTGTATTTTTGATGGCATGCACAAAAAAATCAGCTAAAAACTCGAAGTGTACAAGATTTTGTGACCATTTGAAAAAAGTGTCCCCATTTCAGACACTTTAATTGCTACTGGCAGCAAACCTGTAAAATCTCAAATGCTCTTTAAGGGGGTGTGAGTTCTTGAGTTTTGATGAGGGATAGGGGGCCAATATAAGGGTCAAGTGCCAGCACCCATCGCACATCATGTGCGCACACCCCCCGGCCCCCCCGATCGTCGAAATCCCAATGCCGTCGGTCAGGTTCTCCGGCAATGCTCCGACGATGGTGCCCCGACAAAGAAAAATGCGGCACCAGCACAAGCCCGAGCCCAGCATGTGCTGCCGCAACCCTCGGTCTGATCCGATATTAGACGGGGAATGAACTCTGTATGCTTAGATTGGGAATGAACTCCGTATGCCTAAGTCAACCCACGAAACGAGCGTACGGGTGCTCAGCCGGACAGAGGGGCGGGATGCGTAAGCCGACGATCAGCCGGGTCCCCCTCTACGAATTGTCGATCCTGCTGCTGGCAGCAATTCCCAATGCTGCCTGTCAGGTTCTCCAGGGATGCTCCGACGATGGTGCCCTGGCGAAGAAAAATGTGACACCAGCACATGCTCGAGCCCACCATGTGCTGTCGTAACCCTCGGTCTGGTCCGATCTTAGACTGGGAATGAACTTCGTATGCTTAGACTGGGAATGAACTTCGTATGCCTAAGTCAACCCACGAAACGAGCGTTTAGGCATTCAGCCGACCAAAGGGGCGGGATGCGCAAGCCGACGATCGATCGGGTCCCCCTCTACGTGCTGTCGATCCTGCTGCTACAACCCTCGGTCTGGTTCGATATTAGACTGGGAATGAACTCCGTGTGCCTAAGCCAATCGACGAAATGAACGGGCGGGCGGGCGGGCACTACGCTGGCCAGAGAGACGGGATGCGCAAGCCGTGGGTCGATAGGGTGGTAGGTGGGTTTGGGCACATCTTCATATTTCTACGTGCCAATGCCATTTTTATGGCTTGTAAATTCGTACAATGGTCCCTTAAGCCTTCACGTGAAGTTTCATGGCAAGATGACTCGTTTTCTATTTTCACGATTTTTGAAACCTTTTTGCGGTTCGGGATTTTTTAAAATTTTTTTGGAAGGATTTTGGCCCTAAACTTGGTAGACATGATCCTTGTATTTTTGTTGGCATGCACAAAACAATTCAGCTAAAAACTTGAAGTGTACAAGATTTTGTGACCATTTGAAAAAAGTGTCCCCATTTTAGACACTTTAATGGCTATTGGCAGCAAACCTGTAAAATCTCAAATGCTCTTTAAGGGGGTGTGAGTTCTCGAGGTTTGATGAGGTATAGTGGGCCAATATAAGGGCCAAGTACCATTACCCATCGCAGATCATGTGCGCACACCCCCCCGACCCCCCCGATCGTTGGAACCCCAATGCCGCCGGTCAGGTTCTCCGACGATGCTCCGACGATGGTGCCCCGATGAAGAAAAAAGCGGCACCAGCACATGCCTGAGCCCAGCATGTGCTACCGTAACCCTCGTCGGGTCCGATCTTAGACTGGGAATCAACTCCGTATGCTTAGACTGGGAATAAACTCCGTATGCCTAAGACAACCCATGAAACGAGCGTGCGGGCACTCAGCTGTCCAGAGGGGCGGGATGCGCAAGTCGGGGATCGATCGGGTCCCCCTCTACGTGCTGTCGATCTTGCTGCTGCAACCATCGGTTCGGTCCGATCTTAGACTGAGAATCAACTCCGTATGCCTAAGCCAATCGACGAAACGAGCGGGCGGGCGGGCACTACGCCGGCCAGAGAGACGGGATGCTCAAGCCGTGGATCGATAAGGGTGGTAGGTGGGTTTAGGCACATCTTCATATTGCTGCATGCCAATGCCATTTTTATGGCTTGTAAATTCATACAATGGTCCCTTAAGCCTTCACGTGAAGTTTCATTGCAAGACGACTCGTTTTCTATTTTTAACAATTTTTGAAACTTTTTACGGTTCGAGATTTTTTAAAATTTTTTTGGAAGGAGTTTTGGCCCCAAACTTGGTAGACGTGATCCTTGTATTTTTGTTGGCATGCACAAAAATATTCCTAAAAACTCGAAGTGAAGAAGATTTTGTGACTATTTGAAAAAAGTGTTCCCATTTCAGACACTTTAATGGCTACTGGCAGCAAACCTGTGAAATCTCAAATGCTCTTTAAGGGGGTGTGAGCTCTCCAGGTTTGATGAGGGATAGGGGGACAATATAAGGGTCAAGTACCAGCACCCATCGCACATCATGTGTGCACACCCCCTCCGGCCCCCCCGATCGTCGGAACCCCAATGCCGTTAGTCAAGTTCTCCGACGATGCTCCGACGATGGTGCCCCGATGAAGAAAAATGCGGCACCAGCACATGCCCAAACCCAGCATGTGCTGCTGCAACCCTCGGTTCGGTTTTATCTTAGACTGGGAATGAACTCCGTATGTTTAGACCTGGAATGAACTCCGTATGCCTAAGTGAACCCACGAAACGAGTATGCGGGCACTCAGTCGCCCAGAGGGGCGGGATGCGCAAGCTGGGGATTGGTCAGGTCCCCCTCTGCATGCTACCGATCTTGCTACCGCAACCCTTGGTCTGACTAATCTTAGACTGGGAATGAACTCTGTATGCCTAAGCCAACCGACGAAACGAGCGGGCGGGCGGGCGGGCGGGCACTACGCTGACCAGAGAGACGGGATGCGTAAATCGTGGATTGATAGGGTGGTAGGTGGGTTTAGGCACATCTTCATATTTCTGTGTGCCAATGCCATTTTTATGGCTTGTAAATTCATACAATGGTCCCTTAAGCCTTCACGTGAAGTTTCATGGCAAGACGACTCGTTTTCTATTTTTCACGATTTTTAAAACTTTTTGTGGTTCAGGATTTTTTAAAATTTTTTCAAAAGGAGTTTTGGCCCCAAACTTGGTAGACGTAATCCTTGTATTTTTGTTGGCATGCACAAAAATATTCAGCTAAAAACTCGAAGTGTACAAGATTTTGTGACCATTTGAAAAAAGTGTCCCCATTTCAGACACTTTAATTGCTACTGACAGCAAAGCTGTAAAATCTCAAATGCTCTTTAAGGGAGTGTGAGTTCTCAAGGTTTGATGAGGGATAGGGGCCAATATAAGTGCCAAGTACCAGCACCCATCGCACATCATGTGCGCACACCCGCCCAGAACCCCAATGCCGTCGGTTAGGATCTCCGACGATGCTCCGGTGAAAGTGACCCAACGAAGAAAAATACGGCACCAGCACATGATCGAGCCCAGCATGTGCTACCGTAATCGTCGGTCCGGTCTGATCTTAGACTGGGAATGAACTCCGTATGCCTAAGTCAACCCACGAAACGAGCGTGCGGGCGCTCAGCCGGCTAGAGGGGCAGGATGCGCAAGCCGATGATCGACCGGGTCGCCCTCTGCGTGCTGTCGATCCTGCTGCCACAACCCTCGGTCTGGTCTGATCTTAGACTGGGAATGACCTTTGTATGCCTAAGCCAACCAACGAAACGAGCGGACGGGCGGGCTCTACGTCGGCCAGAGAGACGGGATGCGTAGCAGTGGATAGATAGGGTGGTGGGTGGGTTTAGGTACATCTTCATATTTCTACATGCCAATGCCATTTTTATGGCTTGTAAATTCATACAATGGTCCCTTAAGCCTTCACGTGAAGTTTCATGGCAAGACGACTCATTTTCTACTTTTCATGATTTTTGAAACCATTTCGCGGTTCGAGATTTTTTTAAAATTTTTTCGAAAGGAGTTTGGCCCCAAACTTGGTAGGTGTGATCCTTGTATTTTTGTTGGCATGCACACAAAAAATCAGCTAAAAACTAGACGTGTACAAGATTTTGTGACCATTTGAAAAAAGTGTCCCCATTTCAGACACTTTAATGGCTACTACTGGCAGCAAACCTGTAAAATCTCAAATGCTCTTTAAGTGGGTGTGAGTTCTTGAGGTTTGATGGGGGATAGGGGGCCAAGTACCAGCACCGATCACACATCATGTGCGCACACCCCCCGACCCCCCCGATCGTTGGAACCCCAATGCCGCCGGTCAGGTTTTCCGGCAATGGTGCCCCGACGAAGAAAAATGTGGCACCAGCACATGCCTGAGCCTAGCATGTGCTGCCGCAACCCTCAATCTGGTTCGATCTTAGACTGGGAATGAACCCCGTATGCCTAAGCCAACCAACGAAATGAGTGGGCGAGCGGGCTCTACGTCGGCTAGAGAGACAGGATGCGCAAGCTGTGGATCGATAGGGTGGTAGGTGGGTTTAGGTACATCTTCATATTTCTACATGCCAATGCCATTTTTATGGCTTGTAAATTCATACAATGGTCCCTTAAGCCTTCATGTGAAGTTTCATGGCAAGACAACTCGTTTTCTATTTTTCATGATTTTTGAAACCTTTTTGCGGTTCTGGATTGTTTTAAATTTTTTTCGGAAGGAGTTTTGGCCCCAAACTTGGCAGACGTGATCCTTGTATTTTTGTTGGCATGCACAAAAAAAATCAGCTAAAAACTAGAAGTGTACAAGATTTTGTGACCATTTGAAAAAAGTGTCCCCATTCGAGACACTTTAATGGCTACTGGTAGCAAACCTGTAAAATCTCAAATGCTCTTTAAGGGGGTGTGAGTTATCGAGGTTTGATGAAGGATAGGGGGCCAATGTAAGGGCCAAGTACCAGCACCCATTGCACATCATGTGCACACACCCCCCGGCCCCCCCGAACGCCGAAACCCCAATGCCGTCGGTCAGGTTCTCCGACGATGCTTCGACGATGGTGCCCCGGTGAAGAAAAATGCCACAGCAGCACATGCCCGAGCCCAGCATGTGCTTCCACAGCCCTCGAACCGATTCAATCTTAGACTGGGAATGAACTCCGTATGCCTAAGCCAACCGACGAAACGAGCGGACGGGCAGGCGGGCACTACACCGGCCAAAGAGACGGGATGCGCAAGTCGTGGATCGATAGGGAGGTAGGTGTGTTTAGGCACATCTTCATATTTCTACGTGCCAATGCCATTTTTATGGCTTGTAAATTCATACAATGGTCCCTTAAGCCTTCATGTGAAGTTTAATGGCAAGATGACTCGCTTTCTATTTTTCATTATTTTTGACACTTTCTACGGTTCGAGATTTTTTAAAATTTTTTTGGAAGGGTTTTTCGCCCCAAACCTGGAAGACGTGATACTTGCATTTTTTTGGCATGCACAAAAAAGTTCAGCTAAAAACTCGAAATGTACAAGATTTTGTGACCATTTGAAAAAAGTGTCCCCATTCCAGACACTTTAATGGCTACTGGCAGGAAACCTGTAAAATCTCAAATGCTCTTTAAGGGGGTGTGAGTTCTCAAGGTTTGATGAGGAATAGCAGCCAATATAAGGGCCAAGTACCAGCACCCATCGCACATCATGTGCGCATACCCACCGGCCTCCCTGATCGTCGAAACCCCAATGCTGCCGGTCAGGTTCTCCGGCGATGCTCTGGCGATGGTGCCCTGGTGAAGAAAAATGCAGCACCAGCACATGCCCGAGCCCAGCATGTGCTGCCGCAACCCTCGGTCCAGTCCGATCTTAGACTAGGAATGAACTCCGTATGCCTAAGTCAACCCATGAAACGAGCCTACTGGCGCTCAGCCGGCCAGAGGGGCAGGATGCGCAAGCCAAGGATCGGTCGGGTCCCCCTTTACGTGCTACCGATCCTACTGTCGTAACCCTCGATCTAGTCTAATCTTAGATTGGGAATGAACTCTGTATGCGTAAGCCAACCGACGAAACGAGCGGGTGGGCGGGCGGGCTCTACGCCGGCCAGAGAGACGGGATGCGCAAGGCGTGGATCGATACGGTGGTAGGTGGGTTTAGGCACATCTTCACATTTCTACCTGCCAATGCCGTTTTTCTGGCTTGTAAATTCATACAATGGTCCCTTAAGCCTTCACATCAAGTTTCATGGCAAGACAACTTGTTTTCTATTTTTCATGATTTTCGAAACTTTTTACGGTTTGGGATTTTTTTAAATTTTTTTGGAAGGCGTTTTGGCCCCAAACTTGGTAGACGTGATCCTTGTATTTTTGTTGGCATGCACAAAAAAATTCAGCTAAAAACTCAAAGTGTACAAGATTTTGTGACCATTTGAAAAAAGTGTCCCCTTTTTTAGACACTTTAATGGCTACTGGCAGCAAACCTGTAAAATCTCAAATGCTCTCTAAGGGGGTGTGAGTTCTTGAGGTTTGATGAGGGATAGGGGGCCAATATAAGGGCCAAGTACTAGCACCCATCGCACATCATGTGCGCACACCCCCCGGCCCCTCCGATCGTCGGAACCCCAATGCCGTCGGTCAGGTTCTCTGACGATGGTGCCCCGACAACGAAAAATGCAGCACCAATACCTGCCCGAGACCAGCATGTGCTGCCACAACCCTCGGTCTAGTCTGATCTTAGACTGGGAATGAACTCTGTATGCCTAAGCCAACCGACGAAACGAACGGAAGGGCGGGCGGGCGGGCACTATACTGGCCAGAGAGACGGGATGCGCAAGCCGTGGATCGATAGGGTGGTAGGTGGGTTTAGGCACATCTTCATATTTTTGTGTGCCAATGCCATTTTTATGGCTTGTAAATTCTTACAATGGTCCCTTAAGCCTTCACGTGAAGTTTGATGGCAAGACGACTCGTTTTCTATTTTTTATGTTTTTCGAAACTTTTTACGGTTCAAGTTTTTTTAAAATTTTTTCGGAAGGATTTTTGGCCCCAAACCTGGTAGACGTGATCCTTGCATTTTTTTTGCATGCACAAAAAAATTCAGCTAAAAACTCGAAGTGTACAAGATTTTATGACCATTTGAAAAAAGTGTCCCCATTTCAGACACTTTAATGGCTACTGACAGCAAATCTGTAAAATCTCAAATGCTCTTTAAGGGGGTGTGAGTTCTCGAGGTTTAATGAGGGATAGGGGGCCAATATAAGGGCCAAGTGCTAGCACCCATTGCACACCATGTGCGCACACCCCCCCGGCCCCCCCGATTGTCGGAACCCCAATGCTACCGGTCAGCTTCTCCGACGATGCTCTGACGATGGTGCCCCGACGAAGAAAAATACGGCACCAGCACTTGCCCGAGCCCAGCATGTGCTATCGCAACCCTCGGTCTGGTCCAATCTTAGACTGTGAATGAACTCCGTATGCCTAAGCCAACCGACAAAACGAACGGAAGGGCGGGCGGGCGGGCACTATACTGGCCAGAGAGACGGGATGCGCAAGCCGTGGATCGATAGGGTGGTAGGTGAGTTTAGTCACATCTTCATATTTCTACGTGCTAATGCCATTTTTATGGCTTGCAAATTCATACAATGGTCCCTTAAGCCTTCACGTGAAGTTCCATGGCAAGACGACTCATTTTCTATTTGTCATGATTTTCAAAACTTTTTGCAGTTTGGGATTTTTTAAAATTTTTTCGGAAGGAGTTTTTGCCCCAAACTTGGTAGACATGATCCTTGTATTTTTTTTAGCATGCATAAAAAAATTCAGCTAAAAACTCGAAGTGTACAAGATTTTGACCACCATTTGAAAAAAGTGTCCCTATTTGAGACACTTTAATGGCTACTGGCAGCAAACCTGTAAAATCTCAAATGCTCTTTAAGGGGGTGTGAGTTCTCGAGGTTTGATGATGGATAGGGGGCCAATATAAGGGCCAAGTACCAACACCCATCGCACATCATGTACGCACAGGCCCCCCGGCCCTCTATCGCCGGAACCCCAATGTCCCCGGTCAGGTTCTACGGCGATGCTCCGACGATGGCACCTCAGTGAAGAAAAATGCGGCACCAGCACATGCCCGAGCCCAGCATGTGCTACCGTAGCCCTAGGTCTGATCCGATCTTAGACTGGGAATGAACTCCGTATGCTTAGACTAGGAATAAACTTCGTATGCCTAAGTCAACCCCACGAAACGAGCGTAAGGGCGCTCAGCCGGCCAGAAGGGCGGGATGCCCTTTGCGTGTTTTCGATCCTGCTGCCGCAACCCTCGGTCTGGTCTGATCTTAGACTGGGAATGAACTCCGTATGCCTAAGCCAACCGACGAAACGAACGGGCGGGCGGGCGGGCGGGCACTATGTCGACTAGAAAGACGGGATGCGCAAGCCGTGGATCCATAGGGTGGTAGGTGGGTTTAGGCACATCTTCATATTTCTGCGTACTAATGCCATTTTTATGGCTTGTAAATTCATACAATGGTCCCTTAAGCCTTCACGTGAAGTTTCATAGCAAGACGACTCGTTTTCTATTTGTCACGATTTTCAAAAATTTTTACAGTTTAGGATTTTTTAAAATTTTTTAGGAAGGATTTTAGGCCCCAAACTTGGCAGACGTGATCCTTGTATTTTGTTGGCATGCATAAAAAAATTCAGCTAAAAACTCGAAGTGTACAAGATTTTGTGACCATTTGAAAAAATTGTCCCTATTTCAGACACTTTAATGGCTACTGGGAGCAAACCCGTAAAATCTCAAATGCTCTTTAAGGGGGTGTGAGTTCTTGAGGTTTGATGAGGGACAGAGGACCAATATAAGGGCCAAGTACCAGCACCCATTGCACATCGTGTGTGCACACCCCCTCGGCCCCCCCGATCATCGGAACCCAAATGCTGTCGGTCAGGTTCTTCGGTGATGCTCCGACGATGGTGCCTCGGAGAAGAAAAATGTAGCACCAGCACATGCCCGAGCCCAGCATGTGCTACCGCAACCCTCGATCTGGTCAGATCTTAGACTAGGAATGAACTCCGTATGCCTAAGTCATCCCGTAAAATGAGCGTGCGGGTGCTCAGCCGGCTAGAGGGGTGGGATGCGCAAGTCGGGGATCGGCCCCCATTTCAGACACTTTAATGGCTACTGGCAGCAAACCTGTAAAATCTCAAATGCTCTTTAAGGGGGTGCGAGTTCTCGAGGTTTGATGAGGGATAAGGGGCAATATAAGGGCCAAGTACTAGCACCCATCGCACATTATGTGCGCACACCCCCTCCGGCCCCCAGATCACCGGAACCCCAATGCCGCCGATCAGGTTCTCTGACGATGCTTCGGCGATGGTGCCCTGGCAAAGAAAAATGTGGCACCAGCACATGCCCGAGCCCAGCATGTGCTGCTACAACCCTCGGTCTGGTCCGATCTTAGACTGGGAATGAACTCCATATGCTTAGACTGGGAATGAACTCCGTATGCCTAAGTCAACACATGAAACGTGCGTGCCAGTGCTCAGTCGACCAAAGGGGCGGGATGCGTGAGCCGGGGATCGATCGGGTCCCCCTCTGCGTGCTACCGACCCTACCACCACAACCCTTGGTCCGGTCCAATCTTAGACTGGGAATGAACTCCGTATGCCTAAGCCAACCGATAAAACGAGCGAGCGTGCGGGCAGGCAGGCACTACGTTGGCCAGAGAGACGGGATGCGCAAGCCGTGGATCGATAGGGTGCTTGGTGGGTTTAGGCACATCTTCATATTTCTGTGTGCCAATGCCAATTTTATGGCTTGTAAATTCATACAATGGTCCCTTCAGCCTTCACGTGAAGTTTCATGGCAAGACGACTCATTTTCTATTTTTCACGATTTTTGAAACTTTTTGCGGTTCGGGATTTTTAAAAATTTTTTCAGAAGGCGTTTTGGTCCCAAACTTGGTAGACGTGATCCTTGTATTTTTGTTGGCATGCACAAAAAAATTCAGTTAAAAAATCAAAGTGTACAAGATTTTGTGACCATTTGAAAAAAGTGTCCTCATTTTAGACACTTTAATCGCTACTGGTAGCAAACCTATAAAATCTCAAATGCTCTTAAAGGGGGTGTGAGTTCTTGAGGTTTTATGAGGGATAGGGGGCCAATATTAGGGCCAAGTACCAGCACCCATTGCACATCATGTGCACACACCCCCCCGATCGTCGGAACCTCAATGCCGCCGGTCAGGTTCTCCGGGGATGCTCCGACGATGGTGCCCCAGCGAAGAAAAATATGGCACCAGCACATGCTCGAGCCCAGAATGTGCTACTGAAACCCTCGGTCTGATCCGATCTTAGACTGGGAATGAACTCTGTATGCCTAAGTCAACTCACGAAACGAGCGTGCGGGCGCTCAGCCTACCAGAGGGGTGGGATGCGCAAGTCGGGGATCGATCGGGTCCCCCTCTGCATGCTGTCGATCTTGCTACCACAACCCTCGGTCTGGTCTGATCTTGGACTGGGAATGAACTCTGTATGCCTAAGCCAACCGACAAAACGAGCGGGTGGGTGGACGGGCGGGCACTACGTCGGCCAGAGAGACGGGATGCGCAAGCCGTGGATCGATAGGGCGGTAGGTGGGTTTAGGCACATCTTCATATTTTTGTGTGCCACTGCCATTTTTATGGCTTGTAAATTCATACAATGGTCCCCTAAGCCTTCACGTAAAGTTTCATGGCAAGACGACTCGTTTTCTACTTTTCACGATTTTTGATACTTTTTACGGTTCGAGATTTTTTAAAATTTTTTCGAAAGGAGTTTTGGCCCCAAAGTTGGTAGACGTGATCCTTGTATTTTTGTTGGCATGCACAAAAACTTCAGCTAAAAACTCGAAGTGTACAAGATTTTGTGACCATTTGAAAAAAGTGTCCCCATTTCAGACACTTTAATGGCTACTGGCAGCAAACCTGTAAAATCTTAAATGCTCTTTAAGGGGGTGTGAGTTCTCGAGGTTTGATAAGGGATAGGGGGCCAATATAAAAGCCAAGTGCCAGCACCCATCGCACATCATGTGCGTACACCCCCGGCCCCCTGATCGTCGAAGCCCAAATGCCGCCGGTAAGGTTCTCCGATGATGCTCCGACGATGCTCCGATGATGGTGCCCCGACGAAGAAAAATGCGGCACCTCACACATGCTTGAGCCCAGCATGTGCTACCACAACCCTCGATCCGGTCCGATCTTAGACTGGGAATGAACTTCGTATGCTTAGACTGGGAATGAACTCCGTATGCCTAAGTCAACCCATGGAACAAGCGTGCGGGCGCTCAGCCGACCGGAGGGGTGGGATGTGCAAGCTGGGGATCGACCGGGTCCCCCTCTACGTGCTACCGATCCGACTGCCACAACCCTCAATCCGATCTGATCTTAGATTGGGAATCAAACTCCGTATGCCTAAGCCAACCGACGAAACGAGCGGGCGGACGGGCGGGCACTACGCCGGCCAGAAAGACGGGATGCACAAGCCGTGGATCTATAGGGTGGTAGGTGGGTTTAGGCAAATCTTTATATTTTTGCGTGCCAATGCCATTTTTATGGCCTGTAAATTCATACAATGGTCCCTTAAGCCTTCACGTGAAGTTTCATGGCAAGACAACTCGTTTTCTATTTTTCACCATTTTCGAAACTTTTTACGGTTTGGGATTTTTTAAAATTTTTTCGGAAGGAGTTTTGGCCCGAAACTTGGTAGACGTGATCCTTGTATTTTTGTTGGCATGCCCAAAACAATTCAGCTAAAAACTCGAACAGTACAAGATTTTGTGACCATTTGAAAAAAGTGTCCCCATTTCAGACACTTTAATGGCTACTGGCAGCAAACCTGTAAAATCTCAAATGCTCTTTGAGGGGGTGTGAGTTCTCGAGGTTTGATGAGGGATAAGGGGCCAATATAAGGGCCAAGTACCAGCACCCATCGCACATCATGTGAGCACACCCCCCGGCCCCCTGATCACTGAAACCCCAATACCGTCGGTCAGGTTCTCCGGCGATGCTCCGACGATGGTGCCCCGGTGAAGAAAAATGTGGCACCAGCACATGCCCAAGCCCAGCATGTGCTACCACAACCCTTGGTCCGATTCGATCTTAGACTGGGAATGAACTCCATATGCTTAGATTGGGAATGAACTCCGTATTCCTAAGTCAACCCACGAAATGAGCGTGCGAGCACTACCTGCGTGCTGCTAATCCTGCTGCCGCAACCCTCAATCCAGTCCTATTTTAGACTGGAATCAACTCTGAATGCCTAAGCCAGTCGATGAAACGAGCGGGCGGGCACTACGTCGACCAGAGAGACGGGAAGCGCAAGCCGTGGATCGATAGGGTGGTAGGTGAGTTTAGGCACATCTTCATATTTCTGTGCGCCAATACCATTTTTATGGCTTGTAAATTTATATAATGGTCCCTTAAGTCTTCACGTGAACTTTCATGGCAAGACGACTCGTTTTCTATTTTTCATGATTTTTGAAACTTTTTACGGTTCAGATTTTTTAAAATTTTTTCGGAAGGAGTTTTGGCCCCAAACTTGGTAGACGTGATCCCTGTATTTTTGTTGGCATGCACAAAAGAATTCAGCTAAAAACTCGAAGTGTACAAGATTTTGTGACCATTTGAAAAAAGTGTCCCTATTTCAAACACTTTAATGGCTACTGACAGCAAACCTGTAAAACTCAAATGCTCTTTAAGGGGGTGTGAGTTCTCGAGGTTTGATGAAGGATAGGGGGCCAGTAAAAGGGCCAAGTACCAGCACCCATCGCACATCATGTGCGCACATCCCCTCGGCCCCCCCGATCATCGGAACCCTAATGTCACAGGTCAAGTTCTTCGACGATGCTCCGACGATGGTGCCCCGACGAAGAAAAATGCGGCACCGACACATGCCCGAGCCCAGCATGTGGTACCACAACCCTTGATCCGGTCCGATCTTAGACTGGGAATGAACTCCGTATGCTTAGACTGGGAATGAACTCCGATGCCTAAGTCAACCCACGAAACGAGCGTGCGGGCGCTCAACCGGCCAGAGGGGTGGGATGCGCAAGCGGGGGATCGGTCGGGACCTCTTCTGTGTGTTGTCGATCCTGCTGCCACAACCCTCGGTCCGGTCTAATCTTAGACTGGGAATGAACTCTGTACGCCTAAGCCAACCGATGAAATGAGCGGGTGGGCACTACGCCGGCCAGAGAGACCGGATGCGCAAGCCGTGGATCGATAGGGTCGTAAGTGGTGCTCAGTAGGCCAGAGGGGCGGGATGCGAATGTCGAGTATAGGCTCGATCCCCCTCTACGTGCTATCGATCCTGCTGCTATAACCCTCACTCTGATCCAATCTTACACTGGGAATGAACTCCATATGCCTAAGCCAACCGACGAAACGAGTAGGCAGGCGGGTGGGCGGGCACTACATCGACAGAGAGACGGGATGTGCAAGCCATGGATCGATAGGGTGGTAGGTGGGTTTAGGCACATCTTCATATTTCTGCGTGCCAATGCCATTTTTATGGCTTGTAAATTCATAAAATGGTCCCTTAAGCCTTTACGTGAAGTTTCATGGCAAGAAGATTCGTTTTATATTTTTCACTATTTTTGAAACCTTTTGCGGTTTGGGATTTTTTAAAATTTTTTCGGAAGGATTTTTGGCCCCAAACTTGGTAGATGTGATACTTGTATTTTTGTTGGCATGCATAAAACAATTCAGCCAAAAACTCAAAGTGTACAAGATTTTGTGACCATTTGAAAAAAGTGTCCCCATTTTAGACACTTTAATGGCTACTGATAGCAAACCTGTAAAATCTCAAATGCACTTTAAGGGGGTGTGAGTTCTCGAGGTCTGGTGAGGGATAGGGGCAAATATAAGGGCCAAGTACTAGCACCTATCGCACATCATGTGCGCACACCCCCCCCGGCCCCCCCGATCGCCGGAACTCGAATGCCGCCGGTCAAGTTCTCGACGATGCTACGACGATGGTGCCTCAATGAAGAAAAATGCGGCACCAGCACATGCCCGAGACCAGCATGTGCTGCCGCAACCCTCAGGCCTGTCCGATTTTAGACTGGGAATGAACTCCATATGCCTAAATCAACCCACAAAATGAGCGTGCGGGCGCTCAGCCGGCCAGAGGGGCGGGATGCGTAAGTCAGAGATCGGTCGGGTCCCCCTCTGCATGCTGCCGATCTTGCTGCCGCAACCCTTAATTTGGTTCCATCTTAGACTGGGAATGAACTCCGTATGCCTAAGCCAACCGACGAAACGAACGGACGGGCGGACACTACGTCGGCCAGAGAGACGAGATGCGCAAGCCGTGGATTGATAGCGTGGTAGGTGGGTTTAGGCACATCTTCATTTTTCTATGTGCCAATGCCATTTTTATGGCTTGTAAATTCATACAATGGTCCCTTAAGCCTTCACGTGAAGTTTCATGGCAAGAAGGCTCGTTTTCTATTTTTCATGATTTTTGAAACTTTTTGCGGTTCAGGATTGTTTAAAATTTTTTCGGAAGAAGTTTTGGCCCCAAACTTGGTAGATGTGATACTTGTATTTTTGTTGGCATGCATAAAACAATTCAGCCAAAAACTCAAAGTGTACAAGATTTTGTGACCAATTGAAAAAAGTGTCCCCATTTCAGACACTTTAATGGCTACTGGCAGCAAACCTGTAAAATCTCAAATGCTCTTTAAGTGGGTGTGAGTTCTCGAGGTTTGATGAGGGATAAGGGGCCAAAATAAGGGCCAAGTACCAGCACCCAATGCACATCATGTGCGCACACGCCCCAGCCCCCCCGATCGCCGGAACCCAAATGCCACCGGTCAGGTTCTCCGACGATGCTCCGACGATGGTGCCTCGACGAAGAAAAATGCGGCACCAGCACATGCCCGAGCCCAGCATGTGCTACTGTAACCCTCGGTCCGGTCCGATCTTAGATTGGGAGTGAACTCCATATGCTTACACTAGGAATGAACTCCATATGCCTAAGTCAACCCACAAAACGAGCGTTTAGGCGCTCAGCCGGCCAGAGGGGCGGGATGCGCAAGCCGGAGATCGTTCGGGTCCCCCTCTGTATGCTGTCGATCCTGCTACTACAACCCTTGGTTTGGTCTGATCTTAGACTGGGAATGAACTCCATATGCCTAAGCCAACAGACGAAACGAGCGGGCGGACGGGCGGGCGGGCACTACGTCGGCCAGAGAGACGGGATGCGCAAGCCGTGGATCGATAGGGTGGTAGGTGGGTTTAGGCACATCTTCATATTTCTGCGTGCCAATGTGATTTTTATGGCTTGTAAATTCAAACAATGGTCCCTTAAGCCTTCACGTGAAGTTTCATGGCAAGACAACTCGTTTTCTATTTTTCATGATTTTTGAAACTTTTTACGGTTCGAGATTTTTTAAAATTTTTTCGGAAGGAGTTTTGGCCCCAAACTTGGTAGACGTGATCCTTGTATTTTTGTTGGCTTGCACAAAACAATTTAGCTAAAAACTCGAAGTGTACAAGGTTTTGTGACCATTTCAAAAAAGTGTCCCTATTTCAGACACTTTAATGGCTACTGACAGCAAACCTGTAAAATCTCAAACGCTCTTTAAGGGGGTGTGAGTTCTTGAGGTTTGATGAGGGATAGGGGGCCAATATAAGGGCCAAGTACCAGCACCCATCACACATCATGTGCGAACACCCCCCGGCCCCCCTGATCGTCAAAACCCCAATGCTGCCGGTCAAGTTCTCCAGCGATGCTCCGACGATGGTACCCCGGTGAAGAAAAATGTGGCACCAGCACATGCCCGAGCCTAGCATTTACTATCGTAACCCTCGGTCCAGTCTGTTATTAGACTGGGAATGAATTCCGTATGTTTAGACTGGGAATGAACTCTGTATGCCTAAGTCAACCCACGAAACGAGCGTGCAGGCGCTCAGTCGGCTAGAGGGGTGGGATGCACAAGCTGGGGATCGGCCTGGTCCCCTTCTGCGTGCTGTTGATCCTGCTACCGCAACCCTTGGTCCGGTCCGATCTTAGACTGGGAATGAACTCCGTATGCCTAAGCCAACCGACGAAATGAGCGAGCGGACGGGCGGGCGGGTACTACGTCGGCCAGAGAGACAGGATGCGCAAGCCGTGGATCGATAGGGTGGTAGGTGGGTTTAGGCATATCTTCATATTTCTGTGTGCCAATGCCATTTTTAGGGCTTTCAGAATTCATACAATGGTCCCTTAGGCCTTCACGTGAAGTTTCATGGCAAGACGACTCGTTTTCTATTTTTCACGATTTTCAAAACTTTTTATGGTTCAGGATTTTTTCAAATTTTTTCGGAAGGAGTTTTGGCCCCAAACTTGGTAGACGTGATCCTTGTATTTTTGTTGGTATGCACAAAAAAAATCAGCTAAAAAATCAAAGTGTACAAGATTTTGTGACAATTTGAAAAAGTGTCCCCATTTCAGATATTTTAATGGCGACTGGCAGCAAAACTGTCAAATCTCAAATGCTCTTTAAGGGGGTATGTGTTCTTGAGGTTTGATGAGGGATAGGGGGCCAATATAAGGGCCAAGTACCAGCACCCATCGCACATAATGTGCGCACACCCCCTGGACCCCCCGATCGTCGGAACCCTAATGCCGCCGGTCAGGTTCTCCGGCGATGGTGCCCCGGTGAAGAAAAATACGGCACCAGCACATGCCCGAGCCCAGCATGTGCTATCGTAACCCTCGGTCTGGTCTGATCTTAGATTGGGAATAAACTCCGTATGCCTAAGTCAACTGACGAAACGAGCCGACAGGCGGGCGAGCGGGCACTTCGTCGGCCAGAGAGACGGGATGCGCAAGCTGTGGATCGAAAGGGTGGTAGGTGGGTTTAGGCGTATCTTCATATTTCTGAATGCCAATGCCATTTTAATGGCTTGTAAATTCATACAATGGTCCCTTAAGCCTTCACGTAAAGTTTCATGGCAAGACGACTCGTTTTCTATTTTTCACGATTTTTGAAACTTTTTACGGTTCGAGATTTTTTAAAATTCTTTCGGGAGGAGTTTTGGCCCCAAACTTGGTAGACGTGATCCTTGTATTTTTGTTGGCATGCACAAAAAAAAAATTAGCTAAAAACTCAAAGTGTACAAGATTTTGTGACCATTCGAAAAAAGTGTTCCCATTTCAGACACTTTAATGGGTACCGACAGCAAACCTATAAAATCTCAAATGCTCTTTAAGGGGGTGTGACTACTCATGGTTTGATGAGGGATAGGGGGCCAATATAAGGGCCAAGTACAAGCACCCATCGCACATCATGCGTGCATACCCCCCGGCCCCCCTGATCGTCGGAACCCCAATACTGTCGGTCAGGTTCTCCAACGATGCTTCGACATTGGTACCCCGACGAAGAAAATTGCAGTGCGAGCACATTCCCGAGCCCAGCATGTGCTGCTGTGGCCCTCGGTCCATTCCGATCTTAGATTGGGAATGAACTCTGTATGCCTAAGCCGACCGACGAAACGAGCGGGTGGGCGGACGGGCGGGCACTACGCCGACCAAAGAGACAGGAGCGTAAGCCATGGATCGATAGGGTGGTAGGTGGGTTTAGGCATATCTTCATATTTTTACGTGCCAATGCCATTTTTAGGACTTTCAAAATTCATACAATGGTCCCTTAAGCCTTCACGTGAAGTTTCATGGCAAGACGACTCGTTTTCTATTTTTCATGATTTTCAAAACTTTTTGCGATTCAAGACGTGATCCTTGTATTTTTGTTGGTACGCACAAAAAAAATCAGCTAAAAAATCGAAGTGTGCAAGATTTTGTGACCATTTGATAAAAGTGTCCCCATTTCAGATACTTTAATGGCGACTGGCAGCAAACCTGTAAAATCTCAAATGCTCTTTAAGGGGGTGTGAGTTCTTAAGGTTTGATGAGGGATAGGGGGCCAATATAAGGGCCAAGTACCAGCACCCATTGCACATAATGTGCGCACACCCCCTGACCCCCCGATCGTCGGAACCCCAATGCCGCCTGTCAGGTTCTCCGGGGATGCTCCGACAAAGAAAAATATGGCAATAGCACATGCCCGAGCCCAGCATGTGCTGCCATAACCCTCGGTCTGGTCCGATCTTAGACTGGGAATGAACTCCGTATGCTTAGACTGGGAATGAACTCCACATGCCTAAGTCAACCAACGAAACAAGCATGTGGGCGCTTAGCCGGCCAAAAGGGCGGGATGCATATGCCGGGGATCGATCGGGTCCCCCTCTGCGTGCTGCCGATCCTACTACTGCAAACCTCGGTCTCGTCCAATCTTAGACTGGGAATGAACTCCGTATGCCTAACCCAACCGACGAAACGAGCGGGCGGGAGGGCGGGCACTACGCCGGCCAGAGAGACGGGATGTGCAAGCCGTGGATCGATAGGGTGGTAGGTGAGTTTAGGCACATCTTCATATTTCTGCGTGCCAATGCCATTTTTATGGCTTGTAAATTCATACAAAGGTCCCTTAAGCCTTCACGTGAAGTTTCATGGCAAGATGACTCATTTTCTATTTTTCAGGATATTTCAAACTTTACGGTTCGGGATTTTTTAAAATTTTTTTGGAAGGAGTTTTGGCCCCAAACTTGGTAGACGTGATCCTTTTATTTTTGTTGGCATGCACAAAAAAAATAAGCTAAAAACTCGAAGTGTACAAGATTTTGTGACCATTTGAAAAAAGTGTCCCCATTTTAGACACTTTAATTGCTACTGGCAGCAAACCTGAAAAATCTCAAATGCTCTTTAAGGGGGTGTGAGTTTTCGAGGTTTGATGAGGGATAGGGGGCCAATATAAGGGCCAAGTACCAGCACCCATCGCACATCATGTGCGCACACCCCCCCTCGGCCCCCCCGATCGTCGGAACCCCAATGCCGTAGGTTAGGTTCTCCGACGATGCTCCGGCAATGGTGCTCCGACGAAGAAAAATGCGGCAGCAGCAAATGCCTGAGCCCAGCATGTGCTACCGCAACCCTCGGTCTGGTCTGATCTTAGACTTGGAATGAACTCCGTATGCTTAGACTAGGAATGAACTCCGTATGCTTAGACTAGGAATGAACTCCGTATGCCTAAGTCAACCCAGGAAACGAGTGTGTGGGTGCTCAGCCGGCCAGAGGGACGGGATGTGCAAGCCGGGGATCGGCCGGGTCCCCCTCTACGTGCTACCGATCCTGCTGCTACAACCCTCGGCCTGGTCTAATCTTAGACTGGGAATGAACTCCGTATGCCTAAGCCAACCGACGAAACGAGCGGACGGACCGGCAGGCAGGCACTACGCCGGCCAGAGAGACGGTATGCGCAAGCCGTGGATCGATAGGGTGGTAGGTGGGTTTAGGCACATCTTCATATTTCTATGTGCCAATGCCATTTTTATGGCTTGTAAATTCATACAATGGTCCCTTAAGCCTTCACGTGAAGTTTCATGGCAAGACGACACGTTTTTTTTTTTTTTCACGATTTTTGAAACTTTTTATGGTTCAGTTTTTTTTAAAATTTTTTGGGAAGGGGCTTGGCCCCAAACTTGGTAGACGTGATCCTTGTATTTTGGTTGGTATGCACAAAAAAAATCAGCTAAAAACTCGAAGTGTACAAGATTTGTGACCATTTGAAAAAAGTGTTGCCATTTCAGGCACTTTAATGGCTACTGGCAGCAAACCTGTAAAATCTCAAATGCTCTTTATGGGGGTGTGAGTTCTCGAGGTTTGATGAGGGATAGGGGGCCAATATAAGGGCCAAGTACCAGCACCCATCGCACATCATGTGCGCACACCCCCCCGACCCCCCCGATCGTCAGAACCCCTATGAGAGACGGCATGCGCAAGCCGTGGATCGATAGGGTGGTAGGTGGGTTTAGGCACATCTTCATATTTCTATGTGCCAATGCCATTTTTATGGCTTGTAAATTCATACATTGGTCCCTTAAGCCTTCACATGAAGTTTCATGGCAGGACGACTCATTTTTTATTTTTCATGATTTTTGAAACTTTACGGTTCGGGATTTTTCGCAAGGCATTTTGGCCCCAAACTTGGTAGAAGTGATCCTTGTATGTCTGTTGGCATGCAGAAAAAAAATCAGCTAAAAACTCGAAGTGTACAAGATTTTGTGACCATTTGAAAAAAATATCCCCATTTTAGACACTTTAATGGCTACTGGCAGCAAACCTGAAAAATCTCAAGTGCTCTTTAAGGGGGTGTGAGTTCTCGAGGTTTGATGAGACATAGGGGGCCAATATAAGGGCCAAGTACCAGCACCCATTGCACATCATGTGCGCATACCCCCCGGCCCCCCCGATCGTCGAAACCCCAATGCCGCAGGTCAGGTTCTCCGGTGATGCTCCGACGATGGTGCCCTGACGAAGAAAAATACGGCACCAGTAAATGCCCGAGCCCAGCATGTGCCACCGCAACCCTCGGTTCGGTCTGATCTTAGACTGGGAATGAACTCCGTAAGCTTAGACTGGGAATCAACTCCGTATGCCTAAGTCAACCCAGGAAACAAGCGTGCGGGCGCTCAGCCGGCCAGAGGGGCGGGATGCGCAAGCCGAGGATCGGCCGGGACCCCCTCTGCGTATGACTAAGCCAACCAACGAAATGAACGGGCGGGCGGGCAGGCGGGCACTATGCCAGCCAGAGAGGCAGGATGCGTAAGCTGTGGATCGATTGGGTGGTAGGTGGGTATAGGCACATCTTCATATTTCTGCGTGCCAATGCCATTTTTATGGCTTGTAAATTCATACAATGGTCCCTTAAGCCTTCACGTGAAGTTTCGTGGCAAGACGACTCGTTTTCTATTTTTCATGATTTTCAAAACTTTTTACGGTTCAAGATTTTTTAAAATTTTTTCGGAGGAGTTTTGGCCTCGAACTTGGTGGTCGAGATCCTTGTATTTTTGTTGGCGTGCACAAAAAAATTCAGCCAAAAACTCGTAGTGCACAAGATTTTGTGACCATTTGAAAAAAGTGTCCCCATTTCAGACACTTTAATGGCTACTGGCAGCAAACCTGTAAAATCTCAAATGCTCTTTATAGGGGTGTGAGTTCTCGAGGTTTGATGAGGGATAGGGGGCCAATATAAGGGCCAAGTACCAGCACCCATCGCACATGATGTGTGCACACCCCCCGGCCCCCCCGATCGTCGAAACCCCAATGCCGCCGGTCAGGTTCTCCGGTGATGCTCCGGTGATGGTCCCCCGATGAAGAAAAATTAGGCACCACCACATGCCTGAGCCCAGCATGTGCTGCAGCAACCCTCGGTCCGATCTGATCTAAGATTGGGAATGAACTCCGTATGCCTATGTCAGCCAACGAAACGAGCGTGTGTGAGCTCAGTCGACCAGAGGGGCGGGATGCGCAAGCCGGGGATCGGGGGGTCCCCCTCTGTGTGCTTGTCGATCTTGCCACTGCAACCCTCGGTCTGATCCAATCTTAGACTATGAATGAACTCCGTATGCCTAAGCCAACCGACGAAACGAGCAAGCGAGCGGGCGAGCGGGCGGTTGGGCACTACGTCGACCAGAGAGATGGGATGCACAAGCCGTGGATCGATAGGGTGGTAGGTGGGTTTAGGCACATCTTCATATTTCTGCATGCCAATGCCATTTTTATGGCTTGTAAATTCATACAATGGTCCCTTAAGCCTTCACGTGAAGTTTCATGGCAAGATGACTCGTTTTCTATTTTTCATGATTTTTGAAACTTTTTACGGTTCAAGATTTTTTAAAATTTCTTCGAAAGGAGTTTTGGCCCCAAACTTGGTAGACGCGATCCTTGTATTTTTTTTTGCAACCACAAAAAAATTCAGCTAAAAACTCGAAGTTTACAAGATTTTGTGACTATTTGAAAAAAGTGTCCCCATTTCGAACACTTTTGTGGCTACTGGCAGCAAACCTGTAAAATCTCAAATGCTCTTTATGGGAGTGTGAGTTCTCAAGGTTTGATGAGGGATAAGGGGCCAATACAAAGGCCAAGTACTAGCACCCATCGCACAACATGTGCGCACACACCCCCTGACCCCCCCGATCGCCGGAACCCTAATGCCATCCGACGATAGTGCCCCGACGAAGAAAAATACGGCACTAACACATGGTCGAGCCCAGAATGTGCTGTCGTAACCCTCGATCCGGTCTGATCTTAGACTGGGAATGAACTCCGTATGCTTAGACTGAGAATGAACTCCGTATGCCTAAATCAAGCCACGAAACGAGCGTGCGGGCGCTCAGACAGCCAAAAGAGCGGGATGCGCAAACCGGGGATCGATCGGGTACCCCTCTACGTGCTACCGATCCTGCTACATCAACCTTCGGTTCGGTCTGATCTTAGACTAGGAATCAACTCCGTATGCCTAAGCCAACCGATGAAACAAGAGGGCGGGCGGGCAGGCACTATGCCGGCCAGAGAGGCGAGATGCGTAAGCCGTGGATCGATAGGGTGGTAGGTGGGTTTAGGCACATCTTCATATTTCTATGTGCCAATGCCATTTTTATGGCTTGTAAATTCATACAATGGACCCTTAAGCCTTCACGTGACGTTTCATGGCAAGACAACTCGTTTTCTATTTTTCATGATTTTTGAAACTTCGGGATTTTTTTAAATTTTTTCGGAAAGGGTTTTGGCCTCAAACTTGGCAGACGTGATCCTTGTATTTTCCTTGGTATGCATAAAAAAATTCAGCTAAAAACTCGAAGTGTACAAGATTTTGTGACCATTTGAAAAAAGTGTCCCCATTTCAGACACTTTAATGGCTACTGGCAGCAAACCTGTAAAATCTCAAATGCTGTTTAAGGGAGTGTAAGTTCTCAAGGTCTGATGAGGGATAGGGGGCCAACATAAGGGCCAAGTACCAGCACCCAGCGCACATCATGTGCGCACACCCCCCCGACCCCCCCGATCGCCGGAACACCAATGCCGCCGGTCAGGTTCTCCGACGATGGTGCCCCAATGAAGAAAAATTTGACACCAGCACATGACCGAGCCCAGCATGTGCTGCCGCAACCCTCGGTCTAGTCCAATCTTAGACAGGGAATGAACTCCATATGTTTAGACTGGGAATGAACTCTGTATGCCAAAGTCAACCCATGAAATGAGTTTACGGACGCTCAGCCGGCCAGAGGGGCAGGATGCTCAAGTCGGGGATCGGCTGGGTTCCCCTCTGCGTGCTGCCGATCCTGCTGCTGCAACCCTCAGTTTTGGTTCAATCTTATACTGGGAATGAACCCGTATGCCTAAGCCAACCGATGAAATGTGCGGGTGGGCGGGCATTTTGCCGCCCAGAGAGACGGGATGCGCAAGCCACGGATCGATAGGGTGGTAGGTGGGTTTAGGCACATCTTCATATTTCTGCATGCCAATGCCATTTTTATGGCTTGTAAATTCGTACAAAGGTCCCTTAAGCCTTCACGTGAAGTTTCGTGGCAAGACAACTCGTTTTCTATTTTTCATGATTTTTGAAACTTTTTGCGGTTTGGGATTTTTTAAAATTTTTTCAGAAGGTGTTTTGGCCCCAAACTTGGTAGACATGATCCTTGTATTTTTGTTGGCATGCAAAAAAAAATTCAGCTAAAAACTCGAACTATACAAGATTTTGTGACCATTTGAAAAAAGTGTCCCCATTTAAGACACTTTAATGGCTACTGGCAGCAAACCTGTAAAATCTCAAATGCTCTTTGAGGGGGTGTGAGTTCTTGAGGTTTGATGAGGGATAGGGGGCCAATATAAGGGACAAGTACCAGCACCCATCGCACATCATGTGCGTACACCCCCTGCCCCCCCGATCACCGAAACCCCAAAACCGCCGGTCAGCTTCTCCAATGATGCTCCGACGATGGTGCCCCGACGAAGAAAAATGTGGCACAAGCACATGCCCGAGCCCAGCATGTGCTGGCACAACCCTCGGTCTGATCTATCTTAGACTGGGAATGAACTCCGTATGCCTAAGCCAACCGACGAAACGAGCGGGCGATTGAGCGTCCAGGCAATACTCCGGCAAGAGAGACGGGATGCGCAAGCCGTGGATCGATAGGGTGGTAGGTGGGTTTAGGCACATCCTCATATTTCTACATGCCAATGCCATTTTTATGGCTTGTAAATTCATACAATGCTCCGTTAAGCCTTCACGTGAAGCTTCATGGCAAGACGACTCGTTTTCTATTTTTTACGATTTTCAAAACTTTTTGCTGTTTAGGATTTTTTAAAATTTTTTTGAAAAGACTTTTTGCCCCAAACTTGGTGGACGTGATCCTTTTATTTTTGTTGGCATGCACAAAAAAATTCAGCTAAAAACTCGAAGTGTACAAGATTTCGTGACCATTTGAAAAAAGTGTCCCCATTTCAGACACTTTAATGGCTACTGGCAGCAAGCCTGTAAAATCTCAAATGCACTTTAAGGGGGTGTGAGTTCTCCAAGTTTGTTGAGGGATAGGGGGCCAATATAACGGCCAAGTACCGGCACCAATCGCACATCATGTGCGCACACCCCCCGGCCCCCCGATCACCGGAACCCCAATGCTCCGGCGATGGTGCCCCAGGGAAGAAAAATGCGACACCAGCACATGACCGAGCCCAGTATGTGCTGTCGCAACCCTCAATCCGGTCTGATCTTAGACTCGGAACGAACTCCCTATGCCTAAGCCAACCAACGAAACGAGCTGGCGGGCGGGCGGCCAGGCAATACTACGCCCAGAGAGATGGGATGCACAAGCCATGGATCGATAGGGTGGTAGGTGGGTTTAGGCCCATCTTCATATTTTTGTGTTCCAATTGCCATTTTTATGGCTTGTAAATTCATACAATGGTCCCTTAAGCCTTCACGTGAAGTTTCATGGCAAGACAACTTTCTTCTATTCTTCATGATTTTTGAAACTTTTTGCTGTTCGGGATTTTTTAAAATTTTTTTGGAAGGAGTTTTGGCCCCAAACTTGGTAGAGGTGATCCTTGTATTTTTTTTGGCGTGCACAAAAAAATTCAGCTAAAAACTCTAAATGTACAAGATTTGTGACCATTTGAAAAAAGTGTCCCCATTTCAAACACTTTAATGGCTACTGGCAGCAAACCTTTAAAATCTCAAATGCTCTTTAAGGGGGTGTGAGTTCTCAAGGTTTGATGAGGGATAGGGGGCCAATATAAGGGCCAAGTACCAGCACCCATCGCACATCATGTGCGCACACCCACCGGCCCCCCCGATCGTCGGAACCCCAATGCCGTCCGGTGATGGTGACTCGACGAAAAAAAATGCGGGACCAGCACATGCTCGAGCCCGGCATGTGCTGCCGTAACCCTTGATCCAGTCCGATCTTAGACTAGGAATGAACTCTGTATGCTTAGACTAGGAATGAACTCTGTATGCCTAAGTGAAGCCACGAAACGAGCGTACGGGCGCTCAGCCGGCCAGGGGGGTGGGATGCGCTAGTCGGGGGTCGATCGGGTCCCCTTCTGTGTGCTACCGATCCTGCTACCACAACCCTCGGTCCGGTTCATTCTTAGATAGGGAATGAACTTCGTATGCCTAAGCCAACTGACGAAACGAGCGAGCGGGCGGGCGGGCAGGCACTATGCCGGCTAGAGAGACGGGATCTGTAATTCGTGGATCGATAGGGTGGTAGGTGGGTTTAGGCACACCTTCATATTTTTATGTGCCAATGCCATTTTGATGGCTTGTAAATTCATACCATGGTCCCTTAAGCCTTCACGTGAAGTTTCATGGCAAGACGACTCGTTTTGTATTTTTCACGATTTTCAAAACTTTTTACGGTTTAGGATTTTTTTAAAATTTTTTCGAAAGGATTTTTGACCCTAAACTTTTTAGACATGATCCTTGTATTTTTATTGGCATGCACAAAACAATTCAGTTAAAAACTCGAAGTGTACAAGATTTTGTGACCTTTTGAAAAAAATGTCTTCATTTCAAACACTTTAATGTCTACTGGCAGCAAACCTGTAAAATCTCAAATGCTCTTTAAGGGGGTGTGAGTTCTTGAGGTTTGATGAGGGATAGGGGGCCAATATAAGGGCCAAGTACCAGCACCCATCGCACATCATGTGCGCACACCCCCCCGACCCCCCCGATCGTCGGAATCCCAATGCCGCCGGTCAGGTTCTCCGACGATGGTGACCCGGTGAAGAAAAATACGGCACCAGCACATGCCCGAGCCCAGCATGTGCTGTCGCAACCCTCGATCTAGTCTGATCTTAGACTGGGAATGAACTCCGTATGCTTAAACTAGGAATGAACTCTGTATGCCTAAGTCAACCTACGAAGCCGGCCATAGGGGCGAGATGAGCAAGTCGACGATCGATCGGGTCCCCTTTTGCGTGCTATCGATCCTGCTACCGCAATCCTCAGTCCGGTCTGATCTTAGACTGGGAATGAACTTCGTATACCTAAGCCAATCGATGAAACGAGCGGGAGGGCGGGCGGGCGGGCACTACGCTGGCCAGAGAGATGGGATGCGCAAGCCGTGGATCGATAGGGTGGTAGGTGGGTTTAAGCACATCTTCATATTTCTGCATGCCAATGCCATTTATATGGCTTGTAAATTCATACAATGGTCCCTTAAGCCTTCATGCGAAGTTTTATGGCAAGACAACTCGTTTTCTATTTTTCATGATTTTTGAAACTTTTTACAGTTCGGGATTTTTTAAAATTTTTTCGAAAGAAGTTTTGGCCCCAAACTTGGTAGACATGATCCTTGTATTTTTGTTGGCATGCACAAAAAACTTCAGCTAAAAACTCGAGGTGTACAAGATTTTGTGACCATTTGAAAAAAGTGTCCCTATTTCAGACACTTTAATGGCTACTGGCAACAAACCTGTAAAATCTCACATGCTCTTTAAGGGGGTGTGAGTTCTCAAGGTTTGATGAGGGATAGGGGGCCAATATAAGAGCCAAGTACCAGCACCCATCGCACATCATGTGCGTACACCCCCCCGACCCCTCAGATCGTTGGAACCCCAATGCTGCCGGTCAGGTTCTCCGGTGATGCTCCGACGATAGTGGCCTGACGAAGAAAAATGTGGCACCAGCACATGCTCGAGCCCAGCATGTGCTGCCGTAACCCCCGATTTGGTCCAACCTTAGACTGGGAAAGAACTCCGTATGCTTAAGCTGGGAATGAACTCCGTATGCCTAAGTCAACCCATGACACGAGCGCACGGGCGCTCAACCGACCAGAGGGCTGAGATGCGCAAGCTGGGGATTGGCTGGGTCCCCTTCTACGTGCTGTCGATCCTACTATCGTAACCCTCGGTCCGGTCCGATCTTACACTGGGAATGAACTCCGTATGCCTAAGCCAACCGACGAAACGAGTAGGCGGGCGAGCGGGCACTACGTCGGCCAGAGAGATGGGATTTTTTAAAACTTTTTCGATTGGCAATGAACTCCGTATGCTTAGACTGGAAATGAACTCCGTATGCCTAAGTCAACCCACGAAACGAGCGTGTGGGCGCTCAACCGACCAGAGGGGCGGGATGCGCAAGCAGGGGATCAACCGGGTCCCCCTCTGCGTGCTACCGATCCTGCTGCCGCAACCCTCAGTCCAGTCTGATCTTAGACTGGGAATGAACTCCGTATGCCTAAGCCAACCAACGAAATGAGTGGGCGAGCGGGTGGGAACTACGTCGGCCAGAGAGATGGGATGCACAAGCCATGGATCGATAGGGTGGCAGGTGGGTTTAGGCACATCATCATATTTCTGCATGCCAATGCCATTTTTATTTCTTGTAAATACATACAATGGTCCCTTAAGCCTTCACGTGAAGTTTCATGGCAAGACGACTCGTTTTCTATTTTTCACAATTTTTAAAACTTTTTACGGTTCGAGATTTTTCAAAATTTTTTCGAAAGGAGTTTTGGTCCCAAACTTGGTAGACATGATCCTTGTATTTTTGTTGGCATGCTCAAAAAAATTCAGCTAAAAACTCGAAGTGTACAAGATTTTGTGACCATTTGAAAAAAGTGTCCCCATTTCAGACACTTTAATGGCTACTGGCAGCAAACCTTTTAAATCTCAAATGCTCTTTAAGGGGGTGTGAGTTCTCCAGGTTTGACGAGCGATAGGGGGCCTATATAAGGGCCAAGTACGAGCACCCATCACACATCATGTGCGCACACCCCCCAGCCCCCTCGATCGCCGGAACTTCAATGCCGCCGGTCAAGTCCTCCAGCGATGCTCCGACGATGGTGCCCCGGGGAAGAAAAATGCAGCACCAGCACATGCCCGAGCCCAGCATGTGCTGTTGCAACCCTTGGTCTGGTCTGATCCTAGACTGGGAATGAACTCCGTATGCCTAAGTCAACCCACGAAACGAGCGTGCGGGTGCTCAGCCAGCCAGAGGGACGGGATGCACAAGCCGGTGATCAGTCGGGTCCCCCTCTACGTGCTGCCGATCCTACTATCGCAACCCTCAGTCCGGTCTGATCTTAGACTGAGAATGAACTCCGTATGCCTAAGCCAACCGACGAAATGAGCGGGCTGGCGGGCAGGCGGGAACTACGCCGGCCAGAGAGACGGGATGCGCAAGCCGTGGATCGATAGGGTGGTAGGTGGGTTTAGGCATATCTTCATATTTTTGCATGCCAATGCCATTTTTATGGCTTGAAAATGCATACAATGGTCCCTTAAGCCTTCACGTGAAGTTTCATAGCGAGACGACTCGGTTTCCATTTTTCACGATTTTTGAAACTTTTTACGGTTTGACATTTTTTAAAACTTTTTCGGAAGGATTTTTGGCCCCAAACTTGGTAGACGTGATCCTTGTATTTTTGTTGGCATGCACAAAAAATTCAGCTAAAAACTCGAAGTGTACAAGATTTTGTGACCATTTGAAAAAAGTGTCCCCATTTCAAACACTTTAATGGCTACTGGCAGCAAACCTGTAAAATCTCAAATGCTTTTTAAGAGGGTGTGAGTTCTCGAGGTTTGATGAGGGATAGGGGGCCAATATAAGGGCCAGGTACCAGCACCCATCGTATATCATGTGCTACACCCCCCGACCCCCTCGATCGTCGGAACCCCAATGCCGCTGGTTAGGTTCTCCGACGATGCTCCGACGATGGTGCCCTGACGAAGAAAAATGTGGCACCAGCACATGCCCAAGCCCAGCATCTGCTGTCATAATCCTCGGTCTGGTCTGATATTAGACTGGGAATGAACTCTGTATGCTTAGACTGGGAATGAACTCCGTATGCCTAAGTAAACCCACGAAACAAGCGTGCGGGCGCTCAGCCAGCCAGAAGGGTGGGATGCGCAAGCCGGAGATTGGTCGGGTCCCCCTCTGCATGCTGCCGATCCTGCTGTCGCAACCCTCAATCCAGTCTGATCTTAGATTAGGAATGAACTCCGTATGCCTAAGCCAACCGATGAAACGAATGGACGGGCGGGCGGGCTGGCACTACACCGGCCAGAGAGACGAGATGCGCAAGCGATGGATCGATAGGGTGGTAGGTGGGTTGAAGCACATCTTCATATTTCTGTGTGCCAATGCCATTTCTGAGGCTTGTAAATTCATACAATGGTCCCTTAAGCCTTCACGTGAAGTTTCATGGCAAGACGACTCGTTTTTTATTTTTCACGATTTTCAAAACTTTTTGCTGTTCGGGATTTTTTTAAATTTTTTCGAAAGGATTTTTGGCCCCAAACTTGGTAGACGTGATCCTTGTATTTTTTTTGGCATGTACAAAAAAATTCAGCTTAAAACTCGAAGTGTACAAGATTTTGTGACCATTTGAAAAAAGTGTCCCCATTCTAGACACTTTAATGGCTACTGACAGCAAACCTGTAAAATCTCAAATGCTCTTTAAGGGGGTGTGAGTTCTCGAGGTTTGATGAGGGATAGGGGGCCAATATAAGGGCCAAGTACTAGCACCCACCACACATCATGTGCGCACACCCACCCAGCCCCCCCGATCACCTGAAGCCCAATGCTGTCGGTCAGGTTCTCCGACAATGCTCTGGCGATGGTGCCCTGACGAAGAAAAATGCGGCACCAGCATATGCCCGAGCCTAGCATGTGCTGCCGTAACGCTCGGTTTGATCCAATTTTAGACTGGGAATGAACTTCGTATACCTAAACCAACCGTAGAAATAAGCGAGCGGACGGGCGGGCAGGCACTATGTCGGCCAGAGAGACGAGATGCGCAAGCCGTGGATCGATAGGGTGGTAGGTGTGTTTAGGCACATCTTCAAATTTCTGTGTGCCAATGTCATTTTTATGGCTTGTAAATTCATACAATGGTCCTTTAAGCCTTCACGTGAAGTTTCATGGCAAGACGACTCGTTTTCTATTTCTCACGATTTTTGAAACTTTTTACAGTTCGGGATTTTTTAAAACTTTTTCGGAAGGAGTTTTGGCCCCAAACTTGGTAGACGTGATCATTGTATTTTTGTAGGCATTCACAAGAAATATCAGCTAAAAACTCGAAGCGTACAAGATTTTGTGACCATTTGAAAATAGTGTCCCCATTTCAGACACTTTAATGGCTACTAGCAGAAAACCTGTAAAATCTCAAATGCTCTTTAAGGGGGTGTGAGTTCTCAAGGTTTGATGAGGGATAGGGGTCCAATATAAGGGCCAAGTACCAGCACCCATCGCACATCATGTGCGCACACCCCCCGGCCCCCGATCGTCAGAACTATAATGCCGCCGGTCAGGTTCTCCGACGATGCTCCGACGATGGTGCCCCGACGATGAAAAATGTGGCACCAGCACATGCTCGAGCCTAGCATGTGCTGCCGCAACCCTCGGTCCGATCCGATCTTAGACGGAGAATGAACTTCGTATGCTTAGATTGGGAATGAACTCTGTATGCTTAAGTCAACCCACGAAACGAGCATGCGGGCGCTCAGTCGGCCAGACGGGCGAGACGCACATGCCGGGGATCGATCGGGTCCTCTTTTGCATGCTGTCGATCCTACTGCCGCAACCCTTGGTCTGATCCGATCTTAGACTGGGAATTAACTCCGTATGCCTAAGCCAATCGACGAAACAAGCGGATGGGTGGGTGGGCGGGCACTAGGCCGGCCAGAGAGGCGGGATGCGCAAGCCGTGTATCGATAGGGTGGTAGGTGGGTTTAGGCACATCTTCATATTTCTCCATGTTAATGCCATTTTTATGGCTTGTAAATTCATACGATGGTCCCTTAAGCCATCACGTGATGTTTCATGGCAAGACGACTCGTTTTCTATTTTTCATGATTTTTGAAACTTTTTACGGTTTGGGATTTTTTAAAATTTTTTCGGAAAGAGTTTTGGCCCCAAACTTGGTAGACGTGATCCATGTATTTTTGTTCGCATGCACAAAACAATTGAGCTAAAAACTCGAAGTGTGCAAGATTTTGTGACCATTTGAAAAAGTGTCCCCATTTCAGACACTTTAATGGCTACTGGCAGCAAACCTGTAAAATCTCAAATGCTCTTTAAGGGGGTGTGTTTTCTTGAGGTTTGATGAGGGATAGGGGGCCAATATAAGGGCCAAGTACCAGCACCCATCACACAACATGTGCGCACACCCCCCGGCCCCCCCGATCGTCGGAACCCCAATGCCGCCGGTCAGGTTCTCCGACGATGCTTCGACGATGGTGCCCCGACGAAGAAAAATATGGCACCAGCACATGCCCGAGCCTAGCATGTGCTTCCACAACCTTCGGTCCGGTCCGATCTTAGATTGGAATGAACTCCGTATGCCTAAGCCAACCGATGAAACGAGCAGGCGGGCGGGCACTACGTCGGCCAGAGAGACGGGATGCGCAAGCCGTGGATCGATAGGGTGGTAGGTGGGTTTAGGCACATCTCCATATTTCTGCATGCCAATGCCACTTTTATGGCTTGCAAATTCATACAATGGTCCCTTAAGCCTTCACGTGAAGTTTCATGGCAAGATGACTCGTTTTCTATTTTTCACGATTTTTAAAACTTTTTACGGTTCGGGATTTTTTAAAATTTTTTCGGAAGGCGTTTTGGCCCCAAACCTGGTAGACAAGATCCTTCCATTTTTGTTGGCATGCACAAAAGAATTTAGCCAAAAACTCCAAGTGTACAAGATTTTTTGACCATTTGAAAAAAATGTCCCCATTTCAGACACTTTAATGGCTACTGGCAGAAAACCTGTAAAATCTCAAATGCTCTTTAAGGGGGTGTGAGTTCTTGAGGTTTGATGAGGGATAGGGGTCGATATAAGGGCCAAGTACTAACACCCATCGCACATCATGTGCGCACACCCCCCCGGCCCCCCCGATCGTCGGAATCCCAATGCCGTCGGTCAGGTTCTCCGGCGATGCTCCGACGATAGTGCACCGACAAAGAAAAATGCGGCACCAGCACATGCCCGAGCCCAGCATGTGCTGCCGTAACCTTCGGTCTGGTTTGATCTTAGACTGGGAATGTACTCCGTATGCCTAAGCCAACCGACGAAACGAGTGGGCGGGCGGGCGGGCACTACGCCTGCCAAAGAGATGGGATCCGCAAGCCGTGAATCGATAGAGTGGTAGGTGGGTTTAGGCACATCTTCATATTTCTGCATGCCAATGCCATTTTTATGGCTTGTAAATTCATACAATGGTCTCTTAAGCCTTCACGTGAAGTTTCATGGCAAGACGACTCGTTTTCTATTTTTCACGATTTTCAAAACGTTTTACGGTTCGGGATTTTTTAAACTTTTTTTGGAAGGATTTTTTGCCCCAAACTTGGTAGACGTGATCCTTGTATTTTTTTTGGAAAGCACAAAAAAAATCAGCTAAAAACTCGAAGTGTACAAGATTTTGTGACCATTTGAAAAAAGTGTCCCCATTCCAGGCACTTTAATGGCTACTGGCAGCAAACCTGTAAAATCTGAAATCCCTTTAAGGAGGTGTGAGTTCTCGAGGTTTGATGAGGGATAGGGGGCCAATATAAGGGCCAAGTGCCAGCACCCATCACACATCATGTGTGTACACCCCCCCGTCAGCCCCCCCGATTGTTGGAACCCCAATACTGCCGGTCAGGTTCTCCGATGATGCTCCGGCGATGGTGCCCCGACGACGAAAAATGCGGCACCAGTAGATGCTCGAGCCCAGCATGTGTTGCCGTAACCCTCGGTCTGGTCCGATCTTAGACTGTGAATGAACTCCGCATGCTTAAACAAGGAATGAACTCCGTATGCCTAAGTTAACCCACGAAACAAGCGTGCGGGCGCTCAGTCGACCAGAGGGGCAGGATGTGTAAGCCGGGGATCGATCGGGTCCCACTCTACGTGCTATCGAGCCTACTACCACAACCCTCGGTCTGGTCTGATCATCGACAGGGAATGAACTTCGTATGCCTAAGCTAACTGACGAAACGAGCGGGCGGGCGGGAGGGCGGGCACTACGTCGGCCAGAGAGATGGGATGCGCAAGTCATGGGTCGATAAGGTGGTAGGTGAGTTTAGGCACATCTTCATATTTCTACGTGCCAATGCCATTTTTTTGGCTTGTAAATTCATACAATGGTCCCTTAAGCCTTCACGTGAAGTTTCATGGCAAGACGACTCGTTTTCTATTTTTCACGATTTTTGAAACTTTTTGTGGTTTGGGATTTTTCAAAATTTTTTCGGAAGGAGTTTTGGCCCCAAACATGGTAGACGTGATGCTTGTATTTTTTTGGGTATGCACAAAAACATTCAGCTAAAAAATCGAAGTGTACAAGAATTTTTGACCATTTGAAAAAAGTGTCCCCATTTTAGACACTTTAATTGCTACTGGCAGCAAACCTGTAAAATCTCAAATGCTCTTTAAGGGGGTGTGAGTTCTCGAGGTTTGATGAGGGATAGGGGGCCAATATAAGGGCAAAGTACCAGCACCCATCGCACATCATGTGCGCACACCCCCTCCGGCCCCACCGATCGTCGGAATCCCAATGCCGTCGGTCAGGTTCTCTGGCGATGCTCCGACGATGGTGCCCCAACGAAGAAAAATACGACACCAGCACATGCCTGAGCCCAGCATGTGCTGCCGCAACCTTCGGTTCGGTTCGATCTTAGACTGGGAATGTACTCCGTATGCCTAAGCGAACTGATGAAACGAGTGTGCGGGCGGGCACTACGCCTGCCGGAGAGGCGAGATGCGCAAGCCGTTGATCGATAGGGTGGTAGGTGGGTTTAGGCACATCTTCATATTTCTGCATGCCAATGCCATTTTTATGGCTTGTAAATTCATACAATGGTCCCTTAAGCCTTCACATGAAGTTGCATGGCAAGACGATTCGTTTTTTTATTTTTCACGATTTTCAAAACTTTTTGGGGTTCGAGATTTGTTAAAATTTTTTCGGAAGGAGTTTTTGCCCCACACTTGGTAGACGTGATACTTATATTTTTGTTGGCATGCATAAAACAAATCAGCTAAAAACTCGAAGTATACAAGATTTTGTGACCATTTGAAAAAAATGTCCCCATTCTAGACATTTTAATGGCTACTGGCAGTAAACTTGTAAAATCTAAAATGCCCTTTAAGGAGGTGTGAGTTCTCGAGGTTTGATGAGGGATAGGGGGCCAATATAAAGGCCAAGTACCAGTACCCATCGCACATCATGTCCGTACACCCCCCGTCAGCCCCCCCGATCATCGGAACCCCAATTCCGTCGGTCAGGTTCTCCAGTGATGCTCTGGCGATGGTGCCCCGACGACAAAAAATTTGGCACCAGCACATTTCCAAGCCCAGCATGTGCTGCCGCAACCCTCGTTTTGGTCTGATCTTAGACTGGGAATGAACTCCATATGCTTAAACTGGGAATGAACTCCGTATGCCTAAGTCAACCCACGAAACAAGCGTGCGAGCGCTCAGCCGGCCAGAGGGGCGGGATGCGCAAGCCAGGGATCGATCGGGTCCCACTCTACGTGCTACCGAGCCTACTGCCGCAACCCTCGATCTGGTCTGATCATAGACTAGGAAAGAACTCCGTATGCCTAAGCCAACCAACGAAACGAGCGGGCGGGCGGGAGGGCGGGCACTACGTCAGCCAGAGAGATGGGATGCGCAAGCCGTGGATTGATAGGGTGTTAGGTGGGTTTAGGCACATCTTCATATTTCTACATGCCAATTCCATTTTTTTGGCTTGTAAATTCATACAATGGTCCCTTAAGCCTTCACGTGAAGTTTCATGGCAAGACGACTCGTTTTCTATTTTTCATGATTTTTGAAACTTTTTACGGATCGAGATTTTTTAAAATTTTTTCGGAAGAATTTTTGGCCCCAAACTTGATAGACGTGATCCTTGTATTTTTTTGGGCATGCACAAAAAAATTCAGCTAAAAACTCGAAGTGTACAAGTTTTTGTGACCATTTGAAAAAAGTGTCCCCATTTCAGACACTTTAATGGCTACTGGCAGCAAACCTGTAAAATCTCAAATGCTCTTTAAGGGGGTGTGAGTTCTCGAGGTTTGATGAGAGATAGGGGGCCAATATAAGGGCCAAGTGCCAGCACCCATCGCATGTCATGTGCGTACACACCCCCCCGGCCCATCCGATCGTCGGAATCCCAATGCCGTCGGTCAGGTTCTCCGACGATGCTCCAACGATGGTGCCCCGAGGAAGAAAAATGTGGCCCCAGCACATGCCCGAGTCCAGCATGTGCTGCCACAACCTTCGGTTTGGTTCGATTTTAGACTGGGAATGTACTCCGTATGAATAAGCCAACCGACGAAACGAGTAGGCGGGCGAGCAAGCGGGCGGCCACTACGCCTGCCAGAGAGACGAGATGCGCAAGCCGTGGATCGATAGGGTGGTAGGTGGGTTTAGGCACATCATCATATTTCTGCATGCCAATGCCATTTTTATGGCTTGTAAATTCATACAATGGTCCCTTAAACCTTCACGTGAAGTTGCATGGCAAGACGACTCGTTTTCTATTTTTCATGATTTTCAAAACTTTTTGCGGTTCAAGATTTTTTAAAATTCTTTCGGATGGAGTTTTGGCCCCAAACATGTTAGACGTGATCCTTGTATTTTTGTTGGCATGCACAAAAAAAATCAGCTAAAAACTCGAAGTGTACAAGATTTTGTGACCATTTGAAAAAAGTGTCCCCATTCCAGACACTTTAACGGCTACTGGCAGCAAACATGTAAAATCTGAAATGCCCTTTAAGGAGGTGTGAGTTCTCGAGGTTTGATGAGGGATAGGGGGCCAATATAAGGGCCAAGTACCAGCACCCATCGCACATCATGTGCGTACACCCCCCCGTCGACCCCCCCGATCGTCGGAACCCCAATGTCACCGGTCAGGTTCTCCGGTGATGCTCCGACGATGGTGCCCTGACAACGAAAAATGCGGCACCAGCACATGCCCGAGCCCAATATGTGCTACTGCAACCCTCGGTTTGGTCCGATCTTAGACTGGGAATGAACTCCGTATGCTTAAACTAGGAATGAACTCCGTATGCCTAAGTCAACCCACGAAACAAGTGTGCGGGCGTTCAGCCGGCCAGAGGGGCGGGATGCGCAAGCCGGGGATCGATCGGGTCCCACTCTGCGTGCTGTTGAGCCTATTGCCGCAACCCTCATTCTGGTCTGATCATAAACTGGAAATGAACTCCGTATGCCTAAGCCAACCGATGAAATGAGCGGGCGGGCGGGAGGGCGGGCACTACGCCGGCCAGAGAGACGGGATGCGCAAGTCATGGATCAATAGGGTGGTAGGTGGGTTTAGGCACATCTTCATATCTCTGCGTGCCAATGCCATTTTTTTGGCTTGTAAATTCATACAGTGGTCCCTTAAGCCTTCACGTGAAGTTTCTTGGCAAGACGACTCATTTTCTATTTTTCACAATTTTTGAAACTTTTTACGGTTCGAGATTTTTTAAAATTTTTTCGGAGGAGTTTTGGCCCCAAACTTGGTAGACGAAATCGTTGTATTTTTTTTGGCATGCACAAAAAAATTCAGCTAAAAACTCGAAGTGTACAAGATTTTGTGACCATTTGAAAAAAGTGTCCCCATTCTAGACACTTTAATGGCTACTGGCAGCAAACCTGTAAAATCTAAAATGCCCTTTAAGGAGGTGTGAGTTCTTGAGGTTTGATGAGGGATAGGGGGCCAATATAAGAGCCAAGTACCAGCACCCATCACACATCATGTGCATACACCCCCCCGTCGGCCCCCCCGATCGTCGAAACCCCAATGCCACTGATTAGGTTCTCCGGTGATGCTCTGACGATGGTGCCCCGACGACGAAAAATACGGCCCCAGCACATGTCCGAGCCCAGTATGTGCTATCGCAACCTTCGGTCTGGTCCGATCTTAGACTGGGAATGAACTCCGTATGCTTAAACTGGGAATGAACTCCGTATGCCTAAGTCAACCCACGAAACAAACGTGCGGGCACTCAGCCGGCCAGAGGGGCGGGATGGGCAAGCCGAGGATCGACCGGGTCCCACTCTGTGTGCTGCCGAGCCTACTGCCACAACCCTCGATCTGGTCTGATCAGAGACTGGGAATGAACTCCGTATGCCTAAGCCGACCGACGAAACGAGCGAGAGGGCGGGCACTATGCCGGCCAAAGAGACGGGATGCGCAAGCCGTGTATCGATAGGGTGGTAGGTGGGTTCAGGCACATCTTCATATTTTTGCATGCCAATGCCATTTTTTTTGCCTTGTAAATTCATACAATGGTCCCTTAAGCCTTCACGTGAAGTTTCATGGCAAGATGACTCGTTTTTTATTTTTTTTGATTTTTGAAACTTTTTGCGGTTCGGGATTTTTTAAAATTTTTTCGGAAGGATTTTTGGCCCCAAACTTGGTAGACGTGATCCTTGTATTTTTTTGGGCATGCACAAAAAAAATCAGCTAAAAACTCAAAGTGTACAAGATTTTGTGACCATTCGAAAAAGGTGTCCCCATTTCAGACACTTTAATGGCTATTGGCAGCAAACCTGTAAAATCTCAAATGCTCTTTAAGGGGGTGTGAGTTCTTGAGGTTTGATGAGGGATAGGGGGCCAATATAAGGGCCAAGTACCAGCACCCATCGCACATCATGTGCGCACACCCCCCGGCCCCCCCGATCATCGTAACCCTAATGCTACCGATCAAGTTCTCCGGCGATGCTCCGACGATAGTGCCCCGGGGAAGAAAAATGTGGCACCAGCACATGCTCGAGCCCAGCATGTGCTTCCGCAACCCTTGATCTAGTCCGATCTTAGATTGGGAATGAACTCCGTATGCTTAGACTGGGAATGAACTCCGTATGCCAAAGTCAAGCCACGAAATGAGCGTGCGGGGGCTCAGCCGGCCAATGGGGCGGGATGCACAAGCCGGGGATCGGTCAGGTCCCTCTCTAAGTGCTGCTGATCTGGCTACCACAACCCTTAGTCTGGTCTGATTTTAGACTGGGAATGAACTCCGTATGCCTAAGCTATCCGACGAAACGAGTGGGCGGGCAAGCAGGCGGGCACTACGCCTGCCAAAGAGACGGGATGCGCAAGCCGTGGATCGATAGGGTGCTAGGTGGGATTAGGCACATCTTCATATTTCTGTATGCCAATGCCATTTTTATGGCTTGTAAATTCATACAATGGTCCCTTAAGCCTTCACGTGAAGTTGCATGGCAAGACGACTCATTTTCTATTTTTCATGATTTTCAAAAGTTTTTACGGTTCGGGATTTTTAAAAATTTTTTCGAAAGGATTTTTGGCCCCAAACTTGGTAGACATGATCCTTGTATTTTTGTTGGCATGCACAAAAAAAATCAGCTAAAAACTCGAAGTGTACAAGATTTTGTGACAATTTGAAAAAAGTGTCCCCATTTCAGACACTTTAATGGCTACTGGCAGCAAACCTATAAAATCTCAAATGCTTTTTAAGGGGGTGTGAGTTCTCGAGGTTTGATGAGGGATAGGGGGCCAATATAAGGGCCAAGTACCAGCACCCATCGCACATCATGTGCGCACACCCGCCCATCGGCCCCCCCAATCACCGGAACCCCAATGCCGCCGGTCAGGTTCTCCGACGATGCTCCGGTGATGGTGCCCCGGTGATGAAAAATGCAGCACCAGCACATGCTCGAGCCCAGTAAGTGCTGTCGTAACCCTCAGTCTGGTCGAATCTTAGACTGGGAATGAACTCCGTATGCTTAAACTGGGAATGAACTTCGTATGCCTAAGTCAACCCGTAAAACGAGCATGCGGGCGCTCTGTTGGCCAGAGGCGCATGATGCGCAAGTCGAGGATCAATCGGGTCCCCCTCTGCATGTTTCTGATCCTACTGCCACAACCCTCAGTTCGGTCTGATCTTATACTAGGAATGAACTCCGTATACCTAAGCCAACCGACGAAACGAGGGGGCAGGCGGTCGGGCACTACATTGGCCAGAGAGACGGGATGCGCAAGCCCCGGATCGATAGGGTGGCAGGTGGGTTTAGCCATATCTTCATATTTCTATGTGCCAATGCCATTTTATGGCTTGTAAATTCATACAATGGTCCCTTAAGCCTTCACGTGAAGTTTAATGGCAAGACGACTCGTTTTCTATTTTTCACGATTTTCAAAACTTTTTGCAATTTGGGATTTTTTAAAATTTTTTCGAAAGGAGTTTTGGCCCCAAACTTGGTAGACGTGATCCTTGTATTTTTGCTGGCATGCATAAAAAAAAGCAGCTAAAAACTCGAAGTCTACAAGATTTTGTGATCATTTGAAAAAAGTATCCCCATTTCAGACACTTTAATGGCTACTGACAGCAAACCTATAAAATCTCAAATGCTCTTTAAGGGGTGTGAGTTCTTGAATTTTGATGATGGATAGGGGGCCAATATAAGCACCAAGTACCAGCACCCATCGCACATCATGTGCGCAGACCCCCTCGAAACCTCTGATCGTCGGAACCCCAATACCGTCGGTCAGGTTCTCCAGCGATGCTCCGGCGATGGTGCCCGAACCCAATATGTGCTCCTGCAACCCTCGGTCCGGTCCGATCTTAGACTGGGAATGAACTCCGTATGCTTAAACTGGGAATAAACTCCGTATGCCTGAGTCAACCCACGAAACGAGCGTGCGGGCGCTCAGTCGGCCAAAGGGGTGGGATGCGCAAGCCGGGGATTGGTCGGGTCCCCCTCTATGTGATGCCGATCCTGCTGCCGCAAGCCTCGGTCTGGTCTAATCTTAGACTGGGAATGAACGCCGTATGCCTAAGCCAACCGACGAAATGACCGGGCGGGCACTACGCCGACCGGAGAGACGAGTTGCGCAAGCCGTGGATCGATAGGGTGGCAGGCAGGTTTAGCCATATCTTCATATTTCTACATGCCAATGCCATTTTATGGCTTGTAAATTCATACAATGGTCCCTTAAGCCTTCACGTGAAGTTTCATGGCAAGATGACTTGTTTTCTATTTTTCACAATTTTCAAAAGTTTTTGCAGTTCGGGATTTTTTAAAATTTTTTCGGAAGGAGTTTTGACCCCAAACATGGTAGACGTGATCCTTGTATTTTTGTTGGCATGTAAAAAAAAATTCAGCTAAAAACTCAAAGTGTACAAGATTTTGTGACCATTTGAAAAAAGTGTCCCCATTTTAGACACTTTAATGGCTACTGGCAGCAAACCTGTAAAATCTCAAATGCTCTTTAAGGGGGTGTGAGTTCTCAAGGTTTGATGAGGGATAGGGGGCTAATATAAGGGCCAAGTACCAGCACCCATCACACATCATGTGCGCACACCCTCCCCGGCCCCCCCGATCGTCGGAACCCCAATGCCACCGGTCAGATTCTCCGACGATGGTGCACCGGTGAAGAAAAATACGGCACCAGCACATGCCCGAGCCCAGCATGTGCTGCCAAAACCCTCGATCCGGTCCGATCTTTCACTGGGAATGAACTCCATATGCTTAGACTGGGAATGAACTCCGTATGCCTAAGTCAACCCATAAAACAAGTGTGCGGGCGCTCAGTCGGCCAGAGGGGCGGGATGCGCAAGCCGGGGATCAGTCGGGTCCTCCTCTGCGTGCTGTCGATCTTCTTACCACAACCCTCGGCTCGGTCTGATCTTAGACTGGCAATGAGCTTCGTATGCCTAAGCCAACCGACGAAACGAGCGGGCGGACGGGCGGGCATGCACTACGCCGACCAGAGAGACGAGATGCACAAGCCGTGGATCGATAGGGTGGTAGGTGGGTTTAGGCACATCTTCATATTTCTATGTGCCAATGCCATTTTTATGGCTTGTAAATTCATACAATGGTCCCTTAAGCCTTCACGTGAAGTTTCATGGCAAAACGACTCCTTTTTCTAATTTTCACGATTTTGGAAACTTTTTGCGGTTCGGGCTTTTTTAAAATTTTTTTAGAAATAGTTTTCGCCCCAAACATGGTAGACGTGATCCTTGTATTTTTTTTGGCATGCAAAAAAAAATTCAGCTAAAAATTCAAAGCGTACAAGATTTTGTGACCATTTGAAAAAAGTGTCCCCATTTCAGACACTTTAATGGCTACTGGCAGCAAACCTGCAAAATCTCGAATGCTCTTTAAGGGGGTGTGAGTTGTCGAGGTTTGATGAGGGATAGGGGGCCACTATAAGGGCCAAGCACTAGCACCAATCGCACATCATGTGCTCACACCCCCACTCGGCCCCCCCGATCACCGAAACCCCAATGCCGTCGATCCGGTTCTCCGGTGATGCTCCGACGATGATGCCCCGACGAAGAAAAATATGACACCAGCACATCCCCGAGCCCAGCATGTGCTGTCGCAACCCTCGGTCCGGTCCGATCTTACACTGAGAGTGAACTTTGTATGCTTAGACTAGGAATGAACTCCGTATGCCTAAGTCAACCCACGAAACGAGCGTGCGGGCGTTCAGGCAGCCAGAGGGGCGGGATGCATAAGCCGAGGATCGATCGGGTCCCGCTTTGCATGCTATCCATCCTGCTACCGCAACCCTCGATCAGGTCCAATCTTAGACTGGGAATGAACTCCGCATGCCTAAGCCAATCGACGAAACGGGCGGGCGGGTGGGTCGACGGGCACTACGCCGGCCAGAGAGACGGGATATGCAAGCTATGGATCGATAGGCTGATAGGTGGGTTTAGGCACATCTTCATATTTTTGCATGCCAATGCCATTTTTATGGCTTGTAAATTCATACAGTGGTCCCTTAGGCCTTCACGTGAAGTTTCATGGCAAGACGACTCATTTTCTATTTTTCATGATTTTCAAAACTTTTTACGGTTCGGGATTTTTTAAAATTTTTTTGAAAGGAGTTTTGACCCCAAACTTAGTAGATGTGATCCTTGTATTTTTGTTGGCATGCACAAAAAAAATCACCTAAAAACTCGAAGTGTACAAGATTTTTTGACCATTTGAAAAAAGTGTCCCTATTTCAAACACTTTAATGGCTACTGGCAGCAAACCTGTAAAATCTCAAATGCTCTTTAAGGGGGTGTGAGTTCTCGAGATTTGATGAGGGATAGGGGGCCAATATAAGGGCAAGTAATAGCACCCAATGCACATCATGTGCGCACACCCCCTCGACCCCCCCGATCGTCGAAACCCGAATACCGTCGATCAGGTTCACGTGAAGTCCGTATGCCTAAGTCAACCCACCGAATGAGCGTACGGGCTTTTAGCCGGCCAGAGGGGCAGGATGCATAAGGCGAGGATCGGTCGGGTCCCCTTCTTTGTGCTGCTGATCCTGCTACCGCAACCCTCGGTCTGGTCTGATCTTAGACTGGGAATGAACTCCGTATGCCTAAGCCAACCGACGAAAATAGCGGGCAGGCGGGCACTACGCCGGCCAGAGAGATGGGATGCGCAAGCCATGGATCGATAGGGTGGTAGGTGGGTTTAGGCACATCTTCATATTTCTGTGTTCCAATGCCATTTTTATGGCTTGTAAATTCATACAATGGTCCCTTAAGCCTTCACGTGAAGTTTTAGGGCAAAACGACTCATTTTTTATTTTTCATGATTTTTGAAACTTTTTGGTTCAGGATTTTTAAAAAATTTTTCAGATGGATTTTTGGCCCAAAACTTGGTAGACCTGATCCTTTTATTTTTGTTGGCATGCACAAAAAAATTCAGCTAAAAACTCGAAGTGTACAGGATTTTGTGACCTTTTGAAAAAAGTGTCCCCATTTCAGACACTTTAATGGCTATTGGCAGCAAACCTGTAAAATCTCAAATGCTATTTAAGGGGGTGTGAGTTCTCAAGGTTTGATGAGGGATAGGGGGCCAATATAAGGGCCAAGTACTAGCAACCATCGCACATCATGTGCGTACACTCCCCCCCGGCCCCCCCGATCACCAGAACCCCAATGCCGCCAGTCAGGTTCTCTAGCGATGCTCTGGCGATGGTGCCCAATGAAGAAAAATGGTGCACCAGCACATGCCTGAGCCTAGCATGTGCTGCCATAACCCTCGGTTCGGTCCGATCTTAGACTAGGAATGAACTCTGTATGGTTAGACTGGGAATGAACTCCGTATGCCTAAGTCAACCAACAAAACGAGCGTGCGGGCGCTCAGCCGGCCAGAGGGGCGGGATGCGCAAGCTGGGGATCGATTGGGTCCCCCTCTGCATGCTGCGAATCCTGCTACCGCAACCCTCGGTTTGGTCAGATCTTAGACTGGGAATGAACTCCGTATGCCTAAGCGAACCGACGAAACGAGCGAACGGGCAGGCGGGCACTACGCCGACTAGAGAGATGGGATGCGCAAGCCTTGAATCGATAGGGTGGTAGGTGGGTGTTGGCACATCTTCATATTTTTGCATGCCAATGCCATTTTTATGGCTTGTAAATTCATACAATGGTCCCTTAAGCCTTCACGTGAAGTTTCATGGCAAGACGACTCATTTTCTATTTTTCACGATTTTAGAAACTTTGTACGGTTCAGGATTTTTTAAAATTTTTTTGGAAGCAGTTTTGGCCCCAAACTTGGTGGACATGATCCTTGTATTTTTGTTGGCATGCACAAAAAAATTCAATTAAAAACTCAAATTGTACAAGATTTTGTGACTATTTGAAAAAAGTGTCCCCATTTCAAACACTTTAATGCCTACTGGCAGCAAACTTGTAAAATCTCAAATGCTCTTTAAGGGGGTGCGAGTTATCGAGGTTTGATTAGGGATATGGGGCCAATATAAGGGCCAAGTACCATCACCCATCGCACATCATGTGCGCACCCCCTGCTCGGCCCCCCTGATCATCGGAACCCCAATGCCGTCGATCAGGTTCTCTGACGATGCTCCGACGATGGTGCCCCGACGAAGAGAAATGTGGCACCAGCACATGCCCGAGCCCAACATGTGCTGTCACAACCTTCGGTCCAGTCCGATCTTAGACTGGGAATGAACTCCGTATGCTTAGACTGAAAATGAACTCCGTATGCCTAAGTCAACCCATGAAATGAGCGTGTGGGCGCTCAGCCGACCAGAGAGGCGAGCTGCACAAGCCGAGGATCAGTAGGGTCCCCCTCTGTGTGCGGTCTATCTTGCTGCTGTAACCTTCGGTCTGATCTGATCTTAGACTGGGAATGAACTCCGTATGCCTAAGCCAATCGACGAAACGAGCGGGCAGGCGGGTGGGCACTACGCCGGCCAGAGAGACGGGATGCGCAAGTCGTGGATCGATAGGATGGTAGGTGGGTTTAGGCACATCTTCATATTTCTGCGTGCCAATGCCATTTTTATGGCTTGTAAATTCATACAATGGTCCCTTAAGCCTTTACATGAAGTTTCATGGCAATATGACTCGTTTTCTATTTTTTACGATTTTCAAAACTTTTTGTGGTTCGGGATTTTTAAAATTTTTTCGGAAGGAGTTTTGGCCCCAAACTTGGTAGATGTGATCCTTGTATTTTTCTTGGCATGCACAACAAAATTCAGCTAAAAATTCGAAGTGTACAAGATTTTGTGACCATTTGAAAAAAGTGTCCCCATTTCAAACACTTTAATGGCTACTAGCAGCAAACCTGTAAAATCTGAAATGCTCTTTAAGGGGGTGTGAGTTCTCGAGGTTAGATGAGGGATAGGTGGCCAATATAAGGGCCAAGTACCAGCACCGATCGCACATCATGTGCGCAAACCCCCCCAGCCCCCCCGATCGTCGGAACCCTAATGCCGTCAGTCAGGTTCTCCGGTGATGCTCCGACGATGGTGCCCCGGCGAAGAAAAATGCGGCACCAGCACATGCCCGAGCCCAGCATGTGCTGCCACAACCATCGGTCCTCTCCGTTCTTAGACTAGGAATGAACTCCGTATGCTTAGACTGGGAATAAACTCCGTATGCCTAAGTCAACCCACGAAATGAGTGTATGGGCGCTTAGCCGGCTAAAGGGGCAGGATGCGCAAGCCATGGATCGATAGGGTGGTAGGTGGGTTTAGGCACATCTTCATATTTCTATGTGCCAATGCCATTTTTATGGCTTGTAAATTCATACAATGGTCCCTTAAGCCTTCACGTGAAGTTTCATGGCAAGACGACTCCTTTTCTACATTTCATGATTTTTGAAACTTTTTACGGTTTTGGATTTTTTAAAATTTTTTTGGAAGGATTTTTGGCCCCAAACTTGGTAGACGTGATCCTTGTATTTTTTTTGGCATGCACAAAAAAATTCAGCTAAAAACTTGAAGTGTACAAGATTTTGTGACCAGTTGAAAAAAGTGTCCCCATTTCAGACACTTTAATGGCTACTGGCAGCAAACCTATAAAATCTCAAATGCTCTTTAAGGGGGTGTGAGTTCTCGAGGTTTGATGAGGGATAGGGGGCCAATATAAGGGCCAAGTACCAGCACCCATCGCACATCATGTGCGCAAACCCCCCCGGCCCCCCCGATCGTTGGAACCCCAATGCCGTCGGTCAAGTTCTCCAGTGATGCTCCGGCGGTGGTGCCCCAACGAAGAAAAATACGGCACCAGCACATGCCCGAGCCCAGCATGTGCTGCCGCAACCCTCGGTTCGGTCCGATCTTAGACTGGGAATGAACTCCATATGCCTAAGTCAACCCACGGAACGAGCGTGCGGGCGCTCAGTGTGCTACCGATCCTGCTACCGCAACCCTCAGTCTGGTCTGATCTTTGAATGGAAATTAACTTCGTATGCCTAAGCCAACCGACAAAATAAGCGGACGGGCGGGCGGACGAGCACTATGTCGACCAGAGAGATGGGATGCGCAAGCCGTGGATCGATAGGGTGGTAGGTGGGTTTAGGTACATCTTCATATTTCTGTGTGCCAATGCCATTTTTATGGCTTGTAAATTCATACAATAGTCCCTTAAGCCTTCACCTTAAGTTTCAGGGCAACACAACTCGTTTTCTATTTTTCACGATTTTCGAAACTTTTTACGATTCGGGATTTTTTAAAATTTTTTCAGAAGGAGTTTTGGTCCCAAACTTGGTAGACGTGATCCTTGCAGTTTTGTTGGCATGCAAAAAAAATTCAGCTAAAAACTCGAAGTGTACAAGATTTTGTGACCATTTGACAAAAGTGTCCCCATTTACGACACTTTAATGGCTACTGGCAGCAAACCTGTAAAATCTCAAATGCTCTTTAAGGGGGTGTGAGTTCTCAAGGTTTGATGAGGGAAAAGGGGGCCAATACAAGGGCCAAGTACCAGCACCCATCGCACTTCATGTGCGCACACCCCCCGATCGTCGGAACCCCAATGCCGTCGGTTCGGTTCTCCGACGATGCTCCGACGATGGTTCCCCGGCGAAGAAAAATATGGCACCAGCAGATGCCCGAGCCCAGCATGTGCTGCCGTAACCCTCGGTCCGGTCCGATCTTATACTAGGAATGAACTTCGTATGCCTAAGCCAATCGTTGAAACGAACGAGCGAGCGGGCGGGCAGGCAGGCACTACGCCGGCCAGAGAGACAGGATGCGCAAGCCGTGGATCGATAGGGTGGTAGGTTGGTTTAGGCACATCCTCATATTTCTACATGCCAATGCCATTTTTAGGGCTTGTAAATTCGTACAGTGGTCCCTTAAGCCTTCACGTGAAGTTTCATGGCAAGACGACTCGTTTTCCATTTTTCACGATTTTTGAAACTTTTTACAGTTCAGGATTTTTTAAAATTTTTTTGGAAGGAGTTTTGGCCCCAAACTTCGTAAACACGATCTTTGTATTTTTGTTGGCATGCACAAAAAAAATCAGCTAAAAACTTGAAGTGTACAAGATTTTGTGACCATTTGAAAAATGTGTCCCCATTTCAAAAACTTTAATAGCTACTAGCAGCGAACCTGTAAAATCTCAAATGCTCTTTAAGGCGGTGTGAGTTCTTGAGGTTTGATGGGGATAGGGGGCCAATATAAGGGCCAAGTACCAGCACCAATCGCACATCATGTGCGCACACCCCCCCGCCCCCCGATCGTTCGAACCCCAATGCCATCGGTCAGGTTCTCCGGTGATGCTCCGGCGATGGTGCCCCGGCGAAGAAAAATGCGGCACCAACACATGCCCGAGCCCAGCATGTGCTGCCGCAACCCTCGGTTTGGTCCGATCTTAGATTGGGAAAGAACTCTGTATGCTTACACTGGGAATGAACTCCGTATGCCTAATTTAACCCATGAAACGAGCGCGCGGGCGCTCAGCCGGCCAGATGGGCGGGATGCACAAGCCGAGGATCCATCGGGCCCCCCTCTGCGTGCTGCCAATCCTGCTGTCACAACTCTCGGTCCAGTCTGATCTTAGACTGGGAATGAACTCCGTATGCCTATGGCAACCGACAAAACGAGCGGGCAGACGGGGGGGCACTAAGCCGGCCAGAGACACGAGATGCGCAAGCCGTGGATCGATAGGGTGGTTGGTGGGTTTAGGCACATTTTCATATTTCTATGTGCCAATGCCATTTTTATGGCTTGGAAATTCATAGAATGGTCCCTTAAGCCTTCACGTGAAGTTTAATGGCAAGACGACTCGTTTTCTAATTTTCACAATTGTTGAAACTTTTTACGGTTCGAGATTTTTTAAAATTTTTTCGGAAGGAGTTTTGGCCCCAAACGTGGTAGACGTGATCCTTGTATTTTTGTTGGCATGAACAAAAAGATTCAGCTAAAAACTCAAAGTGTACAAGATTTTGTGACCATTTGAAAAATGTGTCCCCATTTAAGACACTTTAATGGCTACTGCCAGCAAACCTGTAAAATCGTAAATGCTCTTTAAGGGGGTGTGAGGTCTCAAGGTTTGATGAGGGATAGGGGGCCAATATAAGGGCCAAGTACCAGCACCCATCGTAAATGCTTTTTAAGGGGGTGTTTGTTCTCGAGGTTTGATGAGGGATAGGGGGCCAAATTAATTGCCAAGTATGAGCACCCATCACACATCATGTGCGCACAGCCCCCCCGGCCCCCCCGATCGCTAGAACCCCAATGCCGTCGGTCAGGTTCTCCGGTGATGCTCCGATGATGGTGCCCCGACGAAGAAAAATGTGGCACCAACACATGCCCGAGCCCAGCATGTGCTGCCGCAACCCTCGGTCCGGTCCGATCTTAGACTGGGAATGAACTCCGTATGCTTAGATTGGGAATGATCCCCGTATGCCTAAGTCAACCCACGAAATGAACGTGTGGGTGCTCAACCGGTCAAAGGGGTGGGATGTGCAAGCCGGGGATGGATCGGGTCCCCCTCTGCGTGCTGTCGATGCTGCTGCCGTAACCCTCGGTCCGATTCAATCTTAGACTGGGAATGAACTCCGTATGCCTAAGGTAAACGACGAAATGAGCGGGCGGACGGGCGGGCACTACGTCGGCCAGAGAGACGGGATGCGCAAGCCGTGGATCGATTGGGTGGTTGGTGGGTTTAGGCACATCTTCATATTTCTGTGTGCCAATGCCATTTTTATGGCTTGTAAATGCATACAATAGTCCCTTAAGCTTTCACATGAAGTTTCATGGCAAGACAACTCGTTTTCTATTTTTCACGATTTTTGAAACTTTATATGGTTTGGTATTTTTTAAAATTTTTTCGGAAGGAGTTTTGAACCCAAACTTGGCAGACGTGATCCTTGTATTTTTGTTGGCATGCACAAAAAATTCAGCTAAAAACTCGAAGTGTACAAGATTTTGTGACCATTTGAAAAAGTGTCCTCATTTCAGACACTTTAATGGCTACTGGCAGCAAACCTGCAAAATCTCAAATGTTCTTTAAGGGGGTGTGAGTTCTCAAGGTTTGATGAGGGATAGGGGGCCAATATAAGGGCCAAGTACCAGCAAGCATCGCACATCATGTGCGCACACCCCCCAGCCCCTCGCTCGTCAGAACCCCAATGCCGTCGGTCAGGTTCTCTGGTGATGCTCCGACGATGGTTCCTCGGTGAAGAAATATGTGACAACAGTGCATGCCCGAGTCCAGCATATGCTGCCGGAACCCTCGGTCCGGTGCGATCTTAGGCTGGGAATGAACTCCGTATGCTTAGACTGGGAATGAACTCCGTATGCCTAAGTCAACCCATGAAACGAGCGTGCGGGCGCTCAGCCAGCCAAAGGGCCGGGATGCGCAAGTCGGGGATCGGTTGGGTCCCCCTCTGCGTGCTGCCGATCCTGCTGCCACAAACCTTAGTCCGATTCAATCTTAGACTGGGAATGAACTCCGTATGCCTAAGCCAACCGACGAAACGAGCGGGCGGGTGAACGAGCGGGCGGGCACTACGCTGGCTAGAGAGACGGGATGCGCAAGCCGTGTATGGATAGGGTGGTAGGTGGGTTTAGGCACATCTTCATATTTCTGCATGCCAATGCCATTTTTATGGCTTGTAAATTCATACAATGGTCCCTTAAGCCATCACGTGAAGTTTCATGGCAAGGCGACTAGTTTTCTATTTTTCACGATTTTCAAAATTTTTTACGGTTCGAGACTTTTTAAAACTTTCAAAACTTGGTAGACGTGATCCTTGTATTTTTGTTGGCATGCATAAAAAAATCAGCTAAAAACTCAAAATGTACAAGATTTGTGTCCACTCGAGAAAAGTGTCCCCATTTCAGACACTTTAATGGCTACTGCCAGCAAACCTGTAAAATCTCAAATGCTCTTTAAGGGCGTGTGAGGTCTCGAGGTTTGATGAGCGATAGGGGGCCAATATAAAGGCCAAGTACCAGCACCCACCGGACATCACGTGCGCACACCCCTCCCGGCCCCCCCGATCGCCGAAACCCCAATGCCGCCGGTCAGGTTCTCTGACAAAGCTCTAGTGATGGTGCCCCGGTGAAGAAAAATACGGCACCAGCACATGCCTCAGTCCAGCATGTGCTACCGCAACCCTCGGTCTGATCCGATCTTAGACTGGGAATGAACTCCATATGTTTAGACTGGGAATGAACTCCGTATGCCTAAGTCAACTCATAAAACGAGCATACGGGCGCTCAGCCGAACAGAGGGGCGGGATGCGCAAGTCGGGGATCGACCAGGTCCCCCTCTGTATGCTACTGATCCTGTTGCTGCAACCCTCGGTCTGGTCCCATCTTAGACTGGGAATGAACTCCGTATGCCTAATCCAACCGACAAAATGAGCGGGCGGGTGGATGGGCGGGCGCTAGGTCGGCCAGAGAGAGGGGATGCGCAAGCCGTGGATCGATATGGTGGTTGGTGGGTTTAGGCACATCTTCATATTTCTGCATGCCGATGCCATTTTTATGGCTTGCAAATTCATACAATGGTCCCTTAAGCCTTCACGTGAAGTTTCATGGCAAGACGACTCATTTTTTCTTTTTCATGATTTTCAAAATGTTTTGCGGTTCAGGATTTTTTAAAATTTTTTTGGAAGGAGTTTTGGTGCCAAACTTAGTAGACGTGATCCTTGTATTTTTGTTGGCATGCGTAAAAAAAAATCAGCTAAAAACTCAAAGTGTACAAGATTTGTGTCCACTCGAGAAAAGTGTCCGCATTTCAAACACTTTAATGGCTACTACCAGCAAACCTGTAAAATCTCAAATGCTCTTTAAGGGCATGTGAGATCTCAAAGTTTGATGAAGGATAGGGGGCCAACATAAGGGCCAAGTACTAGCACCCACCAGACATCATGAGCGCACACCCCCTAGCCCCCACGATCGCCGGAACCCCAATGCCGCCGGTCAGGTTCTCCGACAAAGCTTTGGTGATCGTGCCCCAATGAAGAAAAATACGGCACCAGCACATGCCCGAGCCCAGGATGTGCTATCGTAACCCTCGGTCCGGTCCGATCTTAGACTGGAAATGAACTCCGTATGACTAAGTCAGCCCACGAAACGAGCGTGCGGGCGCTCAGCCGACTAGAGGGGTGGGATGCGCAAGCCGGGGATCGACCGGGTCCCCCTATGCGTGTTGTAGATCCTGCTGCCGCAACCCTTGATCCGGTCCGATCTTAGACTGGGAATGAACTCCGTATGCCTAAGCCAACCGACGAAACGAACGGGCAGGCGGGTGGGCGGGCACTACGCCGGCTAGAGAGACGGGATGCGCAAGCCATGTCTCGATACGGTGGTAGGTGGGTTTAGGCACATCTTCATATTTTTGCGTGCCAATGCCATTTTCATGGCTTGTAAATACATACAATGGTCCTTTAAACCTTCACGTGAAGTTTAATGGCAAGACGACTCGTTTTCTATTTTTCACGATTTTTGAAACTTTTTACGGTTCGAGATTTTTTAAACTTTTTTGGAAGGAGTTTTGGCCCTAAAATTTCTAGACGTGATCCTTGTATTTTCGTTGGCATGCATAAAAAAATTCAGATAAAAACTCGAAGTGTACAAGATTTTGTGACCATTTGAAAAAAGTGTCCCCATTTCAGACACTTTAATTGCTACTGGCAGCAAACCTATAAAATCTCAAATGCTCTTTAAGGGGGTGTGAGTTCTCGAGGTTTGATGAGGGATAGGGGGCCAATATAAGGGCCAAGTACCAGTACCCATCGCATATCATGTGCGCACACCCCCTCCTCGGCCCCCCCGATCGTCGGAACCCCAATGCCGCCGATCAGGTTCTCTGACGATTCTCCGGTGATAGTGCCCCGGTGAAGTAAAATGCAGCACCGGCACATGCCCAAGCCCAGCATGTGCTGCCGCAACCCTCGGTCCGATCCGATCTTAGACTGGGACTGAACTCCGTATGCTTAGACTGGGAATGAACTCCGTATGCCTAAGTCAACCCACGAAACGAGCGTACAGGCGCTCAGCCGGCCACAGGGGCAGGATGCGCAAGCCGGGGATCGGTCGGGTCCCCCTCTGCGTGCTACCCATCCTGCTACCACAACCCTCAGTCTGATCCAATCTTAGACTGGGAATGAACTCCGTATGCCTAAGCCAACTGACGAAACGAGTCGGCGGGCGGGCACTATGCCTGCCAGAGAGACGGGATGCGTAAACCATGGATCGATAGGGTGGTAGGTGGGTTTAGGTGCATCTTCATATGTCTGCGTGCCAATGCCATTTTTATGGCTTGTAAATTCATACAAAGGTCCCTTAAGCCTTCACGTGAGGTTTCATGGCAAGACACTCGTTTTCTATTTTTCATGATTTTTGAAACTTTTTACGGTTTGTGATTTTTTTAAATTTTTTCGGAAGAAGTTTTGGCCCCAAACTTTGTAGACGTGATCCTTGTATTTTTTTTGGGATGCACAAAAAAATTCAGCTAAAAACTCGAAGTGTACAAGATTTTGTGACCATTTGAAAAAAGTGTCCCCATTTTGGACACTTTAATGGCTACTGGCAGCAAACCTATAAAATCTGAAATGCTCTTTAAGCGGGTGTGAGTTCTCGAGGTTTGATGAGGGATAGGGGGCCAATATAAGGGCCAAGTACCAGCACCCATCACACATCATGTGCACACACCCCCTTCGGCCCCTCGATCGTCGGAACCCCAATGCCGTCGGTACCCCAATGCCGCCGGTCAGGTTCTCCAGCAATGCTCCGACGATGGTGCCCCGGTGAAGAAAAATGTGGCACCAGCACATGCCCAAGCCCAGTATGTGCTACTGCAACCCTCGATCCGATCCGATCTTTGACTGGGAATGAACTCCGTATGCTTAGACTGGGAATGAACTCCGTATGCCTAAGTCAACCCACGAAATGAGCGTGCGGGAACTCAGCCAGCCAGAGGGGGGGGATGCGCAAGCCAGGGATCGACCAAGACCCCCTCTGCGTGCTGTTGATCCTGCTGTCACAACCCTCAGTCCGATCTGATCTTAGACTGGGAATGAACTCCATATGCCTAAACCAACCTACGAAACGAGTGGGCGGGCGGGCACTACGTCGGCCAGAGAAATGGGATGTGCAAGCCGTGTATCGATAGGGTGGTAGGTGAGTTTAGGCACATCTTCATATTTCTGCATGCCAATGCCATTTTTGTGGCATGTAAAATCATACAATGGTCCCTTAAGCCTTCACGTGAAGTTTCATGGCAAGATGACTCGTTTTCTATTTTTCACGATTTTTGAAACTTTCTGCGGTTCATGATTTTTTAAACTTTTTTGGAAGCAGTTTTGGCCCCAAACTTGGTAGACGTGATCGTTGTTTCTTTGTTGGGATGCATAAAAAAATTCAAATAAAAAGTTAAAGTGTACAAGATTTTGTGACCATTTGAAAAAAGTGTCCCCATTTCAGACACTTTAATGGCTACTGGCAGCAAACTTGTAAAATCTCAAATGCTCTTTAAGGGCGTGTGAGTTCTTGAGGTTTGATGAGGGATAGGAGGCCAATATAAGGGCCAAGGACCAGCACCCATCGCACATCATGTGTGCACACCCCTCTAGCCCCCCCGATCGTCAGAACCTCAATGCCGTTGGTCAGGTTCTCTGACGATGGTGCCCCGATGAAGAAAAATGCAGCACCAGCACATGTTCGAGCCCAGCATGTGCTGTCGCAAACCTCGGTCTGATCCGATCTTAGACTGGGAATGAACTCTATATGCTTAGACTGGGAATGAACTCCATATGCCTAAGTCAACCCACGAAACAAACGTGCGGGCACTCAGTCGGCCAGAGGATCGGTCGCGTCCTCTTCTGGGTGCTACCGATCCTGTTGCCGCAACCCTCAGTCTAATCTGACCTTAGACTGGGAATGAACTCCGTATACCTAAGCCAACCGACGAAACGATCGGGTGGGCGGGCGGGCACTACGTCGGCCAGAAAGACGGGATGCGTAAGCCGTTGATCGATAGGGTGGTAGGTGGGTTTAAGCACATCTTCATATTTCTTCATGCCAATGCCATTTTTATGGCTTGTAAATTCATACAATGGTCCCTTAAGCCTTCACGTGAAGTTTCATGGCAAGACGACTCATTTTCTATTTTTCACGATTTTTAAAACTTTTTACAATTCGGGATTTCTTAAAATTTTTTTGGAAGGACTTTTGGCCCCAAGCCTGGTAGACGTGATCCTTGTTTTTTTGTTGGCATGCAAAAAACAATTCAGCTAAAAACTCGAAGTGTACAAGATTTTGTGACCATTTGAAAAAAGTGTCCCTATTTCAGACACTTTAATGGCTACTGGCAGCAAACCTGTAAAATCTCTAATGCTCTTTAAGGGGGTGTGAGTTCTCGAGGTTTGATGAGGGATAAGGGGCCAATATAAGGGCCAACTACCAGCACCCATCACACATCATGTGCGCACACCCCCCGGACCCCCGATCGTCGAAAGCCCAATGCCGCCGGTCAGGTTCTCCGATGATGGTGCCCCGGTGAAGAAAAATGTGGCACCAGCACATGCCCGAGCCCAGTATGTGCTACCGTAACCCTTGGTCTGGTCTGATCTTAGACCGAGAATGAACTCTATATGCTTAGACTGGGAATGAACTCCGTATGCCTAAGTCAACTCACGAAACGAGCGTGCGGGTGCTCAGCCGACCAGAAGGGCAGGATGCGCAAGCCGAGGATCGATCGAGTCCCCTTCTGCATGCTCTCGATCCTACTGTCGCAACCCTTGGTCCGGTCCGATCTTAGACTGGGAATGAACTTCGTATGCCTAAGCTAACCGATGAAACGAGTGGGTGGGCGGGCGGGCGGGCAGGCACTACAACTGCCAGAGAGACGGGATGCGTAAGCTGTGGATCGATAGGGTGATTGGTGGGTTTAGGTACATCTTCATATTTTTGTGTGCCAATGCCATTTTTATGCCTTGTAAATTCATAAAGTGGTCCCTTAAGCCTTCACGTGAAGTTTCATGGCAAGACGACTCGTTTTCTATTTTTCATGATTTTTGAAACTTTTTATGGTTTGAGATTTTTTAAAATTTTTTCGAAAGGATTTTTGGCCCCAAACTTGGTAGACATGATCCTTGTATTTTTCTTGGCATGCACAAAAAAATTCAGCTAAAAACTCGAAGTGTATAAGATTTTGTGACCATTTGAAAAAAGTGTCCCCATTTTAGACACTTTAATTGCTACTGGCAGCAAACCTGTAAAATCATAAATGCTCTTTAAGGGGGTGTGAGGTCTCAAGGTTTGATGAGGGATAGGGGGCCAATATAAGGGCCAAGTACCAGCACCCATCGTACATCATGTGTGCACACCCCCCGGCCCCCCGATCGTCGGAACCCCAATGCCGTTGATCTGGTTCTCCGACGATACTCCGACGATGGTACCCCGGCGAAGAAAATTGTGGCACCAGCACATGCCCTAGCCCAGCATGTGCTACCGCAACACTTGGTCCGTTTCGATCTTAGACAGGGAATGAACTCCGTATGCCTAAGTCAACCCACGAAACGAGAGTGCAGGCGCTCAGCCAGCCAGAGGGGTGGGATGCAGAAGCCGGGGATCGGCCGGGTCCCCCTCTACATGCTGTGGATCCTGCTGCCGTAACCCTCGGTCTGATCTGATGTTAGACTGGGAATGAACTCCACATGCCTAAGACAATCGACGAAACGAGCGGGCGGGCGGGCGTGCACCACGCCGGCCAGAGAGACAGGATGCGCAAGCCGTGGATCGATAGGGTGGTAAGTGGGTTTAGGCACATCTTCATATTTCTACATGCCAATGCCATTTTTATGGCTTTTAAATTCATACAATGGTCCCTTAAGCCTTGACGTGAAGTTTCATGGCAAGACGACTCGTTTTTTATTTTTCACGATTTTCAAAACTTTTTGCGGTTCGAGATTTTTTAAAATTTTTTCGGAAGGAGTTTTGGCCCCAAACTTGTTAGACGTGATCCTTGTAGTCTTGTTAGCATGCATAAAAAAATTCAGCTAAAAACTCGAAGTGTACAAGATTTGGTGACCATTTGAAAAAAATGTCCCTATTTCAGACACTTTAATGGCTACTGGCAGCAAAACTATAAAATCTCAAATGCTCTTTAAAGGGGTGTTAGTTCTCGAGGTTTGATGTGGGATAGGGGGCCAATATAAGAGCCAAGTACCAGCACCCATCGCACATCATGTGCACACACCCCCCAGCTCCCTCGATCGTCGGAACCCCAATACCGCCGGTCAGGTTCTCCGATGATGCTCCAGCGATGGTGCCCCGACGAAGAAAAATGTGGTACCAGCACATGCCCGAGCCCAGCATGTACTATCGTAACCCATGGTCTGATCTGATCTTAGACTGGGAATGAACTCCGTATGCTTAGACTGGGAATGAACTCTACATGCCTAAGTCAACCCACAAAACGAGCGAACGGGCGCCCAGCTGGCCAGAGGGGCGAGATGTGCAAGTCGGGGATCGGTTGGGTCCCCCTCTATGTGCTGCCGATCCTGCTGCTGATATTGCTACTGCAACCCTCGATTTGATCTGATCTTAGACTGGGAATGAACTCCGTATGCCTAAGCCAACCGATGAAACGAGCAGACGGATGGGTGGGCGGGTGGGCACTACGCCGGCCAGAGAGACGGGATGCGCAAGCCGTGGATCGATAGGGTGGTAGGTGGGTTTAGAAACATCTTTATATTTCTGCGTGCCAATGACATTTTTATGCCTTGTAAACTCATACAATGGTCCCTTAAGCCTTCACATGAAGTTTCATGGCAAGACGACTCGTTTTCTATTTTTCACGATTTTTTAAACTTTTTGTTGTTCAAGATTTTTTAAAATTTTTTCGGAAAGAGTTTTGGCCCCAAACTTGGTAGACGTGATGCTTGTATTTTTGTTGGCATGCACAAAAAAATTCAGCTAAAAACTCAAAGTGTACAAGATTTTGTGACCATTTGAAAAAAATGTCCCCATTTCAGACACTTTAATGGCTATTGGCAGCAAACCTGTAAAATCTCAAATGCTCTTTAAGGGGGTGTGAGTTCTCAAGGTTTGATGAGGGATAGGGGGCCAATATAAGGGCAAGTACCAGCACCCATCACACATCATGTGCGCACACCTCCCTCCGGCCCCCCGATCACCGGAACCCCAATGCGGCCGGTCAGGTTCTCTGGCGATGCTCCGGTGATGGTGCCCCGACGAAGAAAAATATGGCACCAGCACATGCTCGAGCCCAGCATGTGATGTTGCAACCCTCGATCCAGTCCGATCTTAGACTAAGAATGAACTCCGTATGTTTAGACTGGGAATAAACTCCGTCTGCCTAAGTCAACCCATGTAACGAGCGTACGGGTGCTCAACCGACAAAAGGGGCGGGATGCGTAAGTCGAGGATCGATCGGGTCCCCCTCTGCAACCCGTGAATCCTGCTGCCGTAACCCTCAGACTGGTCCGATGTTAGGCTGGGAATGAACTCCGTATGCCTAAGCCAACCGATGAAACGAGCGGATGGGCGGGCACTATGCCAGCCAGAGAGATGGGATGTGCAAGCCGTGGATCGATAGGGCGGTAGGTGGGTTTAGGCACATCTTCATATTTTTGCATGCCAATGCCATTTTTATAGCTTGTAAATTCATACAATGGTCCCTTAAGCCTTCACATGAAGTTTCATGGTAAGAGGACTCATTTTCTATTTTTGACGATTTTTGAAACTTTTTACGGTTCAAGATTTTTTTAAATTTTTTCAGAAGAAATTTTGGCCCCAAACTTGGTAGACGTGATCCCTGTATTTTTGTTGGCATCCAAAAAAAATTCAGCTAAAAACTCGAAGTGTACAAGATTTTGTGACCTTTTGAAAAAAGTGTCCCCATTTCAGACACTTTAATGGCTACTGGCAGCACACCTGTAAAATCTCGAATGCTCTTTAAGGGGGTGTGAGTTATCGAGGTTTGATGACCGATAGGGGGCCAATATAAGGGCCAAGTACCAGCACCCATCGCACATCATGTGCGATCACCCCCCAGCCCCCCCGATCGTCGGAACCCCAATGCCGCCGGTCAGGTTCTCCGACGATGCTCTGACGATGGTGCCTCGGTGGAGAAAAAAATTGCACCAGCCCAGCATGTGCTGCCGTAAACCTCGGTCTGGTTCGATCTTATACTGGGAATGAACTCCGTATGCTCAGACTGGGAATGAACTCCGTATTCCTAAGTCAACCCACGACACGAGCGTGCGGGCACTCAGTTGACAGAGGGGTGGGATGAGTAAGCCGGGGATTAGTCGGGTACCCCTATGCGTGCTGTTGATCCTGCTACCACAACCCTCGGTCTGATCCAATCTTAGACTGGGAATGAACTTTGTATGCCTAAGCCAACCGACGAAATGAGAGGGTGCGCGGGCGGGCAGGCACTATGCCGGCCTGAGAAACAGGATGCGCAAGCCGTGGATCGATAGGGTGGTAGGTGGGTTTAGGCCCATCTTTATATTTTTATGTGCCAATGCCATTTTTATGGCTTGTAAATTCATACAATGGTCCCTTAAGCCTTCACGTGAAGTTTCATGGCAAGACGACTCGTTGTTTATTTTTCATGATTTTCAAAACTTTTTGCAGTTCGAGACTTTTTAAAATTTTTTCGAAAGGATTTTTGGCCCCAAACTTGGTAGACGTGATCCTTTTATTTTTGTTGGCATGCACAAAAAAATTCAGCTAAAAACTCGAATTGTACAAGATTTTGTGACCATTTGAAAAAAGTGTCCCCATTTCAAACACTTTAATGGCTACTGGCAGCAAACCTGTAAAATCTCAAATGCTCTTTAAGGGGGTGTGAGTTCTCGAGGTTTAATGAGGGATAAGGGGTCAATATAAGGGCCAAGTACCAGCACCCATCGCACATCATGTGCGCACACCACCCTCGACCCCCCCGATCGTCGGAACCCCAATGCCGTCGGTTAGGTTCTCCGACGTTCCTCCGGCGATGGTGCCCCGACGAAGAAAAATGTGACACCGACACATGCTCGAGCCCAGCATGTGCTGCCGCAACCCTCGGTCCGGTCCGATCTTAGACTGGGAATGAACTCTGTATGCTTAGACTGAGAATGAACTTTGTATGCCTAAGTCAACCCACGAAACGAGCGTACGGGCGCTCAACCAGCCAGAGGGGCGCGATGCTCAAGCCAGCGTTCAGCCGGGTCCCCCTTTGCGTGCTGCCGATCCTACTGTCGCAACCCTCGATCTGGTTGGATCTTAGACTGGGAATGAGCTCCGTATGCCTAAGCCAACCAACGAAACGAGCGGGTGGGCGGGCGGGCACTACGTCGGCCAGAGAGACGGGATGCGCAAGCCGTGGATCGATAGGGTGGTAGGTGGGTTTAGGCACATCTTCATATTTCTGCATGCCAATGCCATTTTTATGGCTTGTAAATTCATACAACGGTGCCTTAAGCCTTCACGTGAAGTTTCATGGCAAGACGACTCATTTTTTATTTTTCATGATTTTTGAAACTTTTTACGGTTCGGGATTTTTTAAAATTTTTTCTGAAGGAGTTTTGACCCCAAACTTGGTAGACATGATCCTTGTATTTTTGTTGGCATGCACAAAAAAATTCAGCTAAAAACTCGAAGTGTACAAGATTTTGTGACCATTTGAAAAAACTGTCCCCATTTTAGACAATTTAACGGCTACTCGTAGCAAACCTGTAAAATCTCAAATGCTCTTTAAGGGGGTGTGAGTTCTCGAGGTTTGATGAGGGATAAGGGGCCAATATAAGGGTCAAGTACTAGCACCCATCGCACATCATGTGCGCACACCCCCCCGGCCCCCCGATCATCGGAACCCCAATGCCGCTGGTCAGGTTCTCCGGCGATGCTTCGATGATGGTGGCCCGATGAAGAAAAATGCTGCACCAGCACATGCCCGAGCCCAGCATGTGCTGCCACAACCCTCAGTCTGATCGGATCTTAGATTGGGAATGAACTCTGTATGCCTAAGTCAACCAACGAAACGAGCGTGTGGGCGCTCAGCCGGCTAGAGGGGTGCGATGCGCAAGCCGGGTCCCCCTCTACGTGCTGCCGATCCTACTGTCGCAACTCTCAGTCCGGTCTGATCTTAGACTGGGAATCAACTCCGTATGCCTAAATCAACCGACAAAATGAGCGGGCGGGCATGCGGTCGGGCACTACGTCGAGCAGAGAGACGGGATGCGCAAGTCATGGATCGATAGGGAAATAGGTGGGTTTAGGCACATCTTCATATTTCGGTGTGCCAATGCCATTTTTATGGCCTGTAAATTCATACAATGGTCCCTTAAGCCTTCACGTGAAGTTTCATGGCAAGACGACTCGTTTTCTATTTTTCACGATTTTTGAAACTTTTTACGGTTCGGGATTTTTTAAAATTTTTTCGAAAGGAGTTTTGGCCCAAAACTTGGTAGACGTGATCCTTGTATTTTTTTTTTTGCATGCACAAAAAAATTCAGCTAAAAACTCGAAGTGTACAAGATTTTTTGACTATTTGAAAAAAGTGTCCCCATTTCGAACACTTTTATGGCTACTGGCAGCAAACTTGTAAAATCTCAAATGCTCTTTAAGGGGGTGTGAGTTCTCAAGGTTTGATGAGGGATAGGGGGCCAATATAAGGGCCAAGTACTAGCACCCATCGCACATCATGTGCGCACACACCCCCCGACGCCCCGATCGTCGGAACCCCAATGTCTTCCGGCGATGGTGCCCCGACGAAGAAAAATGTGGCACCAGCACATGCTCGAGCCCAGTGTGTGCTGTTGCAACCCTCAGTCCGGTCTGATCTTAGACTGGGAATGAACTTCGTATGCTTAGAATGGGAATGAACCTTGTATGCCTAAATCAAGCCACGAAACGAGCGTGCGGGCGCTCAGTCGGCCAGAGGGACAGGATGTGTAAGCTGGGATCGGCCAGGTCCCCCTCTGCGTGCTACCGATGCTACTATCGCAACCCTCGATCCAATCTGATCTTACACCAGGAATGTATTTTTGTCGTGATCCTTGTATTTTTGTAGGTGTGATCCTTGTATTTTTGTCGGCATGCACAAAAAAATTCAGCTAAAAACTCGAAGTGTACAAGATTTTGTGACCATGTAAAAAAAATGTCCCCATTTCAGACCCTTTAATGGCTACTGGCAGCAAACTTGTAAAATCTCAAATGCTCTTTAAGGGGGTGTCAGTTCTCCAGGTTTGTTGAGGGATAAGGGGCCAATATAACAGCCAAGTACTAGCACCCATCGCACATCATGTACGCACACCCCCCGGTCCCCCTGATCGTCGGAACCCCAATGCCACCGATCAAGTTCTCCGACGATAGTGCCCCGGGGAAGAAAAATACGGCACTAGCACAAGCCCGAGCCCAGCATGTGCTGCGGTAACCCTCGGTCCGATCTGATCTTAGACTGGCAATGAACTCTGGGAAGGAGTTTTGGCCCCAAACTTGGTAGATGTGATCCTTGTATTTTTGTTGGCAAGCATAAAAAAATTCAGCTAAAAACTCGAAGTGTACAAGATTTTGTGACCATTTGAAAAAAGTGTCCCCATTTCAGACACTTTAATGGCTACTAGCAGCAAACTTGTAAAATCTCAAATAATCTTTAAGGGGATGTGAGTTCTCAAGGTTTGATGAGGGATAGGGGGCCAATATAAGGGCCAAGTACCAGCACCCATCGCACATCATGTGCGCACACCCCTTCGACACCCTCGATCGTCAGAACCCCAATGCCGTCCGATGATGGTGCCCCAGTGAAGAAAAATACGGCACTAGCACATGCCCGAGCCTAGCATGTGCTGCTGCAACCCTTGGTCTGATCTGATCTTAGACTGGGAATGAACTTCGTATGCCTAAGCCAACTGATGAAACGAGCGGGTGGGCGGGCACTACGTCGACCAGAGAAACGGGATGCGCAAGCCGTGGATCGATAGGGTGGTAGGTGGGTTTAGGCACATCTTCATATTTGTAGGTGCTAATGGCATTTTTATGGCTTGTAAATTCGTACAATGGTCCCTTAAGCCATCACGTGAAGTTTCATGGCAAGATGACTCGTTTTCTATTTTTCATGATTTTTAAAACTTTTTGTGGTTCGAGATTTTTTAAAATTATTTCGGAAGGAGTTTTGGCCCCAAACTTGGTAGACGTGATCCTTGTACCTTTTTTGGCATGCATAAAAAAAATCAGCTAAAAACTCGAAGTGTACAAGATTTTGTGACCATTTGAAAAAAGTGTCCCCATTTCAAACACTTTAATGGCGACTGGCAGCAAATCAATAAAATCTCAAATGCTCTTTAAGGGGGTGTGAGTTCTTGAGGTTTGATGAGGGATATAGGGCCAATATAAGGGCCAAGTACCAGCACCCATCGCACATCATGTGGGCATACCCCCCGGCCCCCCCACCATCAGAACCCCAATGCCGTCGGTCAAGTTCTCCGGGGATGCTTCAATGATGGTGCCCCGACGAAGAAAAATGCGGCACCAGCACATGTCGAGCCCAGCATGTGCTGCCAAAACCCTCGGTCTGGTCCGATCTTAGACTGGGAATGAACTCCATACGCTTAGACTGGGAATGAACTCTGTATGCCTAAGTCAACCCACGAAACGAGCGTATGGGCGCTCAGCCTGCTAGAGGGGCGGGATGCACAAGCTGAGGATAAGCTGGGTCCCCCTCTACGTGCTGTCGATCCTGTTGCCGCAACCCTCGGTCCGGTCTGATCTTAGACTGGGAATGAACTCCGTATGCCTAAGCCAACCGACGAAACGAGCGGACGGGCGGGCAGGCACTACGCTGGCCAGAGAGACGGGATGCGCAAGCTGTGGATCGATAGGGTGGCAGGTGGGTTTAGGCACATCTTCACATTTCTGCACGCCAATACCATTTTTATCACTTGTAAATTCATACAATAGTCCCTTAAGCCTTCGCGTGAAGTTTCACGGCAAGATGTCTCGTTTTCTATTTTTCAGGATTTTTGAAACTTTTTACGGTTTGAGATTTTTTAAAATTCTTTCGGAAGGGTTTTTGGCCCCAAAATTGGTAGAAGTGATCCTTGTATTTTTATTGGCATGCACAAAAAAATTCAGCCAAAAACTCGAAGTGTACAAGATTTTGTGACCATTTGAAAAAAGTGTCCCCATTTTAGACACTTTAATGGCTACTGGCAGCAAACCTGTAAAATCTCAAATGATCTTTAAGGGGGTGTGAGTTCTTGAGGTTTGATGAAGGAAAAGGGGGCCAATATAAAGGCCAAGTACCAGCACCCATCGCACATCATGTGCACACACCCCCCGGCCCCCCCGATTGTCAGAACACTAATGCTGTCGGTCAGGTTCTCCGGCGATGCTCCGGCGATGGTGCCCCGACGAAGAAAAATGTGGCACCAGCACATGCCCGAGCCCAGCATGTGCTACCGCAACCTTTGGTCCGGTCCGATCTTAGACTGGGAATGAACTCCATAAGCCTAAGCCAACCGATGAAACGAGCGGGCGGGCGGGCAGGCGGGCGGGCACTACGCCGACTAGAGAGACGGGATGAGCAAGCCGTGGATCGATAGGGTGGTAGGTGGGTTTAGGCACATCTTTCTATTTCTACGTGCCAATTCCATTTTTATGGCTTGTAAATTCATATAATGGTCCCTTAAGCTTTCGCGTGAAGTTTCTTGGCAAGATGACTCGTTTTCTATTTTTCACGATTTTTGAAACTTTTTGCGGTTTGGGATTTTTTACAATTTTTTCGGAAGGAGTTTTGGTCCCAAAATTGTAGACGTGATCCTTGCATTATTTCTGGCATGCACAAAAAAATGCAGCTAAAAACTCGAAATGTACAAGATTTTATGACCATTTGAAAAAAGTGTCCCTATTTCAGACACTTTAATTGCTACTGGCGGCAAACCTGTAAAATCTCAAATGCTCTTTAAGTGGGTGTGACTTTTCAAGGTTTGATGAGGGATAGGGGGCCAATATATGGGCCAAGTACCAGCACCCATCGCACATCATGTGCGCACAGCCCCCCGGCCCCCCCGATCGTCGGAACCCCAATGCCGTTGGTTAGGTTCTCCGATGATGCTCTGGCGATGGTGCCCCAACGAAGAAAAATGCGGCACAGCACATGCCCGAGCCCAGCATGTGCTGCCCCAACCCTCGGTCAGTCCGATCTTAGACTGGGAATGAACTCCGTATGCATAAACCAATCGACGAAACGAGCGGAAGGGCGGGCAGGCGGGCACTTCGTCGACCAGAGAGACGGGATGCGCAAGCCGTGGATCGATAGGGTGGTAGGTGGGTTTAGGCACATCTTTCTATTTCTACATGCCAATGCCATTTTTATGGCTTGTAAATTCAGAAAATGGTCCCTTAAGCCTTCACGTGAAGTTTCATTGCAAGACGACTCGTTTTCTAATTTTCACGATTTTTGAAACTTTTTGCAGTTCGAGATTTTTTAAAATTTTTTCGGAAAGATTTTTTGCCCCAAACTGGAGACGTGATCTTTTTATTTTTTTGGCATTCACAAAAAAATTTAGCTAAAAACTCGAAGTGTACAAGATTTTGTGACCATTTGAAAAAATTGTCCCCATTTCAGACACTTTAATGGCTACTGGCAGCAAACCTGTGAAATCTCAAATGCTCTTTAAGGGGGTGTGAGTTCTTGAGGATTAATGAGGGACAGGGGGCCAATATAAGGGCCAAGTGCCAGCACCCATCGCACATCATGTGCGCAAACCCGCCCCCGGCCCCCCCGATTGCCGAAACCCCAATACCGTCAGTCAGGTTCTCCGGCGATGCTCCGGCGAAGATGCCCTGATGAAGAAAAATACGGCACCAGTCTAAGATCAGACCAGACTGAGGGTTGCTGCAGCACATGCTCGGGCCCAGCATGTGCTGTAGCAACCCTCGGTCTGGTCCAATCTTAGACTGGGAACGAACTCCGTATGCCTAGCCAACTGACAAAACGAACGGGCGGGCCAGCGGGCGGGCACTTCATTGGCCAGAGAGACGGGATGCGCAAGCCATGGATCGATAGGGTGGTAGGTGGGTTTAGGCACATCTTTTTATTTCTACGTGCCAATGCCATTTTTATGGCTTGTAAATTCATACAATGGTCCCTTAAGCCTTCACGTGAAGTTTCATGGCAAGACGACTCGTTTTCTATTTTCCACGATTTTTGAAACTTTTTACGGTTCAGGATTTTTTTAAAATTTTTTCATAAGGAAATTTGTTCCCAAACTTGGTAGACATGATCCTTGTATTTTTTATAGCATGCACAATAAAATTCAGCTAAAAGCTCGAAATGTACAAGATTTTGTGACCATTTGAAAAAGGTATCCCCATTTCAGACACTTTAATGGCTACTGGCAGCAAACCTGTAAAATCTCAAATGCTCTTTAAGGGGGTGTGAGTTCTCGAGGTTTGATGGGGGATAGGGGGCCAATATAAGGGCCAAGTACCAGCACCGATCGCACATCATGTGCGCACAACCCCCCAGCCCCCCAGATCATCGCAACCCCAATGCCGTCGGTCAGGTTCTTCGGCGATGGTGCCCCGACAAAGAAAAATATGGCATCAGCACATGCCCGAGCCCAGCATGTGCTACCGCAACCCTTGGTCCGATCTAATCTTAGACTGGGAATGAACTCCGTATGCGTAAGTTAACCCACGAAACAAGTGTACGATCGCTCAACCGGCCAGAGGGGCGGGATGCGCAAGCCTGGGATCAATAGGGTGGTAGGTGAGTTTAGGCACATCTTCTTATTTCTGTGTGCTAATGCCATTTTTATGGCTTGTAAAATCATACAATAGTCCTTTAAGCCTTCACGTGAAGTTTTATACCAAGACGACTCGTTTTCTATTTTTCACGATTTTTGAAAATTTTTGCGGTTCGAGATTTTTTAAAATTTTTTCAGAAGGAGTTTTGGCCCCAAACTTGGTAGATGTGCTCCTTGTATTTTTGTTGGCATGCACAAAAAAATTCAGCTAAAAACTCGAAGTGTACAAGATTTTGTGAGCATTTCAAAAAAGTGTCCCCATTTTAGACACTTTAATGGCTACTGGCAGCAAAATGCTCTTTAAGGGGGTGTGATTTCTCGAAGTTTGATGAGGGATAGGGGGCCAATATAAGGGCCAAGTACCAGCACCCATCATACATCATGTGCGCACACCCCCCCGCCGATCACCGGAACCTCAACGTCGCCGGCCAGGTTCTCCGACGATGCTCCGGTGATGGTGCCCCAGCAAAGAAAAATACGGCACCAGCACATGCCCAAGCCCAGCATATGCTGCTGCAACCCTCGGTCCGGTCCGATCTTAGACTGGGAATGAACTTTGTATGCCTAAGTCAACCCACGAAATTAGCGTGCAGGCACTCAGTCGGCCAGAGGGGCGGGAAGCGCAAGCCGGGGATCGACCGGGTCCCCCTCTGTGTGCTACCGATCCTACTACCGCAACCCTTAGTTTGGTCAGATCTTAGACTGGGAATGAACTCCATATGCCTAAGCCAACTGACGAAACGAGCGTGCGGACGGGTAGGCGGGCACTACGTCGGCCAGAGAGACGGGATGCGCAAGTCGTGGATCGATAGGGTGGTAGGTGGGTTTAGGCACATCTTCATATTTCTGCATGCCAATGCCATTTTTATGGCTTGTAAATTCATACAATGGTCCCTTAAGCCTTCACGTGAAGTTTCATGGCAAGACGACTCGTTTTCTATTTTTCATGATTTTTGAAACTTTTTACGGTTCGAGATTTTTTAAAATTTTTTTGGAAGGATTTTTGGCCCCAAATTTGGTAGACATGATCCTGTATTTTTGTTGGCATGCACAAAAAAATTCAGCTAAAAACTCGAAGTGTACAAGATTTTGTGACCATTTGAAAAAAGTGTCCCCATTTCAGACACTTTAATGGCTACTGGCAGCAAACCTGTAAAATCTCAAATGCTCTTTAAGGGGGTGTGAGTTCTCGAGGTTTGATGGGGGATAGGGGGCCAATATAAGGGCCAAGTACCAGCACCGATCGCACATCATGTGCGCACACCCCCCGGCCCCCCAGATCATCGGAACCCTAATGCCGTCGGTTAGGTTCTTCGACGATGGTGCCCGGTAAAGAAAAATACGGCACCAGCACATGCCCTAGCCCAGCATGTGCTACCATAACCCTTGGTCTGGTTCGATCTTAGACTGGGAATGAACTCCGTATGCCTAAGTCAACCCACGAAACGAGCGTGCGGGCACTCAGCCGGCCAGAGGGGCGGGATGCGCACGCCGGGGATCAATAGGGTGGTAGGTGGGTTTAGGCACATCTTCTTATTTCTATGTGCTAATGCCATTTTTATGGCTTGTAAAATCATACAATGGTCCCTTAAGCCTTCACGTGAAGTTTTATACCAAGACGACTCGTTTTCTATTTTTCACGATTTTTGAAAATTTTTGCGGTTCAAGATTTTTTAAAATTTTTTCAGAAGGATTTTTGGCCCCAAACTTGGTAGATGTGATCCTTGTATTTTTGTTGGCATGCACAAAAAAATTGAGCTAAAAACTCGAAGTGTACAAGATTTTGTGACCATTTGAAAAAAGTCTCCCTATTTCAGACACTTTGAAGGGTACTGGTAGCAAACCCGTAAAATCTCAAATGCTCTTTAAAGGGGTGTGAGTTCTTGAGGTTTGATGAGGGATAGGGGGCCAATATAAGGGCCAAGTACCAGTACCCATCGCACATCATGTGCGCACACCCCCCCGTCGCACCGATCCTGCTGTCGCAACCCTCGATCTGCTTTGATCTTAGACTGGGAATGAACTCCATTTCAACGAAACGAGCTGGCGGGCGAGCGGGCGGGCACTACGCCGGCCAGAGAGACGGGATGCGCAAGTCGTGGATCGATAGGGTGGTAGGTGTGTTCAGGCACATCTTCATATTTCTACATGCCAATTTCATTTTTATGGCTTGTAAATTCATACAATGGTCCGTTAAGCCTTCACGTGAAGTTTCATGGCAAGACGACTCGTTTTCTATTTTTCATGATTTTTGAAACATTTTTCGGGTTGGGATTTTTGAAAATTTTTTTGAAAGGAGTTTTGTCCCCAAACTTGGTAGACATGATTCTTGTATTTTTGTTGGCAAGCACAAAAAAATTTAGCTAAAAACTCGAAGTGTACAAGATTTTGTGACCATTTCAAAAAAGTGTCCCCATTTCAGACATTTTAATGGCTACTGGCAGCAAACCTGTAAAATCTCAAATGCTCTTTAAGGGGGTGTGATTTCTCGAAGTTTGATGAGGGATAGGGGGCCAATATAAGGGCCAAGTACCAGCACCCATCATATACCATGTGCGCACACCCCCCTGCCGATCGTCGGAACCTCAACGCCGCCGGTCAGGTTCTCCAACGATGGTGCCCCAGCAAAGAAAAATGCGGCACCAGCATGTGCTACCGCAACCCTCGGTCCGGTCTGATCATAGACTGGGAATGAACTCCGTATGCTTAGACTGGGAATGAACTCCGTATGCCTAAGTTAACCCACGAAACGAGCGTGCGGGTGCTCAGCTAGCCAGAGGGGCGGGAAGCGCAAGCCGGGGATCGACTGGGACCCCCTCTGCATGCTGTCGATCCTACTACCACAACCCTCAGTTTGGTCAGATCTTAGACTGGGAATGAACTTCGTATGCCTAAGCCAACCGACGAAACGAGCGTGCGAGCGGGCAGGCGGGCACTACGTCAGCCAGAGAGACGGGATGCGTAAGTCGTGGATCGATAGGGTGGTAGGTGGGTTTAAGCACATCTTCATATTTTGCATGCCAATGCCATTTTTATGGCTTGTAAATTCATACAATGGTCCCTTAAGCCTTCACGTGAAGTTTCATGGCAAGACGACTCGTTTTCTATTTTTCATGATTTTTGAAACTTTTTGCGATTCGAGATTTTTTAAAATTTTTTTGGAAGGAGTTTTGGCCCCAAATTTGGTAGACATGATCCTGTATTTTTGTTGGCATGCACAAAAAAATTCAGCTAAAAACTCGAAGTGTACAAGATTTTCTGACCATTTGAAAAAAGTGTCCCCATTTCAGACACTTTAATGGCTACTGGTAGCAAACCTATAAAATCTCAAATGCTCTTTAAGGGGGTGTGAGTTCTCGAGGTTTGATGAGCGATAGGGGGTCGATATAAGGGCCAAGCACCAGCACCCATCGCACATCATGTTCACACACCCCCCCGGCCCCCCCGATCGCCGAAACCCCAATGCCGTCGGTCAGGTTCTCCGACGATGCTCCGACGATGGTGCCCCGACGAAGAAAAATACGGCACCAGCACATGCCCGAGCCCAGTATGTGCTACCGTAACCCTCGGTCCGGTCCAATCTTAGACTGGCAATGAACTCCGTATGCTAAGACTAGGAATGAACTCCGTATGCCTAAGTCAACTCACAAAACGAGCGTACAGGCGCTCAGTCGGCCAGAAGGGCGGGATGCGCAAGCCAGGGATCGGCGGGGTCACCGTCTGTGTGCTGCCGATCCTGCTATCGTAACACTCGGTCCGGTCTGATCTTAGACTGGGAATGAACTCCGTACGCCTAAGCCAACCGACAAAATGAGTAGGTGGGTGGGTGGGCGGGCGGGCACTACGTCGACCAGAGAGACGGGATGCGCAAGCCACGGATCAATTCCTTTTTTAGGTGGGTTTAGACACATCTTCATATTTCTACGTGCCAATTCCTTTTTTATGGCTTGTAAATTCAAACAATGGTCTCTTAAGCCTTCACGTGAAGTTTCATGGCAAGACGACTCGTTTTCTATTTTTCATGATTTTCAAAACTTTTTAAGGTTCAGGATTTTTTTAAATTTTTTCGGAAGGGATTTTGGCCCCAAACTTGGTAGACATGATCCTTGTATTTTTTTTGGCATGCATAAAAAAATTCAGCTAAAAAGACAAAGTGTACAAGATTTTGTGACCATTTCAAAAAAGTGTCCCCATTTCAAACACTTTAATGGCTACAGGCAGTAAACCTGTAAAATCTCAAATGCTCTTTAAGGGGGTGTGAGTTCTCGAGGTTTGATGAGGGATAGGGGGCCAATATAAGGGCCAAGTACCAGCACCCATCGCACATCATGTGCGCACAGCCCCCGGGCCCCCGATCGTTGGAACCCTAATGCCGCCGGTCAGGTTCTCCGACGATGCTCCGACGATGGTGCCCCGGCGAAGAAAAATTCATCGTAACCCTCGGTTCGATCCGAACTTAGGCTGGCAATGCACTCCGTATGCTTAGACTGGGAATGAACTCCGTATGCCTAAGTCAACCCACGAAACGAGCGTGCGGGCGCTCAGTCGGCCAGAGGGGCGGGACGTGCAAGCCGGGGTCGGTCGGGTCCCCCTCTACGTGCTGCTGATCCTGCTGCCGTAACCCTCAGTCCGGTCCGATCTTAGACTGGGAATGAATTCCGTATGCCTAAGCCAACCGACGAAACGAGCGGGTGGATGGGCACTATGCCGGCCTGAGAGATGGGATGCGCAAGCCGTGGATCGATAGGGTGGTAGGTTGGTTTAGGCATATCTTCATATTTCTGCGTTCCAATGCCATTTTTATGGCTTGTAAATTCATACAATGGTCCCTTAAGCCTTCACATGAAGTTTCATGGCAAGACGACTCGTTTTCTATTTTTCATGATTTTGGAAACTTTTTACGGTTCGAGATTTTTGAAAATTTTTTTGGAAGGAGTTTTGGCCCCAAACTTGGTAGACATGATCCTTTTATTTTTGTTGGCATGCACAAAAAAATTCAGCTGAAAACTCAAAGTGTACAAGATTTTGTGACCATTTGAAAAACGTGTCCCCATTTCAGACACTTTATTGGCTACTGGCAGCAAACCTGTAAAATCTCAAAGGCTTTTTAAGGGGGTGTGAGCTCTTGAGGTTTGATAAGGGATAGGGGGCCAATATAAGGGCCAAGTTCCAGCACTCATCGCACATCATGTGCGCACACCCGACCTGGCCCCCCCGATCGCCGAAACCCCAATGCCGCCGGTTAGGTTCTCCGGCGATGCTTCGACGATTGTGCCCCGATGAAGAAAAATGCGGCACCAGCACATGCCCGAGCCCATGATGTGCTGCCACAACCTTCGGTCCGGTCCGATCTTACACTGGGAATGAACTCCGTATTCTTAGACTGGGAATGAACTCCGTATGCCTAAGTCAACCCACGAAACGAGCGTGCGGGCGCTCAGCAGGCTAGAGGGGCGGGATGCGCAAGCCGGGGATAGGCCGTGTCCCCCTCTACGTGGTGTCGATCCTGCTGCTGTAACCCTCAATCCGATTTGATCTTAGACTAGGAATGAACTTCGTATGCCTAAGCCAACCGACGAAACGAGTGGTCAGGCAGGCGGGCACTACGTCGGGCAGAGAGACGGGATGCGCAAGCTGTGGATCGATAGGGTGGTAGGTGGGTTTAGGCACATCTTCATATTTTTGCATGCCAATGCCATTTTTATGGCTTGGAAATTCATACAATGGTCCCTTAAGCCTTCACGTTAAGTTTCATGGCAAGACGACTCGTTTTCAATTTTTCATGATTTTCGAAACTTTTTATGGTTTGGGATTTTTTTAAAATTTTTTTAAAAGGAGTTTTGGCCCCAAACTTGGTAGACGTGATCCTTGTATTTTTGTTGGCATGCACAAAAAAATTCAGCTGAAAACTCAAAGTGTACAAGATTTTGTGACCATTTGAAAAAAGTGTCCCCATTCCAGACACTTTATTGGCTACTGGCAGCAAACCTGTAAAATCTCAAAGGCTCTTTAAGGGGGTGTGAGTTCTCGAGGTTTGATGAGGGATAGGGGGCCAATATAAGGGCCAAGTTCCAGCACCCATCGCACATCATGTGCGCACACCCCCCGGTCCCCCCGATCACCGAAACCCCAATGCCGCCGGTCAGGTTCTCCGACGATGCTCCGACGTAGAAAAATACGGCACCAACACATGCCCGAGCCTAGCATGTGCTGCTGTAACCCTCGGTCTGATCCGATCTTACACTGGGAATGAACTTCGTATGCTTAGACTGGGAATGAACTCCGTATGCCTAAGTCAACCCACGAAACGAGGGTGCGGGCGCTCAGCCGGCCAGAGGGGCGGGATGTGCAAGCCGGGGATCGACCATGTCCCCCTTTGCATGCTGTCAATCCTGCTGCCATAACCGTCGGTCTGATTCAATCTTAGACTGGAATGAACTCCGTATGCCTAAGCCAATCGACGAAAAGAGCGGGCGGGCGGGCACTACGTCTGCCAGAGAGACGGGATGTGCAAGCCGTGGATCGATACGGTGGTAGGTGGGTTTAGGCACATCTTCATATTTCTGCGTGCCAATGCCATTTTTATGGCTTGTAAATTTATACAATGGTCCCTTAAGCCTTCTTGTGAAGTTTCATTGCAAGACGACTCGTTTTCTATTTTTCATGATTTTCAAAACTTTTTGCGGTTCGAGATTTTTTAAAATTTTTTTGAAAGGATTTTTGGCCCCAAACTTGGTATACGTGATCCTTGTATTTTTTTTGGCATGCACAAAAAAATTCAGCTAAAAACTCGAAGTGTACAAGATTTTGTGACCATTTGAAAAAAGTGTCCCCATTTCAGACACTTTAATGGCTACTGGCAGCAAACCTGTAAAATCTCAAATTCTCTTTAACTGGGTGTGAGTTCGAGAGGTTTGATGAGGGATAGGGGGCCAATATAAGGGCCAAGTACCAGCACCCATCACACATTATGTCCGCACACCCCTCCCGGCCTTCCGATCGCCGGAACCGCAATGCTGTCGGTCAAGTTCTCCGGTAATGCTCCGATGATGGTGCCCCGGTGAAGAAAAATGTGGCACCAACACATGCCCGAGCCCAGCATGTGCTACCGTAAGCCTTGGTCTGATTCAATCTTCGATTGGAAATGAACTCCGTATGCTTAGACTGGGAATGAACTCTGTATGCCTAAGTCAACCCACGAAACGAGCGTGTAAGCTCTCAGCCGGCCAGAGGGGCGGGATGTGCAAGCCGAGGATCGGTCGAGTCCCCCTCTGCGTGCTGTCAATCCTACTACTGAAACCATCAATCCAGTCCGATCTTAGACTGGGAATGAACTCCGTATGACTAAGCCAACCGACGAAATGAGCGGACGGGCGGGCCAGCACTACGCCGCCCAGAGAGACGAGATGTGCAAGCCGTGGATCGATAGGGTGGAAGGTGGGTTTAGGCGCATCTTCATATTTCTACGTGCCAATGCCATTTTTATGGCTTGTAAATTCATACAACGGTCCCTTAAGCCTTCACGTGAAGTTTCATGGCAAGACGACTCGTTTTCTATTTTTCACCATTTTCGAAACATTTTACGGTTTGGGATTTTTAAAATTTTTTTGGAAGGAATTTTGGCCCCAAACTTGGTAGACATGATCCTTGTATTTTTGTTGGCACGCATAAAAAAATTTAGCTAAAAACTCGAAGTGTACAAGATTTTGTGACGATTTGAAAAAAGTGTCCCCATTTCAGACACGTTAATGGCTACTGGCAACAAAACTATAAAATCCCAAATGCTCTTTAGGGGGTGTGAGTTCTCGAGGTTTGATGAGGGATAGGGGGCCAATATAAGGGCCAAGTGCCAGCACCCATTCCACATCATGTGCGCACACCCCCCGACCCCCCCGATTGCCGGAACCCCAATGCTGCCGGTCCGATTCTCTGGCGATGCTCCGACGATGGTGCCTCGACGAAGAAAAATGCGGCACCAGCACATGCCCGAGCCAGCATGTGCTGCCGCAACCCTCGGTCTGGTCCGATCTTAGACTAGGAATGAACTTCGTATGCTTAGACTAGAAATGAACTCTGTATGCCTAAGTCAACCCATGAAACGAGCGTGCGGGTGCTCAACCGGCTAGAGGGGCGGGATGCGCAAGTCACGGATCGATCGGGTCCCCTTCTACGTGCTACTGATCCTGCTGCCGCAACCCTCGATCCGATCGAATCTTAGACTGGGAAAGAACTCCGTATGCCTAAGGCAACCGACGAAATGAGTGGGCGGGCGGACGGGTGGGCACTACGTCGGCCAGAGAGACGGGATGCGCAAGCCGTGGATCGATAAGGTGGTAGGTGGGTTTAGGCACGTCTTCATATTTCTACATGCCAATGCCATTTTTATGTCTTGTAAATTCATACAATGGTCCCTTAAGCCTTTACGTGAAGTTTCATGGCAACACGACTCGTTTTCTATTTTTCAAAATTTTTGAAACTTTTTATGGTTCGTGATTTTTTAAAATTTTTTCGGAAGGAGTTTTGGCCCCAAACTTGGTAGACGTGATGCTTGTATTTTTTTTGGTATGCACAAAAAAATACAGCTAAAAACTAGAAGTGTTCAAGATTTTATGACCATTTGAAAAAAGTGTCCCCATTTCAGACTCTTTAATGGCTACTGGCAGCAAACCTGTAAAATCTCAAATGCTCTTTAAGGGGGTGTGAGTTCTCAAGCTTTGATGAGGGATAGGGGACCAACATAAGGGCCAAATACCAGCTCCCATCGCACATCATGTGTGCACACCCCCCGATCACTAGAACCCCAATGCCGCCGGTCAGGTTCTCCGACGATGCTCCAGCGATGGTGCCCCGACGAAGAAAAATGCGGCACCAGCACATGCCCAAGCCTAGCATGTGCTGCCGCAACCCTCGGTCTAGTCCGATGTTAGACTGGGAATGAACTCCATATGCTTAGACTGGGAATGAACTCCGTAAGCCTAAGTCAACCCATGAAACGAACGTGTGGGCGCTCAACCGGCCAGAGGGGCGGGATGCGTAAGCCAGGGATCGATCGAGTCCCCTTCTGCATGCTGCCGATCCTGCTACCGTAACCCTCGGTCTGGTTCAATCTTAACTGGGAATGAACTCTGTATGCCTAAGCTAACCGACGAAACGAGCCGACGGGCGGGCGGGTGGGCGGGCACTACGCCGGTCAGAGAGATGGGATGCGCAAGCCGTGAATCGATAGGGTTGAAGGTGGGTTTAGGCACATCCTCTTATTTCTCCATGCCAATGCCATTTTTATGGCTTCTAAATTCATACAATGGTCCTTTAAGCCTTCACGTGAAGTTTCATGGCAAGATGACTCGTTTTCTATTTTTCACAATTTTCAAAACTTTTTACGGTTCAAGATTTTTTAAACTTTTTTCGGAAGGTGTTTTGGCCGCAAACCTGGTAGACATGATCCTTGTATTTTTGTTGGCATGCACAAAAACTTTCAGCTAAAAACTCCAAGTGTACAAGATGTTGTGACAATTTGAAAAAAGTGTCCCTATTTCAGACACTTTAATGGCTACTGGCAGCAAACCTGTAAAATCTCAAATGCTCTTTAAGGGGGTGTGAGTTCTCAACGTTTGATGAGGGATAGGGGGCCAATATAAGGGCCAAGTACCAGCACCCATCGCACATCATGTGCGCACACCCCTTCGGCCCCCCCGATCACCAGAACCCCAATGCCGTTGGTTAGGTTCTCCGACGATGGTGGCCCGACAAAGAAAAATGCGGCACCAGCTCATGCCCGGGCCCAGCATGTGCTACCGCAACCCTCAGCCTGGTCCGATCTTAGACTGGGAATGAACTCTGTATGCTTAGACTGGGAATGAACTCTGTATGCCTAAGTCAACGCATGAAACGAGCGTGTGGGCACTCAGCCGGGCGGAGGGGAGGGATGTGCAAGCTAGGGATCGGTCGGGTCCCCCTCTGCGGGCTGCTGATCCTGCTGCTGTAGCCCTTCGTCTACTATGATCTTAAACTTAGAATGAACTCCGTATGCCTAAGCCAACCGACGAAACGAGCGGGCAAGCAGGCACTACACCAGCCAGAGAGACGGGATGCGCAAGCTGTGGATCGATAGGGTGGTACGTGGGTTTAGGCACATCTTCATATTTCTGTGTGCCAATACCATTTTTATGGCTTGTAAATTCATACAATGGTCCCTTAAGCCTTCATGTGAAGTTTAATGGCAAGACGACTCGTTTTCTATTTTTCATGATTTTGAAAACTTTTTACGGTTCGAGATTTTTTAAAATTTTTTCGGATGGATTTTTGGCCCCAAAATTGGAAGACGTGATCCTTTTATTTTTGTTGGCATGCACAAAAAAATTCAGCTAAAAACTCGAAGTGTACAAGATTTTGTAACCATTTGAAAAAAGTGTCCCCATTTCAGACACTTTAATGGCTACTGGCAGCAAACCTGTAAAATCTCAAATGCTCTTTAAGAGGGTGTGAGTTCTCAAGGTTTGATGAGGGATAGGGGGCAATATAAGGGCCAAATATCAGCACCCATCGCACATCATGTGCGCACACCCCCCGGCCCCCCCGGTAGCAGCAACCCAATGCCGCCGGTCAGGTTCTCCGACGATGGTGCCCCGGCAAAGAAAAATGTGGCACCAGCACATGCCCGAGCCTAGTATATGCTGCAGCAACCCTCGGTCCGGTTTGATCTTAGACTGGGAATGAACTTCGTATGCTTAGACTGGGAATGAACTCCGTATGCCTAAGTCAAACCACGAAACGAGACCCGGGCACTCAACCGGCCAGAGGGGCGGGATGGCAAGCCGGGAATCGACCAGGTCCCCTTCTGCGTGCTGCCGATCCTGTTACTGCAACCCTCAGTCTAGTTTGATCTTATATTGGAAATGAACTTCGTATGCCTAAGCCAACCGACGAAACGAGCGGGCGGGTAGGCACTACGCCAGCCAGAGAGACGGGATACACAAGCCGTGGATCGATAGGTTGGTTGGTGGGTTTAGGCACATCTTCATATTTCTATGAGCCAATGCCATTTTTATGGCTTGTAAATTCATACAATGGTCCCTTAAGCCTTCACGTGAAGTTTTTTGGCAAGACGACTCGTTTTCTATTTTTCACGATTTTGAAAACTTTTTGTGGCTCAGGATTTTTTAAAATTTTTTTGGAAGGAGTTTTGAACCCAAACTTGGCAGACATTATCCTTGTATTTTTGTTGGCATTCACAAAAAAATTCAGCTAAAAACTCGAAGTGTACAAGATTTTGTGACCATTTGAAAAAAGTGTCCCCATTCCAGACACTTTAATGGCTACTGGCAGCAAACCTGTAAAATCTCAAATGCTCTTTAAGGGGGTGTGAGTTCTCAAGGTTTGATGAGGGATAGGGGACCAATATAAGGGCCAACTACCATCACCCATCGTACATCATGTGCGCACACCCCCCGGCCCCCCCGAGCGCCGGAACCCCAATGCCGCTGGTCAGGTCCTCCGACGATGGTGCCCCGACAAAGAAAAATGCGGCACCAGCTCATGCCCGAGTCCAGCATGTGCTGCGTAACCCTCAACCTAGTCCGATCTTAGACTGGAAATGAACTCCGTATGCTTAGACTGGGAATGAACTCTGTATGCCTAAGTCAACCCACGAAACAAGCGTGCGGGCGCTCAGCCGACCAGAGGGGCGGGATGCACAAGTCGGGGATCAGTCGGGTCCTGCACTACGTACTATCGATTGTGCTGCAGCAACCCTCGGTCTGGTCTGGTCTTAGACTAGAAATGAACTCCGTATGCCTAAGCCAACTGACGAAATGAGCAGGCGGGCGGGCGGGCACTACATCGGCCAGAGAAACGGGATGCGCAAGCCGTGGATCGATAGGGTGGTAGGTGGGCTTAAGCACATCTTCATATTTCTGTGTGCCAATGCAATTTTTATGGCTTGTAAATTCATACAATGGTCCCTTAAGCCTTCCTGTGAAGTTTCATGGCAAGACGACTCGTTTTCTATTTTTCTTGATATTTGAAAATTTTACGGTTCTGGATTTTTTTATAATTTTTTCAGAAGGAGTTTTGGCCCCAAACATGGTAGACATGATCCTTGTTTTTTTTTTGGCATGCACAAAAAAATTCAGCTAAAAACTCACAGCGTACAAGATTTTGTGACCATTTGAAAAAAGTGTTCCCATTTTAGACACTTCAATGGCTACTGGCAGCAAACCTATAAAATGTTGAATGCTCTTTAAGGCAGTGTGAGTTCTCGAGGTTTGATGAGGGATAGGGGGCCAATATAAGGGCCAAGTAACAGCACCCATCGCACATCATGTGTGCACAACCCCTCCTGGCCCCCCCCGATCGCCGGAACCCCAATGCGGTCGGTCAAGTTCTCCGATGATGCTCAAGCGATGGTGCCCCGATGAAGAAAAATACGGCACCAGCACATGCCCCAACCCATCATGTGCTACCGCAACCCTCGGTCCAGTCCGATCTTAGACTGGGAATGAACTTTGTATGCTTAGACTAGGAATGAACTCCGTATGCCTAAGTCAACCCACGAAACGAGCGTGCGGGCGCTCAGTCGGCCAGAGGGCCGGGATGCACAAGCAGAGGATCGATCGAGTCCCCTCTGCACGCTGTCGATCCTGTTGCTGCATCCCTCGATCCGATCCGATCTTAGACTGGGAATGAACTCCATATGCCTAAGCCAACAGACGAAACGAGCGGGCGGGCGGGCGGGCACTACGTCGGACAGAGAGACAGGATGCGCAAGCCGTGGATCGATAGGGTGGTAGGTGGCTTTAGGCACATCTTCATATTTCTGTGTGCCAATTCCATTCTTATGGCTTGTAAATTCATACAATGGTCCCTTAAGCCTTCACGTGAAGTTTCATGGCAAGGTGACCGATTTTCTATTTTTCATGATTTTCAAAACTTTTTGCGGTTCGAGATTTTTTAAAATTTTTTTGGAAGGATTTTTGGCCCCAAACTTGGTAGACGTGATCCTTTTATTTTTGTTGGCATGCATAAAAAAATTTAGCTAAAAATTCGAAGTGTACAAGGTTTTGTGACCATTTGAAAAAAGTGTCCCCATTCCAGACACTTTAATGGCTACTGGTAGCAAACCTGTAAAATCTCAAATGCTCTTTAAGGGGGTGTGAGTTCTGAAGGTTTGATGAGGGATAGGGGGCCAATATAAGGGCCAACCACCAGCACCCATCGCATATCATGTGCGCACACCCCCCCTGGCCCCCCCGATCGCCGGAACCCTAATGTCGCTGGTCAGGTTCTCCAGCGATGGTGCCCCGACAAAGAAAAATGCGACACCAGCTCATGCCCGAGCCCAGCATGTGCTGTCGCAACCCTCAGCCTGGTCTGATCTTAGACTGGGAATGAACGCCGTATGCTTAGAGTGGGAATGAACTCTGTATGCCTAAGTCAACCCACGAAATGAGCGTGCGGGCGCTCAACCGGCCAGAGGGGTAAGATGCGCAAGTCGGGGATCGGTCGGGTCCTCCTCTGCGTGTTGCCGATCCTGCTACCATAGCCCTTCATCTATTCTGATCTTAAACTGGGAATGAACTCCGTATGCCTAAGCCAACCGACGAAACGAGCAGGCAAGCAGGCACTACACCGACCAGAGAGACGGGATGTGCAAGCCATGGATCGATAGGGTGGTAGGTGGGTTTAGGCACATCTTCATATTTCTACGTGCCAATGCCATTTTTATGGCTTGTAAATTCATACAATGGTCCCTTAAGCCTTCATGTGAAGTTTAATGGAAAGACGACTCGTTTTCTATTTTTCACGATTTTGAAAACTTTTTACGGTTCGAGATTTTTTTTAATTTTTTCGGAAGAATTTTTGGCCCCAAACTTAGAAGATGTGATCCTTTTATTTTTGTTGGCATGCATAAAAAAATTCAGCTAAAAACTCGAAGTGTACAAGATTTTGTGACCATTTGAAAAAAGTGTCCCCATTTCAAACACTTTAATGGCTACTGGCAGCAAACCTGTAAAATCTCAAATGCTCTTTAAGAGGGTGTGAGTTCTCAAGGTTGGATGAGGGATAGGGCGCAATATAAGGGCCAAGTATCAGCACCCATCGCACATCATGTGTGCACAGCCCCCGGCACCCCCGAGAGCCGGAACCCAATGCCGCCGGTTAGGTTCTCCGACGATGGTGCCCCGACGAAGAAAAATGTGGCACCAGCACATGCCCGAGCCCAGTATGTGCTGTCGCAACCCTCGCTCTGGTTTGATCTTAAACTGGGAATGAACTTCGTATGCTTAGACTGGGAATGAACTCCGTAAGCCTAAGTCAAACCACGAAATGAGCTCCGGGCACTCAGCTGACCAGAGGGGCGGGATGGCAAGTCAGAAATCGACCGGGTCCCTCTTTGCGTGCTACCGATCTTGCTACCGCAACCCTCGGTCTAGTTTGATCTTAGACTGGGAATGAACTCCGTATGCCTAAGCCAATCGACGAAACGAGCGGGCGGACAGGCAGGCAGGCACTACGTCGGCCAGAGAGACGGGATACGTAAGCCGTGGATCGATAGGTTGGTTGGTGGGTTTAGGCACATCTTCATATTTCTATGATCCAATGCCATTTTTATGGCTTGTAAATTCATACAATGGTCCCTTAAGCCTTCACGTGAAGTTTCATGGCAAGACGACTCGTTTTCTATTTTTCACAATTTTCAAAACTTTTTACGGCTCAGGATTTTTTAAAATTTTTTTGGAAGGAGTTTTGACCCCAAACTTGGTAGACATTATCCTTGTATTTTTATTGGCATGCACAAAAAAATTCAGCTAAAAACTCGTAGTGTACAAGATTTTGTGATCATTTGAAAAAAGTGTTCCCATTTCAGACACTTTAATTGCTACGGGCAGCAAACCTGCAAAATGTCAAATGCTCTTTAAGGGGGTGTGAGTTCTCAAGGATTGATGAGGGATAGGGGGCCAATATAAGGGCCAAGTACCAGCACCCATGGCACATCATGTGTGCACACCCCCTCGGCCCCCCCGATCACCGGAACCCCAATGTCGCCGGTCAAGTTCCCCGAAATGCTCCGGTGATCGTGCCCCGGTGAAGAAAAATACGGCACTAGCACATGCCCAAGCCCAGCATGTGCTGCCGCAACCTTCGATCCTGTCTGATCTTAGACTGGGAATGAACTCCGTATGCTTAGACTAGGAATGAACTCCGTTTGCCTAAGTCAACCCACGAAACGAGCGTGCGGGCGCTCAGTCGGCCAAAGCGGCGGGATACGCAAGCCGGGGATTGGCCGAGTCCCCCACTGTGTGCTGCCGATCCTGCTGTAACAACCCTCATTCTGATCCAAACTTAGACTGGGAATGAACACCATATGCCTAACCCAATCGACGAAACGAGCGGGCGGACAGGCAGGCAGGCACTACGTCGGCCAGAGAGACGGGATACGTAAGCCGTGGATCGATAGGGCGGTAGGTGGCTTTAGGCATATCTTCATATTTCTATGTGCCAATGCCATTCTTATGGCTTGTAAATTCATACAATGGTCCCTTAAGCCTTCACGTGAAGTTTCATAGCAAGATGACCCATTTTTTATTTTTCATGATTTTCAAAACTTTTTCCGGTTCGGGATTTTTTAAAATTTTTTCGGAAGGAGTTTTGGCCCCAAAAATCGTAGAAATGATCCTTGTATTTGTTTTGGCTTGCACAAAAAAATTCAGCTAAAAACTCGAAGTGTACAAGATTTTGTGACCATTTGAAAAAAGTGTCCCCATTTCAGACACTTTAATGGCTACTGGCAGCAAACCTGTAAAATCTCAAATGCTTTTTAAGGGGGTCTGAGTTCTCAAGGTTTGATGTGGGATAGGGGGCCAATATAAGGGCCAAGTACCAGCACCCATCGCACATCATGTGCGCATACCCCCCCGACCCCGCGATCGCCAGAACCCCAATGCCGCCGATCAGGTTCTCCGACAATGCTCCGACGATGGTGCCCCAGTGAAAAAAAATACGACACCAGCACATGCTTGAGCCCAGCATTTGCTGTCAGAACCCTCGGACCGGTCCGATCTTAGAATGGGAATGAACTCCGTATGCTTAGACTGAGAATGAACTCTGTATGCCTAAGTCAACCCATGAAACGAGCGTGCGGGCGCTCATCCGGCCAGAGGGGTGGGATGCGTAAGACAGGGATCGGTCGGGTCCCCCTCTGCGTGCTACCAATCTTGCTGCTGTAACTCTCAATCTGATCTGATCTTAGACTGGGAATGAACTCCGTAGCCTAAGCCAACTGACGAAACGAGCGGGCGGGCGGGCGGCCGAGCACTACGTCGGCCAGAGAGACGGGATGCGCAAGCCGTGGATCGATAGGGTGGCAGGTGGGTTTAGGCACATCTTCATATTTTTGTGTGCCAATGCCATTTTTATGGCTTGTAAATTCATACAATGGTCCCTTAGGCCTGCACGTGAAGTTTCATGGCAAGACGACTCGTTTTCTATTTTTCATAATTTTTGAAACTTTTTGCGGTTCGGGATTTTTTAAAATTTTTTCGGAAGGAGTTTTTACCCCAAACTTGGTAGCCGTGATCCTTGTATTTTTGTTGGCATGCACAAAACAATTTAGCTAAAAACTCAAAGTGTACAAGATTTTGTGACCATTTGAAAAAAGTGTCCCCATTTTAGACACTTTAATGACTATTGGCAGCAAACCTGTAAAATCTCAAATGCTCTTTAAAAGGGTGTGAGTTCTCGAGGTTTGATGAGGGATAGGGGGCCAATATAAGGGCCAAGTACCAGCACCCATCGCACATCATGTGTGCACACCCCCCCGATCACCGGAACCCCAATGCGACCGGTCAGGTTCTCTGACGATGCTCCGGCGATGGTGCCCCGACGAAGACAAATGCAGCACCTGCACATGCCCGAGCCCAGCATGTGCTACCGTAACCATCGGTCCGGTCTGATCTTAGACTGGGAATGAACTCCGTATGCCTAAGTCAACCCATGAAATGAGCGTGCGAGCGCTCAGTCGGCCAGAGGTGTGAGATGCACAAGCCAGGGATCGGTTAGGTCCCACTCTGCATGCTATCGATCCTGCTATCGTAACACTCAATCCAGTCTAATCTTAGACTGGGAATGAACTCCGTACGCCTAAGCCAACCGATGAAACGAGCGGGCGGGCGGGCGGGCACAACGTCGGCCAGAGAGGCAGGATGCACAAGCCATGGATCGATACGGTGGTAGGTGCGTTTAGGCACATCTTCATATTTCTGCATGCCAATGCCATTTTTATGGCTTGTAAATTCATACAATGGTCCCTTAAGCTTTGACGTGAAGTTTCATGGCAAGACGACTCATTTTTTATTTTTCACATTTTTTGAAACTTTTTACGGTTCGAGATTTTTAAAACTTTTTCGGAAGGAGTTTTGACCCCAAACTTGGTAGACGTGATCCTTGTATTTTTTTGGCATGCACAAAAAAATTCAGCTAAAAACTCAAAGTGTAAAGATTTTGTGACCATTTGAAAAAAGTGTCCCCATTTCAGACACTTTAATGGCTACTGGCAGCAAACCTGTAAAATCTCAAATGCTCTTTAAGGGGGTGTGAGTTCTTGAGGTTTGATGAGGGATAGGGGGCCAATATAAGGGCCAAGTACTAGCACCCATGGCACATCATGTGCGCGCACCCCCCTCGGCCCCCCCGATCGCCGGAACCCAAATGCCGCCGGTCAGTTCTCCGACAAAGATGCCCCGACGAAGAAAAATGCAAGACCAGCACATGCTCGAGCCCAGCATGTGCTGCCGCAACCTTCGCTCTGGACCGATCTTAGACTCGGAATGAACTCCGTAAGCCTAGACTGGGAATGAACTCCTTATGCCTAAGTCAACCCACGAAATAAGCGTGTGGGCGCTCAGCCGGCCAGAGGGGCGGGATGCGCAAGCCGGGGATCAGTCGGGTCCCCCTCTGCATGCTGTCAATCCTACTATTGCAACCCTCAATCCAGTCTGATCTTAGATTCGAAATGAACTCCGTATGCCTAAGCGAACCGACAAAACGAGCGGGCGGGCGGGCGGACGGGCACTACGTCGGCCAAAGAGATGTGATGCGCAAGCCGTGGATCGATAGGGTGGTAGGTGGGTTTAGGCACATCTTCATATTTCTACGTGCCAATGCCAATTTTTTGGCTTGAAAATTCTTACAATGGTCCCTTAAGCCTACACGTGAAGTTTCATGGCAAGGCGACTCGTTTTCTATTTTTCACGATTTTTGAAACTTTTTGGGGTTCGAGATTTTTTAAAATTTTTTTGGAAGGAGTTTTAGCCCCAAACTTGGTAGACGTGATCCTTGTATTTTTTTTTGGCATGCACAAAAAAAGTCAGCTAAAAACACGAAGTGTACAACATTTTATAACCATTTGAAAAAAGTGTCCCCATTTCAGACACTTTAATGGCTATTGGCAGCAAACCTGTAAAATCTCAAATGCTCTTTAAGGGGGTGTGAGTTCTTGAGGTTTGATGAGGGATAGGGGGCCAGTATAAGGGCCAAGTACCAGCACCCATGGCACATCATGTGCGCACACCCCCCGGCCCCTTCCATCACTGAAACCCTAATGCCGTCGATCAGGTTTTCCGACGATGCTCCGGTAATGGTGCCCCGACGAAGACAAATGCAGCACCAGCACATGCCCGAGCCCAGCATGTGCTACCGCAACCCTTGGTCCGGTCTGATCTTACACTGGGAATGAACTCCGTATGCTTAGACTGGGAATGAACTCCATATGCCTAAGTCAACCCACGAAACGAGCGTACGGGCGCTCAACCGGCCAGAGGGGTGGGATGCGCAATCCGGGGATCTGCCGGGTGCCCTTCTGTGTCCTGTCGATCCTGCTACCGTAACCCTCAGCTCGATCTGATCTCTAGACTGGAATGAACTCCATATGCCTAAGCCAACCGACGAAACGAGCGGGTGGGCGGGCGGACGGGCACTACGTCGGCCAAAGAGACGGGATGTGCAAGCCGTGGATCGATAGGGTGGTAGGTGGGTTTAGGTACATCTTCATATTTCTACGTGACAATGCCAAATTCATACAATGGTCCCTTAAGCCTTCACGTGAAGTTTCATGGCAAGGCGTCTCACTTTCTATTTTTCACGATTTTCGAAACTTTTTGCAGTTCAGGATTTTTTAAAATTTTTTCGGAAGTAGTTTTGGCCCCAAACTTGGTAGACGTGATCCTTGTATTTTTGTTGGCATGCACAAAAAAATTCAGCTAAAAACTCGAAGTGTATAAGATTTTGTGACCATTTGAAAAAAGTGTCCCCATTTCAGACACTTTAATGGCAACTGGCAGCAAACCTGTAAAATCTCAAATGCTCTTTAAGGGGGTGTGAGTTGTCAAGGTTTGATGAGGGATAGGGAGCCAATATAAGGGCCAAGTACCAGCACCCATCGTACATCATGTGCGCACGCCCCCCCGGCCCTCCCGATCGCTGGAACCCCAATCCGTCGGTCAGGTTCTCTGGTGATGCTCGGGCGATGGTGCCCTGGCGAAGAAAAATACGACACCAACACATGCTCGAGCCCAGCATGTGCTGCCACAACCCTCGGTCTGGTCTGATCTTAGACTGGGAATGAACTCCGTATGCCTAAGTCAACCCATGAAACGAGCGTGCGGGTGCTCAGCCAGCCAGAGGGGCAGGATGCGCAAGCCGGGGATCGACCGAGTCCCCCTCTGCATGTAGTCGATCCTGCTGTCGCATCCCTCGGTCCAGTCTGATCTTACACTGGGAATGAACTCTGTATGCCTAAGCCAACCGACGAAATGAGCAGACGGGCAGGCAGGCGGGCACAACGTCGGCCAGTGAGACGGGATGCCCAAGCCGTGGATCGATAGGGTGGTAGGTGAGTTTAGGCACATCTTTATATTTCTGCGTGCCAATGCCATTTTTATGGCTTCTAAATTCATACAATGGCCCCTTAAGCCTTCACGTGAAGTTTCATGGCAAGACGACTCGTTTTCTATTTTTCACGATTTTTGAAAATTTTTACGGTTCGAGATTTTTTTAAATTTTTTCGGAAGGATTTTTGGCCCCAAACATGGTGGACGTGATCCTTGTATTTTTGATAGCATGTGCAAAAAAATTCAGCTCAAAACTCGAAATGTACAAGATTTTGTGACCATTTGAAAAACGTGTCCCCATTTTAAATACTTTAATGGCTACTGGCAGCAAACCTGTAAAATCTCAAATGCACTTTAAGGGGGTGTGAGTTCTCGAGGTTTGATGAGGGATAGGGGGCCAGTATAAGGGCTAAGTACCAGCACCCATGGCACATCATGTGCGCACACCCCCCGGCCCCCCCGATCGCTAGAACCCCAATGCTGTCGGTCAGGTTTTTCGACGTGCTCCGATGATGGTGCCCCGACAAAGAAAAATGTGGCACCAGCACATGCCCAAGCCCAACATGTGCTGCCGCAGCCCTCGGTCTGGTCCGATCTTAGATTGGGAATGAACTTCGTATGCTTAGACTAGGAATGATCTTCGTATGCCTAAGTCAACCCATGAAACGAGCGTGCGGGCGCTCAGCTGGCCAGAGGGGCAGGATGCGCAAGCCGGGGATCGACCGGGACCTCCTCTGCATGCTGCCTATCATGCTGCCGCAACCCTCGGTCGAGTCCGATCTTAGACTGGGAATGAACTCCGTATGTCTAAGCCAACCGACGAAACGAGTGGGTGGGCGGGCGGGCGAGCACTACGCCGGCCAGAGAGACGAGATGTGCAAGCCGTGGATCGATAGGGTGGTAGGTGGGTTTAGGTACATCTTCATATTTCTACGTGCCAATGCCATTTTTATGGCTTGTAAATTCATACAATGGTCCCTTAAGCTTTCACGTGAAGTTTCATGGCAAGACGACTCATTTTCTATTTTTCATGATTTTTGAAACTTTTTACGGTTCAGGATTTTTAAAATTTTTTTAGAACGGAGTTTTGGCCCCAAACTTGGTAGACGTGATCCTTGTATTTTTGTTGGCGTGCACAAAAAAATTCAGCTAAAAACTCGAAGTGTACAAGATTTTGTGACCATTTGAAAAAAGTGTCCCCATTTCAGACACTTTAACGGCTACAGGTAGCAAACCTGTAAAATCTCAAATGCTCTTTAAGGGGGTGTGAGTTCTTGAGGTTTGATGAGGGATAGGGGGCCAATATAAGGGCCAAGTACCAGCACCCATCGCACATCATGTGCGCACACCGCCCCCCGGCCCCCCCGATCGTTGGAACCCCAATGCTACCGGTCAGGTTCTCCGATGATGCTCCGAAGAGGGTGCCCCGGCAATGAAAAATACGTCCCCAGCACATGCTCGAGCCCAGCATTTGCTATCGTAACCCTCGGTCTGATCCGATCTTAGACTTGGAATGAACTCCGTATGCTTAGATTGGGAACGAACTCGTATGCCTAAGTCAACCCATGAAATGAGCGTGCGGGCACTCAGCCAGCTACAGGGGCGGGATGCATAAGCCGGGGATCGATCAGGTCCCTCTCTACGTGCTACTGATCCTGCTACTGTAACCCTTGGTCGGGTTCGATCTTAGACTGGGAATGAACTCCGTATGCCTAAGCCAACCGACGAAACGAGCGGGCAGGCGGGCAGGCGGGCAGGCAATACGCCGGCCAGAGAGATAGGATGCGTAAGCCGTGGATCGATAGGGTGGTAGGTGGGTTTAGGCACATCTTCCAATTTCTGCATGCCAATGCCATTTTTATGGCTTGTAAATTCATACAATGGTCCCTTAAGCCTTCACATGAAGTTTCATGGCAAGATGACCCGTTTTCTATTTTTCATGATTTTTTAAACTTTTTGGGGTTTGGGATTTTTTAAAATTTTTTCGGAAAGGGTGTTGGCCCCAAACTTGGTAGACATGATCCTTGTATTTTTTTTGGCATGCACAAAAAAATTCAGCTAAAAACTCAAAGTGTACAAGATTTTGTGACCATTTGAAAAAAGCATCCCAATTTGAGACACTTTAATGGCTACTGGCAGCAAACCTGCAAAATCTCAAATGCTCTTTAAGGGGGTGTGAGTATTTGAGGTTTGATGAGGGATAGGGGGCCAATATAAGGGCCAAGCACCAGCACCCATCGCACATGATGTGCTCACACCCCCCCCGGCCCCCCTGATCGTCGAAACCCCAATGCCGTCGGTCAGGTTCTTCGGCGATGCTCCGATGATGGTGCCCCGGTAATGAAAAATGTGGCACCAACACATGCCTGAGCCCTGCATGTGCTGCCATAACCCTCGGTCCGGTCCGATCTTAGATTGGGAATGAACTCCGTATGCCTAAGTCAACCCACGAAACGAGCATACGGGCGCTCAGCCGGCTAGAGGGGCGGGATGCGCAAGCCGAGATCGACCGGGTCCCCCTCTACGTGCTGCCGATCCTGCTGCCGCAACCCTTGATCTGGTCTGATCTTAGACTGGGAATGAACTCTGTATGCCTAAGCCAACCGACGAAACGAACGGGCGGGTGGGCGGACGAGCACTACGTCAGCTAGAGAGACGGGATGCATAAGCCACGGATCGATAGGGTGGTAGGTGGGTTTAGGCACATCTTCATATTTCTACGTGCCAATGCCATTTTTTTGGCTTGTAAACTCATACAATGGTCCCTTAAGCCTTCACGTGAAGTTTCATGGCAAGACGACTCATTTTCTATTTTTCACGATTTCAAAACTTTTTACGGTTCGGGATTTTTTTAAATTTTTTCGGAAAGAGTTTTGGCGCCAAACTTGGTAGACGTGATCCTTGTATTTTGGTTGGCATGCATAAAACAATTCAGCTAAAAACTCGAAGTGTACAAGATTTTGTGACCATTTGAAAAAAGTGTCCCCATTTCAGACACTTTAATGGCTACTGGCCGCAAACCTGTAAAATCTCCAATGCTCTTTAATGGGGGTGTGAGTTCTTGAGGTTTGATGAGGGATAGGGGCCAATATAAGGGCCAAGTACCAGCACCCATCGGACATCATGTGCGCACAACCCCCCAGGCCCCCCCGATCGTCGAAACCCTAATGCCGCCGGTCAGGTTCTCCAACGATGCTCCGGCGATGGTGCCCCGACGAAGAAAAATGCGGCACTAGGACATGCTCGAGCCCAGCATGTGCTGTCGTAACCCTCGATTTGGTCCGATCTTAGACTGAGAATGAACTCCGTATGCTTAGACTGGGAATGAACTCCGTATGCCTAAGTCAACCCACGAAACGAGCGTGCGGGCGCTCAGCCGGCCAGAGGGGCGAGATGCGTAAGTCGGGGATTGACCGGGTCCCCCTCTACGTGCTGTCGATCCTGCTGCCACAACCCTCAGTCCGATCTGATCTTAGACTGGTAATGAACTCCGTATGCCTAAGCCATCTGACGAAACGAGCGGGCGGGCACTACGCCAGCCAGAGAGACGAGATGCGCAAGCCGTCGATCGATAGGGTAGTAGGTGGGTTTAGGCACATCTTTATATTTCTACGTGCCAATGCCATTTTTATGGCTGGTAAATTCATACAATGGTCCCTTAAGGCTTCACGTGAAGTTTCATGGCAAGACGACTCGTTTTGCTATTTTTTATGATTTTTGAAACTTTTTACGATTCGGGATTTTTTTAAATTTTTTCGGAAAGAGTTTTGGCGCCAAACTTGGTAGACGTGATCCTTGTATTTTGGTTGGCATGCATAAAACAATTCAGCTAAAAACTAGAAGTGTACAAGATTTTGTGACCATTTGAAAAAAGTGTCCCCATTTCAAACACTTTAATGGCTACTGGTAGCAAACCTGTAAAATCTCAAATGCTCTTTAAGGGGGTGTGAGTTCTCGAGGTTTGATGAGGGATAGGAGGCCAATATAAGGGCCAAGTACCAACACCCATCGCACATCATGTGCGCACACCCCCCGGCCCCCCCGATCGCTAGAACCCCAGTGCCGCCGGCTAGGTTCTCCAACGATGCTCCGGCGATGGTGCCCCGACGAAGAAAAATGTGACCCTAGCACATGCCCGAGCCCAGCATGTGCTGTTGCAACCCTCGGTCTGGTCCAATATTAGACTGGGAATGAACTCCGTATACTTAGACTGGGAATGAACTCTATATGCCTAAGTCAACCCACGAAACGAGCGTGCGGGCGCTCAACCGGCCAAACGGGCGGGATGCGTAAGCCAAGGATCGATCGAGTCCCCTTTTGCATGCTACCGATACTGCTGCCACAACCCTTGATCTGGTCTGATCTTAGACTGGGAATGAACTCCGTATGCTTATACTGGGAATGAACTCCATATGTCTAAGTCAACCTACGAAATGAGCGTGCTGGTGCTCAACCGGCAAGAGCGTCAAGATGCGTAAGCCGGGTGATCGATCGGGTCCCCCTCTATGTGCCAATGCCATTTTTATGGCTTGTAAATTCATACAATGGTCCCTTAAGCCTTCACGTGTAGTTTCATGGCAAGACGACTCATTTTCTATTTTTCATTATTTTTGAAACATTTTGTGGTTCGGGATTTTTTAAAATTTTTTTGGAAGGAGTTTTGGCCCCAAACTTGGTAGACATGATCCTTTTATTTTTGTTGGCATGCATAAAAAAATTCAGCTAAAAACTCGAAGTGTACAAGAGTTTGTAACCATTTGAAAAAAGTGTCCCCATTTCAGACACTTTAATGGCTACTGGCAGCAAACCTGTAAAATCTCAAATGCTCTGTAAGGGGGTGTGAGTTCTCGAGGTTTGATGAGGGATAGGGAGCCAATATAAGGGCCAAGTACCAGCACCCATGGCACATCATGTGCGCACACCCCCCGACCCCCCGATCGTCGGAACCCCAATGCCATCGGTCAGGTTCTCCGGCGATGGTGCCCCGACGAAGAAAAATGCGGTACCAGCACATGCCCGAGCCCAGTATGTGCTGCAGTAACCCTCGGTCCGATCCGATCATAGACTGGGAATGAACTTCGTATGCTCTGACTGGGAATGAACTTCGTATGCCTAAGTCAACCCACGAAACGAGCGTGCGGGCGCTCAGCCGGCCAAAGGGGCGGGATGCACAAGCTGGGGATCGGATGGGTCCCCCTCTGCGTGCTGCCGCAACCCTCAATCCAGTCTCATCTTAGACTGGGAATGAACTCCGTATGCCTAAGCCAACCGACGAAACGAGCGGGCGGGCAGGCACCACGCAGGCTAGAGAGACGGGATGCGCAAGCCGTGGATCGATAGGGTGGTAGGTGGTTTTAGGCACATCTTCATATTTCTGTGTGCCAATCCCATTTTTATTGCTTATAAATTCATACAATGGTCCCTTAAGCCTTCACATGAAGTTTCATGGCAAGACGACTCGTTTTCTATTTTTCACGATTTTCGAAACCTTTTGCGATTCTGGATTTTTTAAAATTTTTTCAGAAAGAGTTTTGGAACCAAACATGGTAGACGTGATCGTTGTATTTTTTTTGGCATGCACAAAAAAATTCAGCTAAAAACTCAAAGTGTACAAGATTTTGTGACCATTTGAAAAACGTGTCCCTATTTCAAACACTTTAATGGCTACTGGCAGCAAACCTGTAAATTCTCAAATGCTCTTTAAGGGGTGTGAGTTCTCAAGGTTTGATGAGGGATAGGGGGCCAATATAAGGGCCACGTACCAGCACCCATCGCACATCATGTGTGCACACCCTCCGGCCCCCCAATCATCGAAACCCCAATGCCGTCGGTCAGGTTCTCCGGCGATGGTGCCCCGGTGAAGAAAAATGCGGCACCAGCACATGCCTGAGCCCAGTATGTACTGCCGCAACCCTTGGTCCGATCCGATCATAGACTGGGAATGAAATCCGTATGCTTAGACTGGGAATGAACTTCGTATGCCTAAGTCAACCCACGAAACTAGCGTGCGGGCGCTCAGCCAGCCAAAGGGGCGGGATGCGCAAGCTGGGGATCGATCGGGTCCCCCTCTACGTGCTACCGCAACCCTCGGTCCGATCTGATCTTAGACTGGGAATGAACTCCGTATGCCTAAGCGAACCGACGAAACGAGCGGGCGGGCGGGCGGGCAGGCACCACGCAGGCCAGAGAGACGGGATGCGTAAGCCGTGGATCGATAGGGTGGTAGGTGGGCTTAGGCACATCTTCATATTTTTACGTGCCAATGCCATTTTTATTGCTTGTAAATTCATACAATGGTCCCTTAAGCCTTCACTTGAAGTTTCACGGCAAGACGACTCGTTTTTTATTTTTCATGATTTTCAAAACTTTTTGCGGTTCGGGATTTTTTAAAATATTTTCGGAAAGAGTTCTGGCATCAAACTTATTAGACGTGATCCTTGTATTTTCTTTAGCATGCACAAAAAAATTCAGCTAAAAACTAGAAGTGTACAAGATTTTGTGACCATTTGAAAAAAGTGTCCCCATTTCAGACACTTTAATGGCTACTGGCAGCAAACCTGTAAAATCTGAAATGCTCTTTAAGGGGGTGTGAGTTCTCGAGGTTTGATGAGGGATAGAGGGCCAATATAAGGGCCAAGTACCAGCACCCATCGCACATCATGTGCGCACACCCCCCGACCCCCCTATCGTCGGAACCTCAATGCCGCCGGTTAGGTTCTCTGACGATGCTCCAGCGAAGTTGCCCGGACGAAGAAAAATTCGGCACCAGCACATGCCCGAGCCCAGTATGTGTTGCGCTGCAACCCTCGATCTGTCCGATCTTAGACTGGGAATGAACTCCGTATGCCTAAGTCAACCCGCGAAACGAGCGTGCAAGCGCTCAGCCGGTCAGAGGGGCACGATGCGCAAGCTGAGGATCGGTCGGGTCCCCCTCTACATGCTACCGATCCTGCTATCGCAACCCTCGATCTGGTCTGATCTTACACTGGGAATGAACTCCGTATGCCTAAGCCAACCGACAAAATGAGCGGGCGGGCGTACGGGCACTACGTCGGCCAGAGAGACGGGATGCGCAAGCCGTTGGTCGATAGGGTGGTTGGTAGGTTTAGGCACATCTTCATATTTCTGCATGCCAATGCCATTTTTATGGCTTGTAAATTCATACAATGGTCCCTTAAGCCTTCACATGAAGTTTCATGGCGAGATGACTCGTTTTCTATTTTTCACGATTTTTGAAAACTTTTGTGGTTCGAGATTTTTTAAAATTTTTTTGAAAGGGGTTTTGGCCCCAAACTTGGTAGCCGTGATCCCTGTATTTTTTTTGGCATGCACAAAAAAATTCAGCTAAAAACTCGAAGTGTACAAGATTTTGTGACCATTTGAAAGAAGTGTCCCCATTTCAGACACTTTAATGGCTACTAGCAGCAAACCTGTAAAATCTCAAATGCTCTTTAAGGGGGTGTGAGTTCTTGAGGTTTGATGAGGGATAGGGGGCCAATATAAAGGCCAAGTACCAGCACCCATCGCACATCATGTGCGCACACCCCCAGCCCCCCCGATCGTCGGAACCCCAATGCCGCCAATCAAGTTCTCCAGCGATGCTCCGGTGATGGTGCCCCGGTGAAGAAAAATGCGACACCAGCACATGCCCGAGCCTAGCATGTGCTGTCGCAACCCTCGGTCTGGTCTGATCTTAGACTGGGAATGAACTCCGTATGCTTAGACTGGGAATGAACTCCGTATGCCTAAGTCAACCCACGAAATGAGCGTGCGGGCGCTCAGTCGGCCGAGGGGTGGGATGCGCAAGCCGGGGTTCGGTCGGGTCCCCCTCTACGTGCTACCGATCCTGCTGCTGTAACCCTCGTATGGTCTGATTTGAGACTGGGAATGAACTCCGTATGCCTAAACGAACCGACGAAACGAGCAGGTGGGCGGGCAGACGGGCACTACGCCGGCCAGAGAGGCGGGATGCGCAAGCCATGGATCGATAGGGTGGTAGGTGGGTTTAAGCACATCTTCATATTTCTGTGTGCCAATGCCATTTTTATGGCATGTAAATTCATACAATGGTCCCTTAAGCCGTCACGTGAAGTTTCATGGCAAGACGACTCGTTTTTTATTTTTCATGATTTTTGAAACTTTTTATGATTCGGGGTTTTTTAAAATTTTTTCGAAAGGAGTTTTGGTCCCAAACTTGGTAGACGTGATCCTTGTACTTTTGTTGGCATGCAAAAAAAAAATTCAGCTAAAAACTCGAAGTGTACAAGATTTTGTGACCATTTTGAAAAAAGTGTCCCCATTTCAGACACTTTAATTGCTACTGGCAGCAAACTTGTAAAATCTCAAATGCTCTTTAAGGGGGTGTGAGTTCTCGAGGTTTGATGAGGGATAGGGGGCCAATATAAGGGCCAAGTACCAGCACCCATCGCACATCATGTGCGCACACTCCCCCTCCGGCCGCCCCGATTGTCGAAACCCCAATGCCGCCGATCAGGTTCTCCGACAATGCTCCGGCGATGGTGCCCCGGTAAAGAAAAATGCGGCACCAGCACACGCCCGAGCCCAGCATGTGCTACCGTAACCCTCGGTCTGGTCCGATCTTAGACTGGGAATGAACTTCGTATGCTTAGACTGGGAATGAACTCCATATGCCTAAGTCAACCCACGAAACGAGCGTGCGGGCGCTCAACCGGCCAAAGGGGCGGGATGTGCAAGTCGGGGATCGGTCGGGTCCCCCTCTGCGTGCTGTTGATCCTACTGTCGTAACCCTTGGTCTGGTCCGATCTTAGACTATGAATGAACTCCGTATGCCTAAGTCAACCCACGAAACGAGCGTGTGGGTGCTCAGCCGGCCAGAGGGGCAGGATGTGCAAGTCGGGGATCGGTCGGGTCTCCCTCTACGTGCTGCCGATCTTGCTGCCGTAACCCTCGGTCCGGTCCAATCTTAGACTGGGAGTGAACTCCGTATGCCTAATCCGACCGATGAAATGAGCGGGCGGGCGGGCGGGCACTACGCCAGCCAGAGATACGGGATGCACAAGCCGTGGATCGATAGGGTGGTAGGTGGGTTTATGAACAACTTCATATTTCTACATGCCAATGCCATTTTTATGGCTTGTAAATTCATACAATGGTCCCTTAAGCCTTCACGTGAAGTTTCATGGCAAGACGACTAATTTTCTATGATTTTTGAAACTTTTTACGGTTCGAGATTTTTTAAAAATTTTTCGGAAGGAGTTTTGGCCCCAAACTTGGTAGACGTTGTAGACACACAATTGGGTCCAGGTCGATTGAGAGAATAGGGATGTATAGAGAGCTAAGAAAAGGTTTAGAAGTGTTGTGAGAGTGAGAAGAAATTTTTTGAGAATTTTTGGTGATTTTTTTTCTGAGAATTTCTTGAAAATTCCAGATTCCGGTGAATTTTTCGGCGAAGTTTGAATATTTTGATGAAAATTCCGGCCAACCTTGAAGTTTTTGGTGACCTGCCCAATTTTCAGCAAAGAATCCCAGAAACCGATGATCTTCCGGTGAACTTCTGATGAACTTTCGGCAAAAAAACCCAGATTTCGGTGACAAAACCCATAATCCGGTGAATCTTCAACCGGAGTTCTTCGACCTTTTAGAGAGAAGGGAGAGGAAAAAGCAAGAAGAGAGAGAGAGGGGAGGAGCGTTCTGTCAAAAAACAAAGGGAAGTGCCTTTTATACCCTCTCAAAACGACGTCGTTTTGGCCTTAAGTGACCCAGAGGATCCGCGCGTTTTGTCGTGACCTGACCCGACCCGAGCGTCGGCCCGTTTCCTGACCCGTGCGTGCCTGCCCCCCTCCAAGCCGAGCCGAGTCGCGATCCGAGCCGCTTCAGGTTTTCTTTTTTTTTTGAATTTTTTTTATTTTCATTTATTTGCTTATTTGTTTTTTTTATTTATTTATTAGATTAGGTTTATTTAATATTCTTTTTATCTTTATTTTATTTTTATTTTTGTTTTACTTTTCTTTATTTTTTTATTTTTATTTATTTTTTTTATTATTCTGTTTTCTCTAAATAAAAATCAAAATTTCCAAAAAAAAATATTTTTAGGGAAAAGTTGAAAGTATCAATTTTCCTTAAAAATAAGTTTAAAAAAAAAGTATTTTTAAGGAAAAGTTAAAAGTATCAATTTTCCTTGAAAATCAAAGTTTCCAAAAAAAAAAAATTTTTGGGGAAAAGTTGAAAGTATCAATTTTCCTTAGAAATAAATTTCTAGAAAAATATTTTTAGGGAAAAGTTGCAAGTATCAATTTTCCTTGAAAATCAAAGTTTCCAAAAAAAAATATTTTTGGGGAAAAGTTGAAAGTATCAATTTTTCCTACACAATAACAACCATCATTTCCTTCCTTTCTATTTTGATTTTGACTTTTATTTTTCTTTAACTAATCCGACGACGGAGCCTCTGTAAGTGAAACAGTAGTTTTTCTTGCATACTCTTGAGGTGAGGGAATTTTCTCAATTTTCTACTAAAAGTATTAGAGTCAATTGAGAATAATTTCCAATAATTAATTACTTGGTAAAATTTTAAGGCTTTTGGATAACACAAATTTAAGCTGGTACCATCTTTTGATGGGCGTTGTGAGGGTGCTATAACCTTCTTCACACGTAACCGAACTCCCGAACCCTGTTCTGGTTTGTAGACCTGAACCTATTCTTTTAGGGACCCTTAAGCTTAGGTGTTCCCTGAAAGGACAGATTCCTTAGGTGGCCAATCGCACCTAGATAAAAAAAGATTGGTGGCGACTCCCTAAAGTCAATGTCTAGCGATAGATCATCGGATCTAGACATTATGACAGCTTGGCGACTCCACTGGGGTATTTGAGAGTCAGGCCAGCAAATAATTTGTGTTATCCAAAAGCCTAATAAAATTGAACCTTTTTGTATATATGTATTATTGTTCATTCATGTTTATTTACTTTGTTAATTATGTCATTCATGTGCATGTGCATAACATGAGCTCTACACCCGAGCTCCGTCCCTCTAGGAGGGAGTAAAATACCTATTGCTTTCGTGAGGTCTAATGCCTCCGTAGTGGCTAGTGAAATACTCCCACTCAAATTGAACCTTTTCTGCTTGTAGCCTGTAATGGATGAAGATTAGAGTGCCTTACTAGTCTGTGATGGACAAGGATGTAAGGAACAATTTGAGGACCTTTAGACTTTGACCCTAAAACCGCATATAGTGAACTTTAAGAGTGCCTAACCTATAGATAGAGCCATCACTCTTCCTTGATAGAATTAACCAAAAGCATAGGATTCATCCCTTTTACTTTGTGTGATGTTTAAATTTATTTAGTTATTTATTCTTTTTCTGGGTATACTAACCTTTTTTTCCTTTCGCATTGGTTCATGCGCATATCATAAAGTTGCATAGAGAACATTTGCCTAAAAAACGATCTTCAACAAATTTTTTCATAGACACCAATGAACGCTTAGTCTGTTCTTCATCAGTATTAGCACCTTGTGGAACACCCAATGAAGTAAAGGCCCAGTCAGAAAAGACTCAACTGAAGATGGAAGATTGCTTGCCAATTGGGTATGAGTCTACTCTGTCTCAAGAAACATCTATCCTCCTCAAACAGAACAATTTAGAAGATTTGGTAGATATCTGGAAGAAGATGAGTCCGTTAAAATAAGAGCAGTTTTGTCAGAAACATGGGCATATAGCACACCTTCTAGCAGTGGTTGTTGATGATCAACTAATTAGAGCTGCAACACAATTCTGGGATCCTGCACACAGGTGTTTCATCTTTAACGAAGCTGAATATTCGATCTTATTGGGTTTGCATCTAAAGACTCCTGACAAGATATATGTTAAAAAACATAAGTCAGGATTTCGTAAAAGTCTGGCTCAACTCATGGGGATAGACAAAGAAGTTGTGGATTCTCATACAAAGAAGAAACAGGAACAGGTTTGCCTACCTTGGAAGTTCTTTCATGAGTTTCTGATGCAACACATCAATGAAGAACAGGGGTTAGACATATTTGCCTTGGCTATATACGGATTGGTAATCTTTCCAAAGGTTTTGGGACATATTGAGATAGCGGTGGTCGATTTCTTTGAAAGTGTGATCAATGACTATAATCCTTCAACGATAATATTAGCAGAGACTATCAGATCTTTGAGTTATCGTCGTCGAAATGGAGGGCGCTTCATAGGATGCATACAGTTATTGTACGTGTGGATGAAAAGTCATTTTGAACAAGGAAATGGCACTTTCTCGAAGATTTACATCCGTAATCATTTTCCAATCAAGGAATTCTGTGAAAGTGGATGGTCAAAGTGGAAGCCTAAACAAGAATGGATAACTTTCTTACAAAAATTAGAAAGTGCCAGGGTGAGATGGTTGGCCCCATGGATGAATCGTGAGCCTATGTTATACCAATGTGGGGATAGTACAGTGGTTTCGCTTCTGGGTTTATGGGGAGTGACGAATTATGCACCACTCCTAGTGAGAAGGCAATTGGGGGGAGAACAGTTCATTCCTATGACTTATGGGCTTCATCAGTTAGATTTCTCTTACAGTGAGCCTAAAGCATTTCAGAGGATGAATGAGATGATCAAAGCATGGAAAAATCCCCAAAGAGTGAGTCCTGGACCATTCATTGAAAAAGTCACCCCAGGTTACTTGGTTTGGAGAACAAAGAGAAGACAAGAAATGGTATTTACTTATGAAATCTCTCAACCACCAACAGAAGAAAAACTTGAAGAGACACCATTAGAGTTAGAGCTGGCAACAAAAGAATTTGAGTTTGAAAAGATCAAGTTAAAGAAAGAGATTCAAGAACTTCAAGAAGAAAAAGCCCAGTGGAAAGGTAGAGCCAAAAATTATGAAGTTAAAGTTCACAAGATTGCTAGAGAATGAGATACAGCTACTGAAGATCTAGCAAGGTTACACCAGGAGCATAAGAGGCTATATGTGAGAGAAAGAGCCAAAGAGATAACCATTACCGAGCTGACTGAGGAAAATACAAGACTGAAGCAAGAGTATGCCGAATTGGAAGAAGAAAGTACGGAAGCACAGGCAAAAATTAACATGCTAAACAGTTATTTGAGTAGGTTAAGTCAAAGGTTGGATGAACAAGGAGACCACATCACTGCATTGGTTAGAGAACATAGAGAATTATCATACCAAGTCTGGTATGGTAAAAGAGAGAACCTAGGAAGGCAGAAATACATTGAGCACTTAACAACCCAAATTCATAAAGGGTGTGTAAGGCAAGAGAGATGGTGGAAGAGGCAGAGGCATTAAGACAAGTGGTGGCCCCAGTAGGAGAACATGGACAGCGTCTTTTGAACTTCATAAAAGAAGCCAAGGCCCAGTATGAACGATCAAACAATTTTATGGTTATAATTCTAGGATGATAAACTCAATGTAGATAAAAGTTTTTTGGAATAAATGAAATTTTTTAGTTGAATACCGTTTTAAGCCAAATGTTCTTTACATACATGCATTTTTCATTCATTGCATTCTCATTCATTACACTTAACAAAGTAACCATGTGATGATCATGCAAATTTACTAATTCTGAGATATGGTACTCAAGGTTCCATGATAGCTCCATCTAGCGAAAACCCTACCCATCGATTCAACATAAGATTCAGAGCAAGGCAAATGGAGCAGGAAAATTCCCAAAGATTTGAAAAGATAGAAAAAGCCCAGGAGAGGAGTGAAAGTGAGCTAAGCAAGATTCTGGAAGCTCTTAATAACATGAATAAAGGAAAAAGAGTTGAAAAAAGTACAAGCCAGCAAGAAGTGGCTGACCCTTTGTACCCTCCAAGTTTTGGCCCACCTTAAGCCCAGTCTGCTCAAGAGGTCCCACCACAACACTTCACATATCCAACATATCCTGGAATGCCATCAGCTTTTAATCCAGGGCAGTATAATAGCTATATAAATCCTGTCTTCACTGAAAAGGCAGCAGAACCAATTTCTGATCTAGATGATTTAAAAGAGAAGGAGAAGGAAAAGATGAAGATGGAAGCTAAGGAAAGTTCTAAGATTAGCATGCTAGAGCAAAGGCTAAGGGCTGTGGAAGGATTTAGCTTTTATGGGTCAGTTGATGCTGCTGGGCTCTGCCTAGTTCCTGATGTAGTTATCCCTCATAAGTTCAAAGTATCAAAATTTGAAAAATATGATGGTACAAAGTGCCCCAAAACCCACATCACCATGTATTGCAGGAAGATGGCAGCTCATGCTCATGATGAGAAACTCTTGATGCATGTTTTCCAGGATAGTCTTACTGGCTCTGTAGCCAGATGGTATGTTCAGCTGGACAGGACTCGTATTCGCTCTTGGAGTGATATGGCACATGACTTTATTAGTCAATATCGACATATCATCGATTTGGCCCCAGATAGTTTGTCTTTGTAGAATTTGAAAAAAAAGTCAAACGAGTCCTTTAAAGAGTATGCCTAGAGGTGAAGGGATATTGCTTCTCAAGTACAGCCTCCTCTGACCGAAAAAGAAACTACAGTGCTATTTGTTAGCACTTTAAAATCTCTCTATTATGAAAAAATGATAGGGAATGCAACAAAAAATTTTGCTGATATGGTAGTCTCGGGAGAAATCATTGAAAGCGCCATCAAGAATGGCAAGCTAGAAGGAAATGAAGCATTTAGCAAAAGGGTCCCAAAGAAGAAAAAAACTGAAGCTCAGGCTGTGAGCTTTGATAGACAACAGTTTAGAGGTTATTCACCCTACCCCCCACCAGAATATCTGCCATATCACCCCACTGTAAATAACACTTCCTTTCACCCATACCAACCGTTTACACAACCACCATACCCTCAAACCTATCAAACCTCTCATAGACCCTAAAATACCATGTATAGTCCTAACATTCAACCTACCTCAAGACCACAAAACCGCCCAACTAACCCTGCTGGTGGCTCGTGGGAGCAACAAACCACTCGTGAGAAACCTATTTTTGACCCTATTCCCATGACTTATACGAAATTATATAAGAAGCCCTACAATAGTCACCTGATTGCTCCAAGTAAATTGGAACCCCTCAAGCCACCTTACCCTAAGTGGTATGATCCCACTGCCCACTGTGACTACCATTATAGGATTGCTAGTACTCTACCAAAAATTGCACTACCCTGAAACACAAAGTGCAACGGTTGATCAAGGATGGGATGATCTGCTTTGATACTGGAGGGATGGCTGTGCCAAATGTTAGTGGTAATCCTTTACCAAATCATAATGTGAATGCTATAGGTGAAGAACAGGAGTGCCATGTGAAGAAGAAAATGACAGATATTAAGACAGCTCTCAGTCAGCTATTCGATGTTTTATGAAAAGCAGACATGATACAACTGGTAAGTCCACACAGCTATCATGGAACATATATAACTGGTACTAGTTGTAAGTATCATAGTGGGGCAATGGGCTATTCCATTGAGACCTGTGAGTGGTTTCACCAAGAGGTGCAAAAACTCTTGGATTCATATCAGATGGAGGTCTATGAAAAAAAAGAAGACTTGAAAAATGCTAAGGTGTACATGACTGATAGGCCTGAAAAGCTGTTTCCCAAACCAGTGACAATTCAGTGTGGGAACAAACCAAAGTTAGTCATAGATAAACTCCTCCTCAGGCCAGTAACTTTTAAAGTCCCAACTCCTTTCCCATATAAAGATGATAAAGCTGTACCCTGGAGATACGACTGTGGCACTGTAGTTCAGGGACAGAAAAAAGAGGTTTTCAAAGTCGATGCTTCTAATAGTACTGGTGTAGGAGGCATTACTCGAAGTGGGAGATGTTACACCCCAGAAATGCTAGAGAAGGCTAGAAGGGAGAAGGTTAAAGAAGGAGAAAGACAGAATAATCCAGAGATAGAGCCTGAAGAAGATCAGCCAAAGCCAGTATCAGAAAGGGAGGTTTGTGAATTCTTGAAACTGGTAAAACATAGTGAGTATTCAGTTATGGAATAGTTGAATAAAATGCCAGCTTGAATCTCATTATTATCACTATTACTGAACTCAGAGCCACACCGAAACATCTTACTAAAAGTGTTGAATCAGGCATACGTGGCACATAACGTGTCTGTCGAATATGTGAACCACTTGGCTGGAAATCTAGTTATGCTAAATCACATTTCATTCAGTGATGATGAGATCCTTTGGAGGGAAAAAGAAATGCCAAGGCTCTGCATATCACAGTTAAGTGCAAGAGCCATATCATAGCCAAAGTCCTTATCGATAATGGTTCTGCCATCGATGTCATGCCTATGTCAACTTTGGCAAGGTTACCCTTTGATTATTCTCATATGAAAGATAGTCAGATGATTGTGAGAGCCTTTGATGGGACCAGAAAAGAAGTCCTGGGGGATATTGAGATGTCCTTACAAATTGGGCCATGCACCTTCAATATAAAATTTCAAGTGATGGATATCTCTCCATCCTACAGCTGTCTATTAGGAAGGCCATGGATTCACATAGCAGGAGCTATGCCCTCTACTTTACATCAGAAGATCAAGTTCAATATAGAAGGTCAATTAGTAGTGGTAGTTAGGGAAGAAGATATGCTAGTGACCCAACCATTGAACACTCCATATGTAGAGGCTATCGAAGAAGCATTGGAATGCTCCTATCGGTCTTTTGAATTGGTCAATACTATAGGTGAAGGATTTCAAAGTCAGCCTTTTTCAAAGATAGTGGTGAGCCAAGTCATCAACAAAGGCTGGTGTCCAGAACTTGGGCTAGGCAAAAATTTACAGGGAATTAAAGAACCTCCAACAATAATGGACAATAGCGACAGGGCAGGCCTAGGTTATGAAATGGCAGAGTGGGAAGTCAAAAGAAGGCCATCAAGAAAGACAGCTAGATTGATGTTTATCCCACACTTGTATGAAACCTTCAGACCTAGAGGATTCATGTACCCAGATGCAAGAAAAAGTGTGGAAGACGATTTTGCCCAGTTAGCCATTAATGCTATTGAAGATGAAGTGGGGGTTAATCAAGAGGAGTGGGTTCGCCTTTGTCCGTCAGATTTTGAGCTGAACAACTAGAGTGCCATCAAAATGCCTTTGACTTTTGATTTAGATGCAATGTAATTGTAACATCCCAATAGCTATTGCCCAAGGCATTGGGGTGATCTTTTTTCGGGCCATTCATCATTTATTATTTTTAATAAAAATTAAGAAGTATGCATTTCCATTCATTTCTTCTTGTGTCTTCATTATTTCCATCTCTCCAAGCACATCTTGCCAACATATCCCATTTCATTCAATTGTAGGTCTTTAAATGAACATGAAGATAATCATGATAACAATCGAGAGGTTAGCTTTGAGAATTCAATTAGCACTGATGAACTTGACAATGAAGAAAATTTTGAAGAATATGTTATGCCTCCAGACATAATGAGAATGATTGAACAAGAGAATAAGCCAATTGAGCCACATCAAGAGGTAGTGACTTAGTGAATCTGGGAGATGAAAAAAATAAGAAAGAGGTCAGAATGGGCACTTCACTTTCATCTGAAGATAGACAACGATTGGTAGAACTACTTTGAGAATTTATAGATATATTTGCTTGGTCTTACCAAGATATGCCAGGATTAAGCACAGAGATAGTGGAGCACAGATTGCCCCTAAAGCCAGAATGTAAGCCAATTCAATAGAAATTAAGATGGATGAAGCCTGAAATGCTACTAAAGATTAAAGAAGAGGTGAAGAAATAATTTGATGCAGGTTTTCTACAAGTGGCTAAGTATCTAGAATGGGTAGCCAATATAGTCTCGGTTCCTAAGAAAGATGGAAGGGTACGAATGTGTGTGGACTATCGAGACTTGAATAAGGCCAACCCAAAAGATAACTTTCCTTTGCCTCATATTGACACATTGGTAGATAACACGGCTAAGCATTCGATTTTCTCCTTTATGGATGGTTTCTCGGGGTATAATCAGATAAAAATGGCTACGGAAGATATGGAAAAGACTACTTTTGTGACCATATGGGGAACCTTCTGTTATAAAGTCATGCCTTTTGGGTTGAAAAATGCTGGGGCAACATATCAAAGAGCCATGGTAACACTCTTCCATGACATGATGCACAAAGAGATTGAAGTGTATGTAGATGATATGATTGCGAAGTCTTGTGAGAATGAAGATCATGTCATTAGCCTCAGAAAGTTATTTAAGAGGTTGAGAAAATTTCAGCTCAAATTAAATCCAACCAAGTGCACCTTTGGGGTAAAGTCAGACAAGTTGAGAGGCTTTGTGGTCAGTGAAAAAGGAATTGAAGTTGATCCCGATAAGATACGGGCCATCCAGAATTTGTCACCTCCTAACACACCAAAAAAAGTTCGAGGTTTTCTGGGGAGATTGAACTACATTTCTCGGTTCATCTCTCAACTTACCTACAAATGTGATCCCATCTTTAAGCTTCTCCGTAAAGATAATCCTAGGAAATGGAATGAAAAATGTCAAGAGGCATTTGATAAAATTAAGCAGTATTTATCAAACCCTCCAGTATTGGTGCCACCTGTTCCAGGAAAACTTTTAATCTTATACCTAACTGTATGCGAAAGTTCAATGGGATGTGTGCTCGGACAGTACGATGAGGCCAATCAAAAGGAGAGAGCTATTTACTATCTGAGTAAAAAGTTCACTGAATATGAATTCAAGTATTCTTCATTGGAGAAAATGTGTTGTGCATTAGCGTGGATGCCAAAAGACTCAGACAGTATATGCTCTATCATACTACATGGCTCATAGCAAAACTGGATCCCATTAAGTATATCTTTGAGAAGCCTTCTTTGTCTGGGAGAATCGTTAGATGGCAAGTAATGCTCTCGGAATATGATATTATATATGTGAGCCAAAAAGTAATAAAAGGAGGTGCTATAGTAGAATTTCTTGCAGATCGTGCTACTAAAGACTATGAGCCAATGAAGCTGGAATTCTCTGACGAAGACTTAATGACTATTTCCAAAACAGAGAAAAGAGAGCATGTAGAAAAATGTTAGAGAATGTACTTTGATGGAGCTGCTAATGCCTTGGGGCATGGAGTTGGAGCAATTCTGATTTCTCTTGAAGAATAATATTGTCCTGTAACAGCGAGGTTAAATTTCAATTGCACAAACAACATCGCTGAATATGAGGCATGTGTCATGGGCCTACAAGCTGCTATAGATAGAAGAGTGAAAGTATTGAAAGTGTTTGGAGACTCAGCTCTAGTCATATATCAGTTGAAAAGAGAATGGGAGACAAGAGATTCAAAACTCGTTCCATATTATAAGTATATTCTAGAGCTAAAAATGATTTAAAGATGTCCAGTTTGATCACTTACCCTGGAAAGAGAATGTGATTGCTGATGCATTGGCTACTCTGGCTGCAATGATTCGAATTAATGATAATACCGACATTCAGCCCATCAAGTTAGATGTTAAGGATATACCAGCGTATTGTTCTAATGTAAAGGGGGAAAAAGATAGAAAACCCGGTATTATGACATCTTACAGTATGTCAAGGATCAGCAGTATCCAGTTCATGCAACATAAAATGATAAAAGGGTCATCCAAAGATTGGCTATGAGTTTTTTCCTGAATGAGGATGTCCTATACAAAATAAGCAAGGATCAAGTATTATTAAGGTGCGTAAATGAGACTAAAGTGAAGAAAATCATTAAAGAAGTGCATGATGGAATATGTGGGGCACATACTAGTGGACATATGATGGCAAGACAGATTATGAGAGCGGGATATTATTGGTTGACGATGGAGAATGATTGCATTGACTATGCTCGTAAATGCCATAAATGCCAGATATATGCTGATAAGATTCATGCTCCGCCATTTGTTTTACATGTTATGGCACCACCATGGCCATTTTCAATGTGAGGCATGGATGTCATTGGTCCGATCACCCCAAAGGCCTCTAACCGGCACAGATTCATTTTTGTGATGATAGATTACTTCACAAAATGGGTAGAAGCAGCATCATACGCAAATGTGACACGCTCCGTGGTTTGCAAGTTCATAAAAAAGGAGATCATCTGTAGATATGGACTTTCAGAGAAAATTATTTCAGACAATACTAAGAATCTAAATAGTAAGATGATGCAAGAAATATGTGTTCAATACAAGATCAAGCATCATAACTCGGCACCATACCGTCCGAAAATAAATGGGGCAGTTAAGGTAGCCAACAAGAACATAAAGAGGATTTTGGAGAAGATGACCGAAACTTACAAAGATTGGCATGAGAAGTTGCCATTTGCATTGCATGCATATCGAACGTTAGTTCGCACCTCTACTGGGGCAACCCCATTTTTTTTGGTTTATGGGATGGAAGCTATACTACCAGTGGAAGTAGAGATCCCCTCTTTGAGAGTCTTAAAAAAAGTTGAGTTGAAAGAAGCTGAATGGATTCGAGAATGTTATTAGCAGTTAAATTTCATAGAAGAAAAGAGATTGACTGCACTGTGCCATGGTCAGCTATATCAAAGAAGAATGATGAGGGCTCATGATAAGAAGACTCAGCCTCATTGCTTTCGAGAAGGAGAGTTGGTTTTGAAAAGAATTCTCTCAATCCAACACGATAGTAGAGGAAAATGGACTTCGAATTGGAAAGGGCCGTACGTGGTGAAACGAGCTTTTTCGGGTGGAGCGCTGATACTGACTGAGATGGATGGAAATGATTTACCCCATCCTGTAAATTTTGATGCTGTGAAGAAGTACTATGCTTGAAAAAAAATTTAAAAAAAAAGAGAAAAAATGATAAAATGAAAAATGATGAAAAAAAACAAAAAAATAAAAAAATAAAAAATGAAAAAGTGATTGAAAAGGAGGACTCAAGGCGAAAACCCAAAAAGGGCGATTTGAGTCATAGGGGGTTTGTCTAAGTTGAAAACCTGAAAAGGCAGCTTAGATAAGGAGAATACAACATCGAATTTGAAAGTCTGCTGATATGGATGTTAGCAAATTCGGAAGAGTTCCAAGTTGTTAAATACATCAGTGGGTTGAGTTTTCAGAAAAAACTTTGAGATGTGTTATCATGATTATCTGATTGTTCATTTTAGGCTTTGTCCCCATACCTATCCTTGTAATTCTCTCTTGGCCAAAGTTTGCCAACATTTTTCTAATAAGAAACATTTTATTTCATTCTTTGGGCCTTTTTTTTTATGACTGTTTCCCTACCACTCATATCCCTTTTCTTCTTAGTACCCCACAATGGAAGAAATGTGCAAATGCATTCTCACTTTTTGAGTTTGAAATAATGATTGGTGAATGAATAACAACATAAAAATATTTTTACATTACATTGAATAAATCAAGAGTGATAAAGGTAGAATCGAGATATTCAGTTCCTGATTAAGACATTGAATCCGGGAAGAGATTTTTGTTACAGGAAGAAGGTGAGTGGAAGAGACAATTAAGAGCTACACTGGTTTGATCTTAGAAGAGCAGTGTAATTGGATCTCTGAAGAATCAAAAGGCTTGATGCCCAAGAAGAGCTTGAGAAACTTGAGTACCATACATTGAATAGGAATTATTTGGCCAATATTTGCATAGCATGCATTGAAATTCATATGCATTTGCATAGCATACACTACTTTCAGGAAAGTATAGTGTATAAACTCAAGAAGCAAGGGTGTTCCAACATCCCACATGGAGAAGACAGATATGAAGATATTTTGCAAAATTGAAAAAGAAAGAGCTTGTCAGGTAAGTCCCTAATCCTTAAAATAGGATGTCTTCTGGTATCAGGGTTGATTTATAAGACCTTTGGGCATAATCTCCTGAAATTCCTTCAAACACAACTTTCAAACTCCTTTGGACATGATTGTCAAGGAGCAATTTACTTTCCAAAGTTCCGTTGCCTCTGTTTAGAGGAGCAATTTATTTTCCAAAGTCGTGGTGCCTCTGTTTAGAGGAGCAATTTACTTTCCCAAAGTTGTGTTGCCTCTGTTTAGAGGAGCAATTTATTTTCCAAAGTCGTGGTGCCTCTGTTTAGAGGAGCAATTTACTTTTCCAAAGTCGTGGTGCCTCTGTTTAGAGGAGCTTTGGTCAAAAACAAAAAAAAACAAAAAACAAAAGAAAAACAACAAAAATAAAAACACAAAACAAAACAAAAAATGACAATGTTAAGTTGAGTCTTGATTGGGTGTCTACGTCTTTACGCAATTTTTGTTTCACAGAAAATGTGCAAAGAGAGGCAGCTATAGACACCCAATTGGGTCTAGGCCCAGATCAATTGGGCCTGGCCCAAATGGGTATAGCCCAATTCAATTTTTTACCTTGTATTTTTTTCTTTTTTCTTTTTCTTTCTTTTGTATTTTAGGTATTTTATTATTTATTATTATTATTATTATGTATATCTTTATTTATTTATTTTTTTCTCTGTTAATATTTATATGTAATTTATTTATATAGTTATATATTTATTATTATATTATAATTTTTTTGTTCTGGTAATATTTTTGGATTTATTTTATTTTATTTTTTAATTATCTGTTAATTTTATCTGATTTTTTTTATTTATCCGATTATTATTTTTTTTTTCTTTTTTTGAGGGCTGGGATTGAAAGTTGAAGAATCCCACTGTGAATGGGAATTCAATCAGAAGAGTCCAGTTGGATTGAAAGATTGAATTCTCGTCTAAGGAAGAATTGGGAAAAAGGGACCTCTAAAACAGAATGAAGAACACACAGAAAACAGTAAGTAAAAGCTACTGATTGAGAGAATAGGGACGTATAGAGAGCTAAGAAAAGGTTTAGGAGTGTTCTGGGAGTGAGAAGAAATTTTTTGAGAATTTTTGGTGATTTTTTTCTGGGAATTTCTGGAAAATTCTAGATTCCGGTGAATTTTCTGATGAAGTTTGAATTTTCTGGCAAAAATTTCGGCCAACCTTGAAGTTTTCGATGACCTGCCCAGGTTTCGGCAAAGAATCCCAAAAACTTGTGATCTTCCGGTGAACTTCCGGTGAACTTTCGGTGAACTTCCGATGAAAAAACCCAGATTCCGGTGACAAAACCCAGAATTCAATGAATCTTCAACCAGAGTTCTTCGACCTTTTAGAGAGAAAGGAGAGGAAAAAGGAAGAAGAGAGAGAGAGGGGAGGAGCATTCTGCCGAAAAACAAAGGGAAGTGCCTTTTATACCCTCTCAAAACGACGTTGTTTTGGCCTTAAGTGACCCAGAGGATCCGCGTGTTTTACCGTGACCCGACCCGACCCGAGCGTTGACCCGCTTCCTGACCCACGCGTGCCTGCCCCCCTCCAAGCCGAGCCGAGCTCCAAGCCGCCCCCCCTAAGCCGTTTCTCTTTCTTGAGCCGAGCTGCGATCCGAGCCGCTCCAGGTTTTTTTTTTTGAATTTTTTTTATTTTCATTTATTTGCTTATTTGTTTTTTTTTATTATTATTTATTAGATTAGGTTTATTTAATATTCTTTTTATCTTTATTTTATTTTTATTTTTGTTTTACTTTTTTTTATTTTTTTTACTTTTATTTATTTTTTTATTATTCTGTTTTCTTTAAATAAAAATCAAAATTTCCAAAAAAAAATATTTTTAGGGAAAAGTTGAAAGTATCAATTTTCCTTAAAAATAAGTTTAAAAAAAAAAGTATTTTTGAGGAAAAGTTCAAAGTATCAATTTTCCTAAAAAAAAACATTTTTGGGGAAAAGTTGAAAGTATCAATTTTCCTTAGAAATAAATTTCCAGAAAAATATTTTTAGGGAAAAGTTGAAAGTATCGATTTTCCTTAAAAATAAAATTTCAAAAAAAAGGGTTTTTGAGGAAAAGTTGAAAGTATCAATTTTCCTTGAAAATCAAAGTTTCCAAAAAAAAATATTTTTTGGGAAAAGTTGAAAGTATCAATTTTCCCTACACAAGAACAACCACCATTTCCTTCCTTTCTATTTTGATTTTGATTTTGATTTTTCTTTAATTAATCCGACGACGGAGCTTCTGTAAGTGAAATAGTAGTTTTTCTTGCATACTCTTGAGGTGAGGGAATTTTCTCAATTTTCTACTAAAAGTATTAGAGTCAATTGAGAATAATTTCCAATAATTAATTACTTGGTAAAATTTTAAGGCTTTTAGATAACACAAATTTAAGCTGGTACCATCTTTTGATGGGCGTTGTGAGGGTGCTATAACCTTCCTCACACGTAACCGAACTCTCGAACCCTGTTCTGGTTTGTAGACCTGAACCTATTCTTTTAGAGACCCTTAAGCTTAGGTGTTCCCTGAAAGGACAGATTCCTTAGGTGGCCAATCGCACCTAGATAAAAAAAGATTGGTGGCGACTCCCTAAAGTCAATGTCTAGCGATAGATCCTCGGATCTAGACATTATGACAGACGTGATCCTTGTATTTTTGTTAGCATGCACAAAAAACTTCAGCTAAAAACTGGATTGTGCAAGATTTTGTGACCATTTGAAAAAAGTGTCTCTATTTCAGACACTTTAAAGGCTACTGGCAGCAAACCTGTAAAATCTTAAATGCTCTTTAAGGGGGTGTGAGTTCTCGAGGTTTGATGAGGGATAAGGGGCCAATATAAGGGCCAAGTACCAGCACCTATCGCACATCATGTGCGCACACCCCCCGGCCCCCCCGATCGTCGGAACCCCAATGTCGCCGATCAGGTTCTCCGACGATGCTCCGACGATGGTGCCCCGATGAAGAAAAATATGGCACCAGCACATGCCCAAGCCCAGCATGAGCTGCCGCAACCCTCGGTCCAGTCTGATTTTAGACTGGGAATGAACTCCGTATGCCTAAGTCAACCCATGAAACGAGCGTGCGGGCGCTAAGCCGGCCAGAGGGTGGGATGCGCAAGCCGGGGATCGATCGAGTCCCCCTCTACGTGCTATCGATCTTGCTGCTGCAACCTTCAGTCTGGTCCGATCTTAGATTGGGAATGAACTCCGTATGCCTAAGCCAACTGACGAAATGGGTGGACGAGCGGGTGGCGGGCACTACACCGGCCAGAGAGACGGGATGCGTAAGCCGTGGATCGATGGGGTAGTAGGTGGGTTTAGGCACATCTTTATATTTCTGCATACCAATGTCATTTTTATGGCTTGCAAATTCATACAATGGTCCCTTAAGCCTTCACGGGAGGTTTCATGGCAAGACGACTCGTTTTCTATTTTTCACGATTTTCAAAACTTTTTATGGTTTGAGATTTTATAAAATTTTTTCGGAAGGAGTTTAGGCCCCAAACTTGGTGGACGTGATCCTTGTATTTTTTTTGGTATGCATAAAACAATTCAGCTAAAAACTCGAAGTGTACAAGATTTTGTGACCATTTGAAAAAAGTGTCCCCATTTCAGACACTTTAATTGCTACTGGCAGCAAACCTGTAAAATCTCAAATGCTCTTTAAGGGGTGTGAGTTCTCGAGGTTTGATAAGGGATAGGGGGCCAATATAAGGGCCAAGTACCAGCACCCATCGCACATCATGTGCGCACACCGCTCGGCCCCCCGATTGTCGAAACCCCAATGCCGCTGGTCAGGTTCTCCGGCGATGGTGTCCTAGCGAAGAAAAATGTGACACCAGCACATGCTCGAGCCCAGCATGTGCTGCTGTAACCCTCGGTCCGATCCGATCTTAGACTGGGAATGAACTTCGTAAGCTTAGACTGGGAATGAACTCCGTATGCCTAAGTCAACCCACGAAACGAACGTGCGGGCACTCAGTCGGCTAGAGGGGCAGGATGCGCAAGCCGGGGATCGACCGAGTCCCCCTCTATGTGTTGTCGATCCTGCTGCCACAACTCTTGGTCCAGTCCGATATTAGACTGGGAATGAACTCCGTATGCCTAAGCCAACCGACGAAACGAGCGGACGGGCGGACGGGCACTACGTCGGCCAGAAGGGCGGGATGTGCAGCCGTGGATCGATAGGGTGCTAGGTGGGTTTAGGCACATCTTCATATTTTTATGTGCCAATGCCATTTTTATGGCATGTAAATTCATACAATGGTCCCTTAACCCGTCACGTGAAGTTTCATGGCAAGCCGACTCGTTTTTTATTTTTCACGATTTTTAAAACTTTTTACGGTTCGGGGTTTTTTAAAATTTTTTCGAAAGGAGTTTTGGTCCCAAACTTGGTAGATGAGATCCTTGTATTTTTTTTGGCATGCACAAAAAAATTCAGCAAAAATATCGAAGTGTACAAGATTTTGTGACCATTTGAAAAAAGTGTCCCCATTTCAGACACTTTAATGGCTACTGGCAGCAAACCTATAAAATCCCCAATGCTCTTTAAGGGGGTGTGAGTTCTCGAGGTTTGATGAGGTATAGCGGGCCAATATAAGGGCCAAGTACCAGCACTCATTGCACACCATGTGAGCACACCCCCCGATCGTCGGAACCCCAATGCCATCGGTCAGGTTCTCCGACGATGCTCTAGCGATGGTGCCCCGACGAAGAAACGTGCGGCACCAGCACATGCCCGAGCCCATTATGTGCTGTTGCAACCCTTGGTCTGGTCTGATCTTAGACTGGGAATGAACTCCGTATGCTTAGACTGGGAATGAACTCCGTATGCCTAAGTCAACCCATAAAACGAGCGTGCGGGTGCATAACCGGCCAGAGGGGTAGGATACGCAAGCCGGGGATCAGTCGGGTCCCCCTCTGCATGCTGCCGATCCTACTGCCGCAACCCTCGGTCCAACCCGATCTTAGATTGGGAATGAACTTCGTATGCCTAAGCGAACCGACGAAACGAGTGGGCGGGCAGGCGGGTGGGCACTACGCCGACCAAAGAGACGAGATGCGCAAGCCGTGGATTGATAAGGTGGTAGGTGGGTTTAGGCACATCTTCATATTTCTGCATGCCAATGCCATTTTTATGGCTTGTAAATTCATACAATGGTCCCTTAAGCCTTCATGTGAAGTTTCATGGCAAGACGACTCGTTTTTAATTTTTCACGATTTTTGAAACTTTTTACGGTTCGAGATTTTTAAAAATTTTTTCAGCAGGGGTTTTAGCCCAAAACTTGGTAGACGTGATCCCTGTATTTTTTTTGGCATGCACAAAAAATTCAGCTAAAAACTTGAAGTGTACAAGATTTGTGACCATTTGAAAATAGTGTCCCCATTTCAGACACTTTAATGGCTACTGGCAGCAAACCTGTAAAATCTCAAATGCTCTTTAAGGTGGTGTGAGTTATCGAGGTTTGATGAGGGATAGGGGGCCAATATAAGAGCCAAGTACCAGTACCCAACGCACATCATGTGCGCACACCCCCCGGCCCCCGCGATTGTCGAAACCCCAGTGCCACCAGTCAGGTTCTCCGACGATGCTCCGATAATCTTGCCTCGGCGAAGAAAAATACGGCACCAGCACATGCCTTAGCCCAGCATGTGCTACCGTGACCCTCAGTCCGATCCGATCTTAGACTGGGAATGAACTCTGTATGCTTAGACAGGGAATGAACTTCGTATGCCTAAGTCAACCCATGAAACGAGCGTGCGGGCACTCAACCGGCCAGAGGAGCGGGATGCACAAGTTGGGGATCGATCGGGTCCCCCCTACGTGCTACCGATCCTACTACAGTAACCCTCGGTCTGGTCCAATCTTAGACTGGGAATGAACTCCGTATGCCTAAGCCAACCGATGAAACGAGCGGGCGGGAGGGCGGGCACTACATCGACTAGAGAGACGGGATGCGTAAGCCGTGGATGGAATGGGTGGTAGGTGGGTTTAGGCACATCTTCATATTTTTGTGTGCCAATGCCATTTTTATGGCTTGTAAATTCATACAATGGTCCCTTAAGCCTTCACGTGAAGTTTCATGGCAAGACGACTCGTTTTCTATTTTTCACGATTTTCAAAACTTTTTACGGTTTGAGATTTTATAAAATTTTTTCGGAAGGAGTTTTGGCCCCAAACTCCTTGTATTTTTGGTGGCATGCATAAAAAAATTCAACTAAAAACTCGAAGTGTGCAAGATTTTGTGACCATTTGAAAAAAGTGTCCAAATTTCATACACTTTAATTGCTACTAGCAGCAAACCTGTAAAATCTCAAATGCTCTTTCAGGGGTGTGAGTTCTCGAGATTTGATGAGGGATAGGGGGCCAATATAAGGGCCAAGTACCAGCACCCATCGCACATCATGTGCGCACACCCCCCGGCCCCCCGATCGCCGAAACCCCAATGTCGCCGGTCAGGTTCTCCGGTGATGCTCTAGCGATGGTGTCCCGACGAAGAGAAATGCGGCTCCAGCACACGCTCGAGCCCAGCACGTGCTACTGCATCCCTCGGTCTGATTCGATCGTAGACTGGGAATGAACTCCGTATGCTTACACTGGGAATGAACAACGTATGCCTAAGTCAACCCACGAAACGAGCGTGCGGGCGCTCAGTCGCCAGAGGGGCGAGATGCGCAAGCCGGGGATTGACCGGGTCCCCCTCTATGTATTGTCGATCCTGCTACTACAACTATCAGTCCGGTTCGATATTAGACTCGAAATGAACTCCGTATGCCTAAGCCAACTGACGAAACGAGCGGGCGGGCGGGCAGGCACTACGCCGGCCAGAGATGCGGGACATGTAGCCATGGATCAATAGGGTGGTAGGTGGGTTTAGGCACATCTTCATATTTCTTTGTGCCAATGCCATTTTTATGGCATGTAAATTCATACAATGGTCTTTAAGCCGTCACGTGAAGTTTCATGGCAAGACGACTCGTTTTTTATTTTTCACGATTTTTAAAACTTTTTGCGGTTTAGGGTTTTTTAAAATTTTTTTGAAAGGAGTTTTGGTCCCAAACTTGGTAGATGAGATCCTTGTATTTTTGTTGGCATGCACAAAAAAATTCAACGAAAAACTCGAAGTGTACAAGATTTTGTGACCATTTGAAAAAAGTGTCCCCATTGCAGACACTTTAATGGCTACTGGCAGCAAACCTATAAAATCTCCAATGCTCTTTAAGGGGGTGTGAGTTCTCAAGGTTTGATGAGGGATAACGGGCCAATATAAGGGCCAAGTATCAGCACCCATCACACACCATGTGAGCATACCCCCCGATCGCTGGAACCCCAATGTCGCCAGTTAGGTTCTCCGACGATGCTCCGACGATGGTGCCCCGGTGAAGAAACGTGCGGCACCAGCTCATGCTCGAGCCCAGAATGTGCTGCCGTAACCTTCGATCCGGTCCGATCTTAGATTGGGAATGAACTCCGTATGCTTAGACTGGGAATGAACTTCGTATGCTTAGACTGGGAATGAACTCCGTATGCCTGAGTCAACCCACGAAATGAGCGTGTGGGTGCTCAGCCGACCAGTGGGGCGTGTTGCGTATGCCGAGGATCAGTCGGGTCCTCTTCTGCGTGCTACCGATCTTGCTGCCGCAACCCTCGATCTAGTTCAATCTTAGACTGGGAATGAACTCCGTATGCCTAAGCCAACCGACGAAATGAGCGAGTAGGCGGGCGGGCAAGCACTACGCCGCCCAGAGAGACGGGATGCGCAAGCCGTAGATCGATAGGGTGGTAGGTGGCTTTAGGCACCTCTTCATATTTTTATGTGCCAATGCCATTTTTATGGCTTGTAAATTCATACAATGGTCCCTTAAGCCTTCACGTGAAGTTTCATGGCAAGACGACTCGTTTTTTATTTTTCATGATTTTTGAAACTTTTTACGGTTCGAGATTTTTTAAAATTTTTTCAAAAGGGTTTTTGTCCCCAAATTCAGTAGACGTGATCCTTGTATTTTTTTTGGCATGCACAAAACAATTCAACTAAAAATTTGAAGTGTACAAGATTTTGTGACCATTTGAAAAAAGTGTCCCCATTCCAGACACTTTAATGGCTACTGGCAGCAAACCTGTAAAATCTCAAATGCTCTCTAAGGTGGTGTGAGTTCTCGAGGTTTGATGAGTGATAGGGGGCCAATATAAGGGTCAAGTACCAGCACCCATCTTACATCATGTGCGCACACCCCCCGACCCCACCAATCATCGGAACCCTAATGCCACCGGTCAGGTTCTCCGACGATGGTGCCCCGACGAAGAAAAATATGACACCAGCACATGCCCGAGCCCAGCATGTGCTGCCACAACCCTCGGTCCGGTCCGATCTTAGAATGGGAATGAAATCCATATGCTTAGACTGGGAATGAACTCTGTATGCCTAAGTTAACCCACGAAATGAGCGTGCGGGCGTTCAGCCGGCCAGTGGGGTGCGATGCGTATGTCAGAGATCAGTCGGGTCCCTCTCTGCGTGCTACCGATCCTGCTGCCGCAACCCTTAGTCCAGTTCGATCTTAGACTGTGAATGAACTCCGTATGCCTAAGCCAACGACGAAACAAGTGGCCAGGCGAGCAGGCGGGCACTACGCCGGCCAGAAAGACGGGATGCGCAAGCCATGGATCGATAGGGTGGTAGGTGGGTTTAGGCACATCTTCATATTTCTGCATGCCAATGCCATTTTTATGGCTTGTAAATTCATAAAATGGTCCCTCAAGCCTTCACGTGAAGTTTCATGGCAAGACGACTCGTTTTCTATTTTTCATGATTTTTGAAACTTTTTGTGGTTTGAGATTTTTTTGGAAGGAGTTTTTGCCCTGAACTTAGTAGTCGTGATCCTTGTATTTTTTTTGGCATGCAAAAAAAAATTCAGCTAAAAACTCGAAGTGTACAAGATTCTGTGACCATTTGAAAAAAGTGTCCCCATTTCAGACACTTTAATGGCTACTGGCAACAAACCTATAAAATCTCAAATGCTTTTTAAGGGGGTGTGAGTTCTCGAGGTTAAATGAGGGATAGGGGGCCAATATAAGGGCCAAATACCAGCACCCATTGCACATCATGTGTGCCCACCCCCCCGACCCCTCCGATCGTCGGAACCCTCAATGCCGCCGGTCAGGTTTTGTGGCGATGCTCCGTGATGGTGCCCCGATGAAGAAAAATGCGGCACCAGCACATGCCCGAGCCCAGCATGTGCTATCGTAACCCTCGGTCCGGTCTGATCTTAGATTAGGAATGAACTCCGTATGCCTAAGTCAACCTACGAAACGAGCGAGCGGGCGGGCAAGCGGGCACTACGTCGGCCAGAGAGACGGGATGCGCAAGCCGTGGACCGATAGGGTGGTAGGTGGGTTTAGGCACATCTTCATATTTCTACATGCCAATGCCATTTTTATGGCTTGTAAATTCATACAATGGTCCCTTAAGCCTTCACGTGAAGTTTCACGGAAAGACGACTCGTTTTCTATTTTTCACGATTTTTGAAACTTTTTACAGTTCAAGATTTTTTAAAATTTTTTCGGAAGGAGTTTTGGCCCCAAACTTGGTAGACGTGATCCTTGTATTTTTTTTGGCATGCAAAAAAAAATTCAGCTAAAAACTTGAGGTGAACAAGATTTTGTGACCATTTGAAAAAAGTGTCCTCATTTTAGACACTTTAATGGCTACTGGGAGCAAACCTGTAAAATCTCAAATGCTCTCTAAGGGGTGTGAGTTTTTGAGGTTTGATGAGGAATAGGGGGCCAATATAAGGGCCAAGTACCAGCACCCATCGCACATCATGTGTGCACAACCCCCTCCCCCGGCCCCCCCGATCGTCGGAACCCCAATGTCGTCGGTTAGGTTCTCTGGGGATGCTTCGGCAACGGTGCCACGACAAACAAAAAATCTGGCCCCAGGACATGCCCGAGCCCAACATGTGCTGTCACAACCCTCGGTCCGGTCTGATCTTAGACTGGGAATGAACTCCGTATGCCTAAGTCAACCCACGAAACGAGCATGCGAGCACTCAGCCGGCCAGAGGGGTGGGATGCGCAAACTGAGGATCGGTTGGGTCCCCCTCTATGTCATTCCAATCCTGCTACCGTAACCCTCGGTCCGATCTGATCTTAGACTGGGAATGAACTCCGTATGCCTAAGCAAACCGACCAAATGAGCGGGCGGACACTACACCAGCCAGAGAGATGGGATGCGCAAGCCGTGGATCGATAGGGTGCTAGGTGGGTTTAGGCACATCTTCATATTTCTGCATGCCAATGCCATTTTTATGGCTTTTAAATTCCTAAAATGGTCCATTAAGCCTTCACGTGAAGTTCATGGCAAGATGACTTGTTCTCTATTTTGCACGATTTTAAAAACTTTTTGCGGTTCGACATTTTTTAAAATTTTTTTGGAAGGAGTTGTGGCCCCAAATGTGGTAGACATGATCCTTGCATTTTTATTGGCATGCGCCAAAAAATTCAGCTAAAAAATCGAAGTGAAAAAGATTTTGTGACCATTTGAAAAAAGTGTCCCCATTCTAGACACTTTAATGGCTACTGGCAGCAAACCTATAAAATCTCAAATGCTCTTTAAAGGGGCATGAGTTCTCAAGGTTTGATGAGGAATAGAGGGCCAATATAAGGGCCAAGTACCAGCACCCATCGCACATCATGTGCGCACACCCCCCGACCCCCCGATCGTCGGAACCCTAATGCCGTCGGTCAGGTTCTCTGGCGATGCTCCGACGATGGTGCCCCGGGGAAGAAAAATGCTGCACCAGCACATGCCCGAGCCCAGCATGTGCTGCTAGAACCCTCGGTCTGGTCTGATCTTAGACTGGGAATGAACTCCGTATGCCTAAGCCAACTGACGAAACGAGCGGGTGGGCGGGCGGGCGGGCACTACGTCGGTGAGAGAGACGGGATGCACAAGCCGTGGATCGATAGGGTGGTAGGTTGGTTTAGGCACATCTTCATATTTTTGCATGCCAATGCCATTTTTATTGCTTGTAAATTCATACAATGGTCCCTTAATCCTTCACGTGAAGTTTCATGGCAAGACGACTCGTTTTCTATTTTTCACGATTTTTGAAACTTTTTTCGGTCCAGGATTTTTCAAAATTTTTTCAGAAGGAGTTTTGGCCCCAAACTTGGGAGACATGATCCTTGTATTTTTTTCGGCATGCACAAAAAAATTCAGCTAAAAACTTGAAGTGTACAAGATTTTGTGACCATTTGAAAAAAGTGTCCCCATTTCAGACACTTTAATGGCTACTGGCAGCAAACCTGTAAAATCTCAAATGTTCTTTAAGGGGGCATGAGTTCTCAAGGTTTGATGAGGAATAGAGGGCCAATATAAGGGCCAAGTACCAGCACCCATCGCACATCATGTGCGCACATCCCCCGACCCCCCGATCGTCGGAACCCTAATGCCGTCGGTTAGGTTCTCTGGCGATGCTCCGACGATGGTGCCCCGGGGAAGAAAAATGCTGCACCAGCACATGCCCGAGCCCAGCATGTGCTGCTAGAACCCTCGATCTGGTCCGATCTTAGACTGGGAATGAACTCCGTATGCCTAAGCCAATTGACGAAACGAGCGGGCGGGCACTACGTCGGTCAGAGAGACGGGATGCACAAGCCGTGGATCGATAGGGTGGTAGGTTGGTTTAGGCACATCTTCATATTTTTGCATGCCAATGCCATTTTTATTGCTTGTAAATTCGTACAATGGTCCCTTAAGCCTTCACGTGAAGTTTCATGGCAAGACGACTTGTTTTCTATTTTTCACGATTTTGGAAACTTTTTGCGGTTCAGGATTTTTTTAAATTTTTTCAGAGGGAGTTTTGCCCCTAATTTGGTAGACGTGATCCTTGTATTTTTTTTGGTATGCACAAAAAAAATCAGCTAAAAACTCGAAGTGTACAAGATTTTGTGACAATTTGAAAAAAATGTCCCCATTTTAGACACTTTAATGGCTACGACAGCAAACCTGTAAAATCTCAAATGCTCTTTAAGGGGGTGTGAGTTCTCGAGGTTTGATGAGAGATAGGGGGCCAATATAAGGGCCAAGCACCAGCACCCATCACACATCATGTGCGCATACCCCCCGGCTCCCCCGATCGTCGAAACCCCAATGCCGCCGGTCAGGTTCTCTGACGATGCTCTGGCGATAGTGCCCTGGCGAAGAAAAATGTGGCACCGGCACATGCCCGAGCCCAGTATGTGCTGCCACAACCCTCGGTCCGGTCCGATCTTAGACTGGGAATGAACTCCGTATGCCTAAGTCAACCCATGAAACGAGCATGCGAGTGCTCAGTTGGCCAAAGGGGCGGGATGCACAAGCCGAGGATCGGTCGGGTCTCCCTCTGCGTGCTACCGATCCTACTGCCACAACCCTCAGTTTGATCTGATCTTAGACTAAGAATGAACTCCGTATGCCTAAGCCAACCGACAAAATGAGCGGGCGGGTGGGCTCTACGCCAGCTAGAGAGACGGGATGCGCAAGTCGTGGATCGATAGGGTGGTATGTGGGTTTAGGCACATCTTCATATATCTACATGCCAATGCCATTTTTATGGCTTGTAAATTCATACAAAGGTCCCTTAAACCTTCACGTAAAGTTTCTTAGCAAGACGACTCGTTTTCTATTTTTCAAGATTTTTGAAACTTTTTGAGGTTCGGGATTTTTTAAAATTTTTTCGGAAGGAGTTTTGGCCCCACACTTGGTAGACGTGATCCTTGTATTTTTTTTGGCTTGCACAAAAAAATTCAGCTAAAAACTCGAAGTGTACAAGATTTTGTGACCATTTGAAAAAAGTGTCCCCATTTCAGACATTTTAATGGCTACTGGCGGCAAACTTGTAAAATCTCAAATGCTCTTTGAGGGGGTGTGAATTCTCAAGGTTTGATGAGGTATAGGGGGGCAATATAAGGGCCAAGTACCAGCACCCATCGCACATCATGTGCGCACACCTCCCTTGGCCCACCCGATAACCGGAACCCCAATGCCGCCGGTCAAGTTCTCCGGTGATGCTCTGGCGATGGTGCCGCAACGAAGGAAAATGCAGCACCAGCACATGCCCAAGCCCAACATGTGTTACAGCAACCCTCGGTCTGGTCCGATCTTAGATTGGGAATGAACTACGTATGCTTAGACTGGGAATGAACTCCGTATGCCTAAGTCAACCCACGGAACGAACGAGCGGGCGCTCAGCCGGCCAGAGGGGCGGGATGTTCAAGCTGGGGATCGGTCGGGTCCCCTTCTGCGCGCTTCCGATCCTGCTGCCACAACCCTCGGTCCGGTCTAATCTTAGACTGGGAATGAACTCCGTATGCCTAAGTGAACCGATAAAACGAACGGGCAGGCGGGCACTACACCGGCCAGAGAGACGGGATGCGCAAGCCGTGGATCGATAGGGTGGTAGGTGGGTTTAGGCACATCTTCATATTTCTGCATGCCAATGCCATTTTTATGGCTTGTAAATTCATACAATGGTCCCTTAAGCCTTCACATGAAGTTTCATTGCAAGACGACTCGTTTTCTATTTTTCACGATTTTTGAAACTTTTTGCGGTTTGGGATTTTTTAAAATTTTTTTGGAAGGAGTTTTCACCCCAAACTTGCTAGACGTGATCCTTGTATTTTTTTTGGCATGCACAAAAATATTCAGCTAAAAACTCAAAGTGTAAAAGATTTTGTGACCATTTGAAAAAAGTTTCCCCATTTCAGACACTTTAATGGCTACTGGCAGCAAACCTGTAAAATCTCAAATGCTCTTTAAGGGGGTGTGAGTTCTTGAGGTTTGATGAGGGATAGGGGGCCAATATAAGGGCCAAGTACCAGCACCCATCGCACATCATGTACGCACACCCCCCCGGCCTCCCGATCGTCATAAGCCTAATGCTACCGGTCAAGATCTCCGACGATGCTCCGACGATGGTGCCCCGAGGAAGAAAAATGCTGCACCAGCACATACCCGAGCCCAGCATGTGCTACCGGAACCCTCGGTCTGGTCCGATCTTAGACTGGAAATGAACTCCGTATGCCTAAGCCAATTGATGAAACGAGCGGGTGGGCGGGCGAGCGGGCACTACGCCGGTCAGAGAGACGGGATGCACAAGCTGTGGATCGATAGGGTGGTTTGTGGGTTTAGGCACATCTTCATATTTCTGCATGCCAATGCCATTTTTATGGCTTGTAAATTCATACAATGGTCCCTTAAACCTTCACGTAAAGTTTCTTGGCAAGACGACTCGTTTTCTATTTTTCATGATTTTTGAAACTTTTTGAGGTTCGGGATTTTTTAAAATTTTTTCGAAAGGAGTTTTGGCCACACACTTGGTAGACGTGATCCTTGTATTTTTTTTGGCATGCACAAAATAATTCAGCTAAAAACTCGAAGTGTACAAGATTTTTGGACCATTTGAAAAAAGTGTCCCCATTTCAGACAGTTTAATGGCTACTGGCAACAAACCTGTAAAATCTCAAATGCTCTTTAAAGGGGTGTGGGTTCTCGAGGTTTGATGAGGGATTGGGGGCCAATATAAGGGCCAAGCACCAGCACCCATCGCACATCATGTGCGACACCCCCCCGGCCCACATGATTGTCGGAACCCTAATGCCGCCGTTCAGGTTCTCCGACGATGCTCCGGCGATGGTGCCTCGACGAGGAAAAATGTGGCACCAGCACATGCCCAAGCCTGGCATGTGCTGTCGCAACCCTCGGTCCGGTTTCGATCTTAGAATGGGAATGAACTCCTTATGCTTAGACTGGGAATGAACTCCGTATGCCTAAGTCAACCCACCAAACAAGCGTCCGGGCGCTCAGCCGACCTGAGGGGCTGGATGCGCAAGCCGAGGATCAATCGGGTCCCCCTCTGTGTGCTGCCAATCTTGCAGTCGCAACCCTCAGTCTGGTCTGATCTTAGACTGGGAATGAACTTCGTATGCCTAAGCCAACCAACGAAACGAGCGGACGGGCGGGCGGGCACTATGCCCACCATAGAGACGGGATGTGCAAGCCGTGGATCGATAGGGTGGTAGTTGGGTTTAGCCACATCTTCATATTTCTGCATGCCAATGCCATTTTTATGGCTTGTAAATTCATACGATGGTCCCTTAAGCTTTCACGTGAAGTTTCACAGCAAGACGACTCGTTTTTTATTTTTCACAATTTTTGAAACTTTTTACGGTTTGGGATGTTTTAAAATTTTTTCAGAAGGAGTTTTGGCCCCAAACTTGGTAAACGTGATCCTTGTATTTTTATTGCCATGCACAAAACAATTCAGCTAGAAATTCGAAGTGTACAAGATTTTGTGACTATTTGAAAAAAGTGTCCCCATTTCAGACACTTTAATAGCTACTGGCAGCAAACCTGTAAAATCTCAAATGCTTTTTAAGGGGGTGTGAGTTCTCAAGGTTTGATGAGGGATAGGGGGCCAGTATAAGGGCCAAGTACCCACACCCATCACACATCATCTGCGCACACCCCCACCGACCCCCCTGATCGTCGGAACCCCAATGCCGCCGGTCAAGTTCTCCGGCAATGCTCTGACGATGGTGCCCCGGCGAAGAAAAATACGGCACCAACACATGCCCGCGCCCAGCATGTGCTGCTGTAACCCTCGGTCCGGTCCAATCTTAGACTAGGAATGAACTTCGTATGCTTCAACTGGGAATGAACTCCGTATACCTAAGTCAAAGCACGAAACGAGCATGCGGGCGCTCAGCCGGCCAAAGGGACGGGATGCACAAGTAGGGGATTGGTCAGGTCCCCCTCTGCGTGCTGCCGATCCTGCTACCGCAACCCTCGATCTGGTTCAATCTTAGACTGGGAATGAACTCCGTATGCCTAAGCCAACCGACGAAATGAGCGGGCGGGCGGGCAGGCACGACGTCGGCTAGAGAGATGGGATGCGCAAGTCGTGGATCGATAGGGTGATAGGTGGGTTTAGGCACATCTTCAAACTTCTACATGCCAATGCCATTTTTATGGCTTGTAAATTCATACAATGGCCCCTTAAGCCTTCACGTGAAGTTTCATGGCAAGACGCCTCGTTTTCTATTTTTCACGATTTTCGAAACTTTTTACGATTCGAGATTTTTTAAAATTTTTTTGGAAGGAGTTTACGCCCCAAACTTGGTAGATGTGATCCTTGTATTTTTGTTGGCATGCACAAAAACATGCAGCTAAAAACTTGAAGTGTACAAGATTTTGTGACCATTTGAAAAAACTGTCCCCATTCCAGACACTTTAATGGCTACTGGCAGCAAACCTATAAAATCTCAAATGCTCTTTAAGGGGGTGTGAGTTCTCGAGGTTTGATGAGGGATAGGGGGCCAATATAAGGGCCAAGTATCAGCACCCATCGCACATCATGTGCGCCCACCCCCCGGCCCCCCCGATCGCCTAAACTCTAATGCCACCGATCAGGTTCTTCGGTGATGCTCCGACGATGGTGCCCCCACAAAGAAATATGCGACACCAGCACATGCTCAAGCCCAGCATCTACTGCCACAACCCTCGATCCGATTCGATCTTAGACTGGGAATGAACTCCGTATGCCTAAGTTAACCCACGAAACGAGCGTGCGGGCGCTCAACCGGTCAAAAGGGCGGGATGCGCAAGCCGGGGATCGACCGGGTCCCCCTCTGCGTGCTGCTATCTTGCTGCCGCAACCCTCGGTCCGGTCTGATCTTACACTGGGAATTAACTCGGTATGCCTAAGCCAACTAATGAAATGAGCGGGCGGACGGGTGGGCAGGCACTACGTCGGCCAGAGAGACGGGATGCGCAAGCCGTGGATCGATAGGGTGGTAGGTCGGTTTAGGCACATCTTCATATTTCTGCATGCCAATGCCATTTTTATGGCTTGTAAATTCATACAATGGTCCCTTAAGCCTTCACGTGAAGTTTCAAGGCAAGACGACTCGTTTTCCATTTTTCATGATTTTCAAAACTTTTTACGGTTCGAGATTTTTTGAAATTTTTTCGGAAGGCGTTTTGGCCCCAAACTTGGTAGCCATGATGCTTGTATTTTTTTTGGCATGCACAAAAAAATTCAGCTAAAAACTTGAAGTGTACAAGATTTTGTGACCAATTGAAAAAAATGTCCCAATTTCAGACACTTTAATGGCTACCGGCAGTAAACCTGTAAAATCTCAAATGCTCTTTAAGGGGGTTTGAGTTCTCGAGGTTTGATGAGGGATAGGGGGCCAATATAAGGGCCAAGTACCAGCGCCCATCGCACATCATGTGCGTACACCCCCCAGATCATCGGAACCTCAATGCCACCGGTTAGGATCTCTGACGATGCTTCGGCGATGGTGCCCCGGTGAAGAAAAATACGGCACTACCACATGCCTGAGCCCAGCATGGGCTGCCCCTACCCTCGGTCTGGTCCAATCTTAGACTGGGAATGAACTTCGTATGCTTAGACGGGGAATCAACTCCGTATGCCGAAGTCAACCCACGAAACGAGCGTGTGGGCATTCAGCCTGCCAGAGGGGCGGGATGCGCAAGCCAAGGATCGGCCGAGTACCCCTCTGCGTGCTGCCGATCTTGCTACCAAAATCCTCGGTCCGGTCTGATCTTAGACTGGGAATGAACTCCGTATGCCTAAGGCAACCGACGAAAGGAACAGGCTGGCGGGCGGGCTGGCACTACGTCAGCCATAGAGACGGGATGCGCAAGCCGTGGATCGATAGGGTGGTTGGTGGGTTTAGGCACATCTTCATATTTCTGCGTGCCAATGCCATTTTTATGGCTTGTAAATTCATACAACGGTCCTTAAGCCATCATGTGAAGTTTCATGGCAAGCCGACTAATTTTCTATTTTTCACGATTTTTGAAACTTTTTGTGGTTCAGGATTTTTTAAAATTTTTTCAGAAGGTGTTTTGGCCCCAAACTTAGTAGATGTGACCCTTGTTTTTTTGTTGGCATGCACAAAACAATTCAGCTAAAAACTCGAAGTGTACAAGATTTTGTGACCATTTGAAAAAAGTGTCCCCATTTCAGACACTTTAATAGCTACTGGCAGCAAACCTGTAAAATCTCAAATGCTCTTTAAGGAGGTGTGAGTTCTCGAGGTTTGATGAGGGACAGGGGGCCAATATAAGGGCCAAGTACCAGCACCCATCGCACATCATGTGTGCACACCCCCACGGGCCCCCGATCGTCGAAACCCCAATGCCGTCGGTCAGGTTCTCCGGCATGGTGCCCCGGTGAAGAAAAATACGGCTCCAGCACATGCCCGAGCCCAGCATGTGCTACTGCAACCCTCGGTCTGGTCCGATCTTAGACTGGGAATGAACTTCGTATGCTTAGACTGGGAATGAACTTCGTATGCCTAAGTCAACCTACGAAATGAGCGTGCAGACACTCAACCGGCTAGAGGGGCGGGATGCGTAAGCCGAGGATCGACCGGGTCCCCCTATGCGTGCTATCGATCCTGCTACCGTAACCCTCAGTCCAATCTGATCTTTGACTAGGAATTAACTCCGTATGCCTAAGCCAACCGATGAAATGAGCAGGTGGGCGGACGGGCGGGCACTACGTCGGCCTGAGAGACGGGATGCGCAAGCCGTGGATCGAAAGGGTGGTAGGTGGGTTTAGGCACATCTTCATATTTCTGCATGCGAATGCCATTTTTATGGCTTGGAAATTCATACAACGGTCCCTTAAGCCTTCACGTGAAGTTTCATGGCAAGACGACTCATTTTCTATTTTTCATGATTTTCCAAACTTTTTACGGTTCGGGATTTTTGAAAATTTTTTCAGAAGGAGTTTTAGGCCCAAACTTGATAGATGTGATCCTTGTATTTTTGTTGGCATGCTCAAAAACATTCAGGTAAAAACTTGAAGTGTACAAGATTTTGTGACCATTTGAAAAAAGTGTCCCCATTTCGAACACTTTAATGGCTACTGGCAGCAAACCTGTAAAATCACAAATGCTCTTTAAGGGGGTGTGAGTTCTCGAGTTTTGATGGGGGATAGGAGGCCAATATAAGGGCCAGGTACCAGCACCCATCACACATCATGTGCGCACACCCCCTAGCCCCCTCGATCGTCGAAACCCTAATGCCGTCGGTCAAGTTCTCCGACGATGGTGCCCCAGCGAAGAAAAATACGGCACCAGCACATGCCCGAGCCCAGCATGTGCTACCACAACCCTCGGTCTGTTCTGATCTTAGACTGGGAATGAACTCCGTATTCTTAGACTGGGATGAACTTCGTATGCTTAGACTAGGAATGAACTCCGTATGCCTAAGTCAACCCACGAAAGGAGCATACGAACGCTCAGCCAGCCAGAGGGGCGAGATTGGAAAGCCAGGGATCGGTCGGGTCCCCCTCTACGTGCTGCCAATCCTACTGCCGTAACCCTCGATTCGGTCAGATCTTAGACTAGAATTGAACTTCGTATGCCTAAGCCAACCGATGAAACAAGCGGGCGGGCGGGCGAGCGGGCACTACACCGACCAGAGAGACGGGATTCGCAAGCTGTGGATCGATAGGGTGGTAGGTGGGTTTAGGCACATCTGCATATTTCTACGTGCCAATGCCATTTTTATGGCTTGTAAATTCATACAATGGTCCCTTAAGCCTTCACATGAAGTTTCATGGCAACACGACCCGTTTTCTATTTTTCATGATTTTTTAAACTTTTTGGGGTTCAGGATTTTTTCATATTTTTTCAAAAGGAGTTTTGGCCCAAAACTTGGTAGATGTGATCCTTGTATTTTTGGCATGCACAAAAAATTTCAGCTAAAAACTCGAAGTGTACAAGATTTTGTGACCATTTGAAAAAAATGTCACCATTTCAGACACTTTAATGGCTACTGGTAGCACCCATCGCACATCATGTGCGCACACCCCCCGGCCCCCCGATCGCCTAAACCTCAATGCCATCGGTCAGGTTCTCCGACGATGCTCCAGCGATGGGAGCCTGGCGAAGAAAGATGTGGCACCAGCACATGCCCGAGCCGAACATGTGCTATCGCAACCCTCGGTCCAGTCTGATCTTAGACTAGGAATGAACTTCATATGCTTAGATTGGGAATAAACTCAGCATGCCTAAGTCAACCCATGAAACGAGCGTACGGGTGCTCAGCTGGCCAAAGGGGCGTGATGCGTAAGTCGGGGATCGGCTAGGTCCCCCTCTGTGTGTTACCGATCCTGCTACCGCAACCCTCGGTCCGATCTGATCTTAGACTGGGAATGAACTCCATATGCCTAAGCCAACCGATGAAACGAGCGGACGGGCGGGCAGAAGGGTGGGCACTACGTCGGCTAGAGAGACGGGATGTGCAAGCCGTAGATCGATAGGATGGTAGGTGGGTTTAGGCACATCTTCATATTTCTACATGCCAGTGCCATTTTTATGGCTTGCAAATTTAAACAATGGTCCCTTAAGCCTTCACGTGAAGTTTCATAGCAAGATGACTCGTTTTCTATTTTTCATGACTTTCGAAACTTTTTACAGTTCGGTATTTTTTTAAATTTTTTCGGAAGGATTTTTGGCCCCAAACTTGGGAGACATGATCCTTGTATTTTTTTTGGCATGCAAAAAAAAATTCAGGTAAAAACTCGAAGTGTACAAGATTTTGTGACCATTTGAAAAAAATGTCCCCATTTCAGACACTTTAATGGCTACTGGAGCAAACCTGTAAAATCTCAAATGCACTGTAAGGGGGTGTGAGTTCTCGAGGTTTGATGAGGGATAGGGGGCCAATATAAGGGCCAAGTACCAGCACCTATCGCACATATGAGCGCACAGCCCCCTCGGCCTCCCCGATCGCCGGAACCCCAATGTCGTCGGTCAGGTTCTCCGACGATGCTCCAGAGATGGTGCCCCGACGAAGAAAAATACGGCACCAGCACATGCTGGAGCCAAGCATGTGTTGCTGCAACCTTCGGTCCAGTCTCATCTTAGACTGGGAATGAACTCCGTATGCCTTAGTCAACCCACAAAATGAGAGTGCGCACGTTCAGTTGGCCAGAGGGGCGGGACGCGCAAGCTGGGGACCGGTTGGGTCCCCTTTTGCGTGCTGCCGATCCTGCTACTGCAACCCTCAGTCCAGTTCAATCTTAGACTGGGAATGAACTCCGTATGCCTAAGCCAATCGACAAAACGACCGGGCGGGCGGTTGGGCGGGCACTACGCCGGTCAGAGAGACGGGATGCACAAGCCATGGATCGATAGGGTGGTAGGTGGGTTTAGGCACATCTTCATATTTCTGCATGCCAATGCCATTTTTATGGCTTGTAAATTCATACAATGGTCCCTTAAGCCTTCCCGTGAAGTTTCATGGCAAGACGACTCGTTTTCTATTTTTTACGATTTTCAAAACTTTTTACGGTTCGGTATTTTTTAAAATTTTTTCAAAAGGAGTTTTGGCCTGAAACTTGGAAGACGTGATCCTTGTATTTTTTGGCATGCACAAAAAAATTCATCTAAAAACTCGAAGTGTACAAGATTTTGTGACCATTTGAAAAAAGTGTCTCCATTTCAGACATTTTAATGGCTACTGGCAGTAAACCTGTAAAATCTCAAATGCTCTTTAAGGGGGTGTGAGTTCTCAAGGTTTGATGAGGGATAGGGGGCCAATATAAGGGCCAAGTACCAGCACCCATCGCACATCATGTGCGCACAGCCCCCCCGGCCCCCCCGATCGCCGAAACCCCAATACTGCCGATCAGGTTCTCCGGCGATGCTACCCCGACGAAGAAAAATGGGGCACCAGCACATGCCCGAGCCCAGCATGTGCTGCTGCAACCCTCGATCTGATCCGATCTTAGACTGGGAATGAACTCCATATGCTTAGACTGGGAATGAACTTCGTATGCCTAAGTCAACCCACGAAATAAGCGTGCGGGTGTTCAGCCGACCAGAGGGGCCAGATGCGCAAGTCGGGGATTGGTCGGGTCCCCCTCTACGTGTTGCCGATCCTGCTATCACAACCCTTAATCTGGTTCGATCTTAGACTGGGAATGAACTTCGTATGCCTAAGCCAACCGACAAAATGAGCGGGCGGATGAGCGGGCGGGCACTACGTCAGCCAGAGAGACGGGTTGCGCATACCGTGGATCGATAAGGTGGTAGGTGGGTTTAGGCACATCTTCATATTTCTGCATGCCAATGCCATTTTTATGGCTTGTAAATTCATACAATGGTCCCTTAAGCCTTCACGTGAAGTTTCATGGCAAGACGACTTGTTTTCTATTTTTCACGATTTTTGAAACTTTTTACGGTTCAGGATTTTTTAAAATTTTTTCGGAAGGAGTTTTGGCCCCAAACTTCGTAGACGTGATCCTTGTATTTTTTTTGGCATGCACAAAAACTTCAGCTAAAAACTCGAAGTGTACAAGATTTTGTGACCATTTGAAAAAAGTGTCCCCATTTCGGACACTTTAATGGTTACTGGCAGCAAACTTGTAAAATCTCAAATGTTCTTTAAGGGGGTGTGAGTTCTAGAGGTTTGATGAGGGATAGGGGGCCAATATAAGGGCCAAGTACCAGCACCCATCGCACATCATGTGAGCACACCCCCCGGCCCCCCGATCGCCGGAACCCCAATGCGGTCGGTCAGGTTCTCCGACGATGCTCCGACGATGGTGTCCCGATGGAGAAAAATGCGGCACCAGCACATGGCCGAGCCCAGCATGTGGTGCTGCAACCCTCGGTCTGGACCGATCTTAGACTGGGAATGAACTACGTATGCTTAGATTGGGAATGAACTCCGTATACCTAAGTCAACCCACGAAACGAGCATGCGGGCGCTCAGCCGGCCAGAGGGGCGGGACGCGCAAGCCGGGTGTCACGGATTAAGCTTTCTCTCAACAAGCAATAGATCGTACGGCACTTGAATGGGTGCTCCCAACCAAGTCAGCCTTCAATAGATCGATATCTGAACAAATAACCATAAGCTATGGTTAGTCACAAGCATTCACAATAAGGCACAACATATCGAGATCAATCTTAAGCGCACACACAAGGAGGCATATTCGCATCAAGAAAAAGAAAAACACATCGAGGCAACAATTAGGACATTCAATCGGGATGAGTTTTATTATAAATGGGACTCATACATCGGGACCTCCCACCGTCACCAGGGCCAGGGGGTAGCCCTTGGTGGGTGGCCTAAGCTCGCATAGCAACCGGTGAGACAGCCCAACACTACGCTGCCAGCTCACCCCCATAAAGAGCCTTAGAGATTTTAGAGCTATGCTACCAGTAACTATTACAATGTTTGAAATGGGGACACTTTTCCTAGCACAAGGGATCTACCCGGCCATGGCCCTATACATGGGTGGCTCATGGCAACCTAAGTCCCGATCATGGCCCTATACAAGGTTGGCTCATGACATCCTTCCCCCACCTATTCTATCGATGTCCTCATCGACTTGCTGGCTTGAAATTCTTCAATCTTCCTTTGAAATCTCTGGAGGTTGTGTTGTCTCTCTGAGCTGGTTTCTTCTAGTCCTAATCCCTCTCACTTCACTAAGTACTCCCGAACTAGTCTTCGAGATATCTTGGTTTCCCTGTCAGCTAAGATCTCTTCGACTCGATGCTCTGAGGGTGGCTTTATGGTGATGGCGGCTTTGGTTGGCTCCCTTCGGCTAGCATCTATAAGATCTGCATGAAAAGGTTTTAGGTTGCTCACATGAAATACTGGGTGCACCTTCATCCACTTTTGTGGGTCAATTTTGTAAGAAGCATTCCCCACCTTAGAAAGGACCCTTACTGGACCTTCATATTTGTGCACCAGTCTATGATCACTCTTTCTTAGGAACCTGGTTTGTTCAGGAACTAGTCGTACAAGAACCAAATCACCAGCTTGAAATTGTTGAGCTCTACGACCCTTGTCTGCCTATTTTTTCATCCACTTTGATGCTTTCTCCAGGTAGGCTTACGCAATCTCTGTGTTCTGTTTCCACTCTTTGCTGAGATTGAAGGCTCTCAGATTCTTTCCTCCATATTGTTCCAAGAAAGTGTGGGGTAACCTTGGTAATTATCCGGGTGACCACCTCAAATGGGTTCTTGTTGGTGGAAGAGCTTTTGTTGGAATTAAAGCAGAGTTGAGCCACATCCAATAATGAAGGCCAGTCTTTCTAATTAGCTTGAACAAAATGCTCAAGTATTCCTCTAATAATTTGTTGAACCGTTCCATTTGACCATCAGTTTGAGGGTGATAGCTTGAGGAAATGTTAAGTTGGGACCTCAATATCTTGAAAAGTTCTCTCCAGAAGGACCCCGTGAATCTCGGATCTCAATCACTGATAATGTTTTGAGGGAGGCCCCAGTATTTGACCACATGTTTGAATAATAGTCGAGCTGTGTCTTCCGTTATGCAATACTTGTGAGCGGGAATGAATGTGGCATACTTAGAGAACCGATCAATTACCACCAAAATCGCTCCAAGGTCACCAACCTTGGGTAGGCTCGAAATGAAATCGAGGGAGATGCTTTCCTAAGGTCTGGTGGGTACTGGTAGTGGTTCAAGCATGCCTGCAAGTTTTCTCCTTTCAACCTTGTCTTGTTGGCAAATAAGGCAAGTCTTCGTATAGTCCATCACATCTTGTTGCATGTGAGGCCAATAGTATCCCTATTTCAATAACGCCAAAGTACGTTGCCAACTCGAGTGTCCCGTCCATGGTGTGTCATGACATTCCCTCATTAGCATCTGTCTCAGACTTTCTGCTCTTGGCACAAATACTCGAGGCCCCTTAGTCTATAGGACCCTATTTTCTTGCCAGAAGTACTTGGACTTCCCTTCTTCCACTAGCTTCAGGATGGCACAAGCTTACGGGTCCTTTCCTAAGTGATCTCCAATCAACTTGTGAATGTCTGTAGTGGCTCTACTAGCCGCCATTAGGGTAATTCTTCTAAGGGCCGCTAGATCTGCTCGCCTGCTCAATGCATCGGCCACTTGATTGGTCTTTCTAGCGGTGTGCTCAAAACAAAAGTCGAATTCCGCTAAAAATTCCTACCACCTAGCTTGTTTTGCCGTAAGCCTTGGTTGGGTGAAAAAATGGCTAACGATCGTATTGTCTCTCTTCATGACAAAGTGTGAACCTAACAAGTAATGTCGCCAAGCCCTCAAGCAGTGCACCACCGCGAGGAGTTTTTTTTCTTGGGTCGTATATTTCTTTTCAACTTCATTTAGCTTCCTACTTTCAAATGCTACCGGGTGATGTTGTTGCAAAAGCACTCCTCTAATAGCAAAATCGGATGCATTTGTCTGAACTTTGAAGGGCTTTTTAATATCAGGGAGAGCTAAGATGGGATCCTTTATAATAGCATCCTTCAATCCCTCGAAGGCCTCTTGGCACTCACTCATCCAACATCATTTACACTCCTTCTTCAATAGCTCCGTGAGGGCTATGGTCTTGCAAGAGTACCCTTCCACAAACCTTCTATAGTAGTTGGCTAGTCCTAAAAATGAACGGAGCTCACTAACATTCTTCGGTGTTGTCCACTCTTTGATGGCCCTAACCTTTTCCATGTGCATTCGAATGTGGCCACGTTTGACAATGTGATCGAGAAAATGGATTCGGGTCTGAGCAAATGCACACTTCTCCCTTTTTACGTATAACTGGTGGTCATGTAATCTTTGAAGTACCTGACGCAGGTGCTCTTGATGCTCTTCCAAAGTGGAGCTATATACCACTATATCGTCTAAATAGATGACTATAAATTTGTCTAAGTAGTCATGGAACACCTGATTCATCAATGTGCAAAATGTGGCAGGAGCATTGGTCAGTCCAAAAGGCATAACAAGAAATTCAAATGCACCATATCGTGTCACACAAGTGGTCTTTGGCTCATCTCCCTCAATGATTTGGACTTGATGGTAGCCAGATCTCAGGTCCAATTTGGAGAAGTACTTGGCCTGGCTCAATTGATCAAACAAGTCTGCTATAAGGGGAATGGGATATTTGTTTTTTATGGTGACTTTGTTCAGAGCCCCGTAGTCAACACATAATCACAAACTTCCATCGTGCTTCTTCTGAAATAGCACTGGCATTTTGAAAGGAGCCTTTGATGGTCTGATGAACCCGACTTATAGCAGCTCATCTAACTGTTTTCTTAGTTCGGCCAACTCTGGTGGGGCCATGCGGTAGGGCGCTCTAGCAGGGGGTTTCGCTCCTGAGAGGACCTCGATTTCATGGTCCACTACTCGTCGAGAGGGTAGAACTTTAGGCAACATCTCTGGCATCACCTCTTCGAATTCTTCCAACACTTTTTCCACACTATCAGGTATTGGTTTTACTTTCGACCCTTCTTTGTAAATCGACACCGCCACAAATGAGGGTTCCCCTCTCTTTATCCCTTTCTTGAACTGCAAAACTGGAATCATTTTCTTCCCACTTTTTGGTAAGATGTTGGCTGGCACCACACATGGGTGTTCTCCTAAGAATAACAACCAGCTAGCGACGGGGATAGGGATGACCTAAGCCAACATCATGAAGTCCAATCTAAGGACAACATCAAAGTCATCCATGGAAGAAACTGTAAAGTCTACCTTCCCCTCCCATGGCCCCAATCGGGTTGTCACACTTTTGGGGCTTCCACTGATCGCAAAGGCTGGCGAATTGACCGCCTTCATTCATCCACAGTCTTTACTAATCTGAAGACCACACCTTTTTACTTCTTCTAGTGTGATGAAAGTGTCAGTTGCACCTGTATCCACCATGGCCTTGGTGGCTTTCTCATTGATCGTCAAGTTCACATACATCAAGCCTCTACTCTGCTCTTTCTTTATAGTGTTCAATTGGATGCGGAAGGCATTGAGGAACCTTATTGAACCCATCTTGGCTGGCTCTTCTTCAGCTTCTTCAACGTTCTCTGGCATTTTTGCAGACTCTTGAGATGAGGTCCTTAAGGCATTAAGGGTTCCTCTGTGCGGGCATTCAGCCACCTGATACAGCCCCTTGCAAAGAAAGCAAGCTAACGGTTGCCTAGGCTTGAAAATCCCTGCGTTGCTTGTCTTGGGCTGGGTGCTATCTCGACCAAAGGACCTCCTGTCTGATCCCCCACTGAAGGGTTGGTCTAACCTAGTCATCTTTCCCCCACTCCCAAAGTTAAAGCTACTACCAGCTAATGGAGGATTTTTTCGTTTTAAGGAGCCATCATTGTAATCGTGAAGACGTTCAGCTGCAGCCATGGCCGTGGCCACATCTTGCACTTTCTGCCTCTGTAGTTCTATCCTTGCCCAAGGCTTGAGGCCCTCAAGAAAATAGAACATCTTGTCCTTTTTGAACATGTCCCGAATATCCAACATCAGGGTAGAAAAGCTCCTCACTAATTCTCGCACCGTTCAGGTTTGCACCAACTCTCGAAGTCTCCTTCGAGCCATATACTCCACATTCTCAGGGAAAAACTGGTTTTTCAATTCTCGCTTCAGATCCGTCCAAGTCTTAATCGGACACTCATCATTGACAAACTTGGAGTGCCACCACAGCTTGGCATCCCCTGAGAGGTACATCGATGCCATTGTCACTTTGTCTTCCTCTGAATTTGTGTGTACAGCTCGGAAGTATTGCTCCATGTCAAACAAGAAATTTTCAAGTTCCTTACCATCCCTTGCCCCCTCATAGCATTGAGGCTCCGGCACCTTGAGCCTTTGTCCCCTTTCCATTGAGCTTGAACCTAATCTGGCCACAACTATTTGTAGGATGCTCACCTGTGCTCTGAGCTCCTCAAACTCCTTTTGGAGAATGTTCAAGGCATCTCTAGCCTCTTTGCTCACATTCTAGAGAGTGTCAAACAACTCCCGTTGGGTTGTCTCGATCTCCCTCACTTGGTCTTTCGTCACCATATGAGTTTTCATTGCGGCCACTGTGGCTTCAAGTTCCTTAATTCTCTGTTGATGATCCAGTCCACCATTTGTGGCCATCTCATCCATTTTTCTAGCACTTCTCAACCGTGCTCTGATACCACGTGTCACAGACTAAGCTTTCTCTCAACAAGCAATAGACCGTGCGGCACTTGAATGGGCACTCCCAACCAAGTCAACCTTCAATAGATCGATATCTAAACAAATAACCATAAGCTATGGTTAGTCACAAGCATTCACAATAAGGCACAACATATCGAGATCAATTTCAAGCACACACACAAGGAGGCATATTCGCATCAAGAAAAAGAAAAACACATCGAGGCAACAATCAGGACATTCAATCGGGATGAGTTTTATTATAAATGGGACTCATACATCGAGACCTCCCACCATCACCAGGGCCAGGGGGTAGCCCTTGGTGGGTGGCCTAAGCTCGCATAGCAACCGGTGAGACAGCCCAACACTACGCTGTCTGCTCACCCCCCTAAAAAGCCTTAGAGATTTTAGAGCTATGCTACAGTAACCATTACAATGTTTGAAATGGGGACACTTTTCCTAGCACAAGGGATCTACCCGGCCATGGCCCTATACATGGGTGGCTCATGGCAACCTAAGTCTCGGTCAAGGCCCTATACAAGGTTGGCTCATGACACCAGGGATCGATCAGTTCCCCCTCTGTGTGCTGCCGATCCTACTACTGTAACCCTAGGTCCAGTTTGATCTTAGACTGGGAATGAACTCCGTATGCCTAAGCCAATCGACGAAACGAGCGGGCGGGCACTATGCCGGCCAGAGAGATGGGATGCGCAAGCCGTGGATCGATAGGGTGGCAGGTGAGTTTAGGCACATCTTCATATTTCTGTGTGCCAATGCCATTTTTATGCCTTGTAAATTCATACAACGGTCCCTTAAGCCATCACATGAAGTTTCATGGCAAGACGACTCGCTTTCTATTTTTCATGATTTTTGAAACTTTTTACGGTTTGGGATTTTTTAAAATTTTTTCAGAAGGATTTTTGGTCCCAAACTTGGTAGACGTGATCCTTGTATTTTTGTAGGCATGCACAAAACAATTCAGCTAAAAACTCAAAGTGTACAAGATTTTGTGACCATTTGAAAAAAGTGTCCCCATTTCAGACACTTTAATGGCTACTGGCAGCAAACCTGTAAAATCTCAAATGCTCTTTAAGGGGGTGTGAGTTCTTGAGGTTTGATGAGGGATAGGGGCCCAATATAAGGGCCAAGTACCAGCACCTATCGCACATCATGTGCGCACACCCCCCAGCCCTCCCGATCGCTGGAACCCCAATGCGGCCGGTCAGGTTCTCCGGCGATGCTCCAGCGATGGTGCCCCGGCGAAGAAAAATTCAGCACCAGCACATGCCCTAGCCCAGCATGTGCTGCCGTAACCCTCGATTTGGTAAGATCTTAGACTGGGAATGAACTCTGTATGCCTAAGTCAACCCACGAGCGCGCGGGCACTCAGCTGACCAAAAGGACGAGGTGCATAAGCCGGGGATCGATCAGGTCTCCCTCTGCGTGCTGCTGATCCTGCTGCCGCAACCCTCGATTCAGTCTCATCTTATATTGGGAATGAACACCATATGCTTAAGCCATCCGACGAAACGAGCGAGCGGGCGGGTGGGCGCTACGCCGGCCAGAGAGACGGGATGCGCAAGTCGTGGATCGATAAGGTGGTACGTGGGTTTAGGCACATATTCACATTTCTGTATGCCAATGCCATTTTTATGGCTTGTAAATTCATACAATGGTCCCTTAAGCCTTCACGGGAAGTTTCATGGCAAGACGACTCGTTTTCTATTTTTCATGATTTTCAAAACTTTTTATGATTCGAGATTTTTTAAAATTTTTTCGGAAGGAGTTTTGGCCCCAAACTTGGTAGACGTGATCCCTGTATTTTTATTGGCATGCACAAAAAAAGTCAGGTAAAAACTCGAAGTGTACAAGATTTTGTGACCATTTGAAAAAAGTGTGCCCATTCCAGACACTTTAATGGCTACTGACAGCAAACCTGTAAAATCTCGAATGCTCTTTAAGGGGGTGTGAGTTCTCGAGGTTTGATGAGGGATAGAGGGCCAATATAAGGGCCAAGTACCAGTACCCATTGTACATCATGTGCGCACACCCCTCCGGCCCCTTGATCGTCGAAACCCCAATGCCGCCGGTCAGGTTCTCCGACGATGCTCCGATGATGGTACCCCTACGAAGAAAAATTTGGCACCAGCAAATGCCCGAGCTCAGCATGTGCTGGCACAACCCTCGGTCTGGTCCGATCTTAGACTGGGAATGACCTCCGTATGCCTAAGTCAACCCACAATATAAGCGTGCAGGTGCTCAACATGCCAGAGGGGTGGGATGTGCAAGCCGGGGATCGGTTGGGTCCCCGTCTGCGTGCTACCGATCCTACTGCCACAACCCTCAGTCCAGTCTGATCTTAGACTAGGAATGAACTCCATATGCCTAAGCTAACCGACAAAACAAGCGGGTGGGCGGGCGGGCAGGCACTACGTCAGCCAGAGACGGGATGCGCAAGCCGTGGATCGATAGGGTGGTAGGTGGGTTTAGGCACATCTTCATATTTCTGCATGCCAATGCCATTTTTATGGCTTGTAAATTCATACAATGGTCCCTTAAGCCTTCACGTGAAGTTTCATGGCAAGACGACTCATTTTCTATTTTTCACGATTTTTGAAAACTTTTTACCATTCCAGATTTTTTAAAATTTTTTTGGAAGGAGTTTTGGCCCCAAACATGGCAGACGTGATCCCTGTATTTTTGTTGGCATGCACAAAAAAAGTCAGGTAAAAACTCGAAGTGTACAAGATTTTGTGACCATTTGAAAAAAGTGTCCCCATTTTAGACATTTTAATGGCTACTGGCAGCAAACTTGTAAAATCTCAAATGCTCTTTAAGGGGGTGTGAGTTCTCGAGGTCTGATGAGGGATAGGGGGCCAATATAAGGGCCAAGTACCAGCACCCATCGCACATCATGGGCGCACAACCCCCCGATCGTCGGAACCCCAATCCCACCGATCAGGTTCTCCAACGATGCTCCGACGATGGTGCCCTAACGAAGAAAAATGCCGCACCAGCACATGCCCGAGCCCAGCATGTGCTACCGCAACCCTCAGTTCAGTCTGATCTTAGACTGGGAATGAACTCCGTATGCCTAAATCAACCCACGAAATGAACGTACGGGCGCTCAGCCGACCAGAGGGGCAGAATGCATAAGTAGGGGATCGATCGGGTCCCCCTCTCTGTGCTGCCGATCCTGCTGTGGCAACCCTCAGTCTGGTCTGATCTTAGACTGGGAATGAAATCCGTATGCCTAAGCCAACCAATGAAACGAGCAGGCGGGCGAGCGGGCGGGCACTACGCCGGCTAGAGAGACGAGATGCGCAAGCCGTGGATCGATAAGGTGGTAGGTGGGTTTAGACACATCTTCATATTTCTGCATGCCAATGCCATTGTTATGGCTTGTGAATTCATACAATGGTACCTTAAGCCTACACCTGAAGTTTCATGGCAAGAAGACTCGTTTTCTATTTTTCACGATTTTGGAAACTTTTTGCGATTCGAGATTTTTTAAAATTTTTTCGAAAAGAATTTTGGCCGCAAACTTGGTAGATGTGATACTTGTCTTTTTGTTGGCGTGCACAAAAACATTCAGCTAAAAACTCAAAGTGTACAAGATTTTGTGACCATTTGAAAAAAGTGTCCCCATTTCGGACACTTTAATGGCTACTGGCAACAAACCTGTAAAATCTCAAATGCTCTTTAAGGGGGTGTGAGTTCTGGAGGTTTGATGAGGGATAGGGGGCCAATATAAGGGCCAAGTACCAGCACCCATCACACATCATATGCGTACACCCCCTGGCCCCCCCGATCACTAGAACCCCAATGCCGTCGGTTAGGTTCTCCGACGATGCTCCGACGATGGTGCCCCGATAAAGAAAAATGCGGCAGCAGCACATTCCTAAGCCTAGCATTTGCTGCCGCAACCCTCGGTCTGATCTGGTCTTAGACTGGGAATGAACACTGTATGCTTAGACTGGGAATGAACTCCGTATGCCTAAGTCAACCCATGAAACGAGCGTGCGGGCACTCAGCCGACCAGAGGGGTAGGATGCGCAAGCCGGGGATCAGTCGGGTCCCCCTCTGCGTGCTGCCGATCCTGCTACCGTAACCCTCAGTCCGGTCCAATCTTAGACTGGGAATGAACTCTGTATGCCTAAGCCAACCGACGAAACGAACGGGGGGACGGGCGGGCGACGCTACGTCGGCTAGAGAGATGGGATGCGCAAGCCGTGGATCGATAGGGTGGTAGGTGGGTTTAGGCACATCTTCATATTTCTACGTGCCAATGCCATTTTTATGGCTTGTAAATTCATACAATGGTCCCTTAAGCCTTCACGTCAAGTTTCATGCCAAGACGACTCGTTTTCTATTTTTCAAGATTTTTGAAACTTTTTGCGGTTAGAAATTTTTAAAAAAATTTTTTGGGAGGAGTTTTGGCCCCAAACTTGGTAGACATGATCCTTGTATTTTTTTTGGCATGCACAAAAAAATTCTGCTAAAAAATCGAAGTGTACAAGATTTTGTGACCATTTGAAAAAACTGTCCCGATTTCAGACACTTTAATGGCTACTAGCAGCAAACCTGTAAAATCTCAAATGCTCTTTAAGGGGGTGTGAGTTGTCAAGGTTTGATGAGGGATAGGGGACCAATATAAGGACCAAGTACCAGCACCCGTCGCACATCATGTGCGCACACCCCCCCGGCCCCCCGATCGTCAGAACCTCAAGGTCGCCAGTCAGGTTCTCCGACGATGCTCCGACGATGGTGCCCCGACGAAGAAAAATGTGGCACCAGCACATGCTCGAGCCCAGCATGTGCTGTCGCAACCCTCGGTTCGGTCCAATCATAGACTGGAAATGAACTTTGTATGCTTAGACTTAGAATGAACTCCGTATGCTTAAGCCAAAACATGAAACGAGCGTGAGGGTGCTCAGTCGGCCAGAGGGTCAGGATGGGCAAGCCGGGGATCGACTGGGTCTCCCTCTGCGTGCTACCGATCCTGCTGCCACAACCCTCGATCTAGTCCACTCTTAGACTGGGAATGAACTCCGTATGCCTAAGCCAACTGATGAAACGAGCGGGCGGGTGGGTGGGCGGGCACTATGCCGGCCAGAGAGACAGGATGCGCAAGCCGTGATCGATAGGGTGGTAGGTGGGTTTAGCCACATCTTCATATTTCTACATGCCAATGCCTTTTTTATGGCTTGTAAATTCATACAATGGTCCCTTAAGCCTTCACGTTAAGTTTCATGGCAAGACGACTCGTTTTCTATTTTTTACGACTTTTGAAACTTTTTGTGGTTCGGGATTTTTTAAAATTTTTTGAAAGGAATTTTGTTCCCAAACTTGGTAGACGTGATCCTTGTATTTTTTTTGGCATGCACAAAAAAATTCAGCTAAAAACTCGAAGTGTACAAGATTTTCTGACCATTTGAAAAAAGTGTCCCCATTTCAGACACTTTAATGGCTACTGGCAGCAAATCTGTAAAATCTCAAATGCTCTTTAAGGGGGTGTGTGTTCTCGAGGTTTGATGAGGGATAGGGGGCCAATATAAGGGTCACGTACCAGCACCCATCACACATCATGTGCGCACACCCCCCGACCCCCCCGATCGTCGGAACCCAAATGCCGTCGGTCAGGTTCTCCGACGATGCTCTGGCGATGGTGCCGTGACGAAGAAAAATGCGGCACCAGCACATGCCTGAGCCCAATATGTGCTGCTACAACCCGCGATCTGGTCCGATCTTAGACTAGGAATGAACTCCGTATGCTTAGACTAGGAATGAACTCCATATGCCTAAGTCAACCCACGAAACGAGGGTACGGGCGCTCAGCCGGCCAGAGGGGGGGATGCACAAGCCAAGGATCGGTCGGGTCCCCCTCTCCGTGCTGCTGATCCTGCTGCCACAACCCTCGATCCGGTCAGATCTTAGAGTGGGAAAGAACTCCGTATGCCTAAGCCAACAGACAAAACGAGCGGGCGGGTGGGCAGGTGGGCACTACGCCGACCAGAGAGATGGGAAGAGCAAGCCGTGGATCGATAGGGTGGTAGGTTGGTTTAGGCACATCTTCATATTTCTGTGTGCCAATGCCATTTTTTATGGCTTGTAAATTCATACAATGGTCCCTTAAGCCTTCACATGAAGTTTCATGGCAAGACGACTCGTTTTCTATTTTTCACGATTTTTGAAACTTTTTGCGGTTCGGGATTTTTCAAAATTTTTTCGGAAGGATTTTTGGCCCCAAACTTGGTAAACGTGATCCTTGTATTTTCGTTGGCATGCACAAAAAAATTCAGCTAAAAACTCGAAGTGTACAAGATTTTGTGACCATTTGAAAAACGTGTCCCCATTTCAACACTTTAATGGCTACTAGCAGCAAACCTGTAAAATCTCAAATGCTCTTTAAGGGGGTGTGAGTTCTGGAGGTTTGATGAGGGATAGGGGGCCAATATAAGGGCCAAGTACCAGCACCTATTGCACATCATGTGCGCACAGCCCCCCCAGCCCCCTCGATCGCCAGAACCCCAATGTCGCCTATCAAGTTCTCCGACGGTGCTCCGACGATGGTGCCCCGATAAAGAAAAATGCTGCACCAGCACATGCCCAAGCCGAGCATGTGCTATCGTAACCCTCTGTCCGGTCCGATCTTAGACTGGGAATGAACTCCGTATGCCTAAGTGAACCCACGAAACAAGCTTGCGGGCGCTCAGCCGGCCAGAGGGGCATGATGCGCAAGCTCGGGATTGGTCGGGTCACCCTCTGTGTGCTACCAATCCTGCTGCCACAACCCTCGGTCCGATCCGATCTTATACAGGGAATGAACTCCGTATACCTAAGCCAAGCAACGAAATGAGCGGACGGGCAGGCGGGTGGGCACATCTTCATATTTTTGCATGCCAATGCCATTTTTACGGCTTGTAAATTCATACAATCGTCCCTTAAGCCTTCACGTGAAGTTTCATGGCAAGACGACTCATTTTCTATTTTCACGATTTTCAAACTTTTTACGGTTCCAGATTTTTTAAAATTTTTTCGGAAGGATTTTTGGCCCCAAACTTGGTAGACGTGATCCTTGTATTTTTTTTGGCATGCACAAAAAATTCAGCTAAAAACTCGAAGTGTACAAGATTTTGTGACCATTTGAAAAAAGTGTCCCCATTTCAGACACTTTAATGGCTACTGGCAGCAAACCTGTAAAATCTCAAATGCTCTTTAAGGGGGTGTGAGTTCTCGAGGTTTGATGAGGGATAGGGGGCCAATATAAGGGCCAAGTACCAGCACCCATTACCCATCATGTGCGCACACCCCCCCGGCCCCCCCGATCGCCGGAACCCCAATGCCGTCGGTCAGGTTCTCCGGCGATGCTTCGACAATGGTTCCCCGACGAAGAAAAATGTGGCACAGTACATGCTCGACCCTAGCATGTGCTATCGCAACCCTCGGTTCGGTCCAATCTTAGACTGGGAATGAACTCCGTATGCCTAAGTCAAAACATGAAACGAGCGTGCGGGCGCTCAGCCGGCCAGAGGGGCAGGATGCGCAAGCCGGGGATCGGTCGGGTCCCCCTCTGCCTGCTGCCAATCCTGCTGGCACAACCCTCGATCCGGTCCTATCTTAGACTGGGAATGAACTCCATATGCCTAAGCCAACCGACGAAACGAGCGGGTGGGCGGGCACTACGTTGGCTAGAGAGACGGGATGCGCAAGCCATGGATCAATAGGGTGCTGGGTGGGTTTAGGCACATCTTCATATTTCTGTGTGCCAATGCCATTTTTATGGCTTCCAAATTCATACAATGGTCCCTTAAGCCTTCACGTGAAGTTTCATTGCAAGACGACTCGTTTTCTATTTTTCACGATTTTGGAAACTTTTTACGGTTCGAGATTTTTTAAAATTTTTTCGGAAGGATTTTTGGCCCCAAACTTGGTAGACGAGATCCTTGTATTTTTGTTGGCATGCACAAAAAATTCAGCTAAAAACTCAGAGTGTACAAGATTTTGTGACCATTTTAAAAAAGTGCGCCGATTTCAGACACTTTAATGGCTACTGGCAGCAAACCTGTGAAATCTCAAATGCTCTTTAAGGGGGTGTGAGTTCTCGAGGTTTGATGAGGGATAGGGGGCCAATATAAGGGCCAAGTACCAGCACCCATTGCACATCATGTGCGCACACCCCCCCGGCCCCCCCGATCGCCGGAACCCCAATGCCGTCGGTCAGGTTCTCCGACGATGCTCCGGCGATGGTGCCTCGACGAAGAAAAATGGGGCACCAGCACATGCCAAGCCCAGGATGTGCTGTCGTAACCCTCGGTCTGGTCCGATCTTAGACTGGGAATGAACTCTGTATGCTTAGAATGGGAATGAACTCCGTATGCCTAAGGCAACCCACGAAACGAGCGTGCAGGCGCTCAGCTGGCCAGAGGGGCGAGATGTGCAAGCCGAGGATCGGCCGAGTCCCTCTCTGCGTGCTGTTGATCCTGCTACCAGAACCTTTAGTTCGGTCTGATCTTAAACTGGGAATGAACTCCGTATCCCTAAGCCAACCGACGAAAAAAGCGGACGGGCGGGCGGGTACTACGTCGGCCAGAGAGACGGGATGTGCAAGCCGTGGATCGATAGGGTGGTAGGTGGGTTTAGGCACATCTTCATATTTCTGCATGCTAATGCCATTTTTATGGTTTGTAAATTCATACAATGGTCCCTTAAGCCTTTACGTGAAGTTTCATGGCAAGACGACTCGTTTTCTATTTTTCATGATTTTTAAAAATTTTTGCAGTTAGGGATTTTTTAAAATTTTTTCGAAAGGATTTTTGGCCCCAAACTTGGTAGACATGATCCTTGTATTTTTATTGGCATGCACAAAAAACTTCAAATAAAAACTTGAAGTGTACAAGATTTTGTGACCATTCGAAAAAAATGTCCCCATTTCAGACACTTTAATTGCTACTGGCACCAAACCTGTAAAATCTCAAATGCTCTTTAAGGGGGTGTGAGTTCTCAAAGTTTGATGGGGGATAGGGGACCAATATAAGGGCCAAGTCCCAATGCCCATCGCACATCATGTGCACACACCCTCCTCGGCCCCCCCGATCGTTGGAACCCCAATGCCACCGGTCAGGTTCTCCGACGATGGTGCCCCGACGAAGAAAAATGTGGCACCAGCACATGCCGGAGCCCAGCATGTTCTGCCGTAACCCTCGGTCCGGTCCGATCATAGACTGGGAATGAACTCCATATGCTTAGACTGGGAATGAACTCCGTATAAATAAGTCAACCCGTGAAACGAGTGTGCGGACACTCAGTCGGCCAGAGGGACGGGATGAGCAAGTCGAGGATCGGTCGGGTCCCCCTCTGCGTGCTACTGATCCTGTTGCCACAACCCTCGGTCTGGTCTGATCTTAGACTGGGAATGAAATCCGTATGCCTAAGCCAATCGATGAAATGAGCGGGAGGGCGGGCGGGTGGGTACTATGCCGGCGAAAGAGACGGGATGGGCAAGCCGTGGATCGATAGGGTGGTAGGTGGGTTTAGGCACATCTTCATATTTCTATGTGCCAATGCCATTTTTATGGCTTGTAAATTCATACAATGGTCCCTTAAGCCTTCACGTGAAGTTTCATGGAAAGACGACTTGTTTTCTATTTTTCACAATTTTTGAAACTTTTTACGGTGCGGGATTTTTTAAAATTTTTTCGGAAGGATTTTTGGCCCCAAACTTGGTAGACGTGATCCTTATATTTTTTTTGGCATGCACAAAAAACTTCAGCTAAAAACTCAAAGTGTATAAGATTTTATGACCATTTGAAAAAAGGGTCCCCATTTCAGACACTTTAACGGCTACTGGCAGCAAACATGTAAAATCTCAAATTCTCTTTAAGGGGGTATGAGTTCTTGAGGTTTGATGAGGGATAGGGGGCCAATATAAGGGCCAAGTACCAGCACCCATCGCACATCATGTGCGGACACCCCACCGGCCCCCCGATCGTCGGAACCCCAATGCCACCGGTCAGGTTCTCTGCCGATGCTCCGACGATGTTGTCCCGGTGAAGAAAAATGCGACACCAGCACATGTTCGAGCCCAGCATGTGCTGTCGCAACCCTTGGTCCAGTCTGACCTTAGACTGGGAATGAACTTCGTATGCTTAGACTGGGAATGAACTCCATATGCCTAAGTCAACCCACAAAACGATCGTGCGGGTGCTCAACCGGCCAGAGGGGCGGGATACGCAAGCTGGGGATCGGCCGGGTCCCCCTCTGCATGCTGCTGCAACCCTTGGTCTGGTCCGATCTTAGACTTGGAATGAACTCCGCATGCCTAAGCCAACCGACGAAACGAGCGGGCGGGTGGGCGAACGGGCACTACGCCGACCAGAGAGATGGGAATCGCAAGCCGTGGATCGATAGGGTGGTAGGTGGGTTTAGGCACATCTTCATATTTATACATGCCAATGCCATTTTTATGGCTTGTAAATTCATACAATGGTCCCTTAAGCCTTCACGTGAAGTTTCATGGCAAGACGACTCATTTTTTATTTTTAATGATTTTCGAAACTTTTTGAGGTTTGGGATTTTTTAAAATTTTTTCGTAAGGAGTTTTGGCCCCAAACTTGGTAGACATGATCCTTGTATTTTTGTTGGCATGCACCAAAAAAATCAGCTAAAAACTCGAAGTGTACAAGATTTTACGACCATTTGAAAAAAGTGTCCCCATTTCAGACACTTTAATGGCTACTGGTAGCAAACCTGTAAAATCTCAAATGCTCTTTAAGGGGGTGTGAGTTCTCTAGGTTTGATAAGGGATAAGGGGCCAATATAAGGGCCAAGTACCAGCACCCATTGCACATCATGTGCACACACCCCCTGCCCCCCCGATCGTCGGAACCCCAATGCCGTCGGTCAGGTTCTCCGACGATGCTCCGACGATGGTTCCCCGACGAAGAAAAATGTGGCACCAGTACATGCTCAAGCCCAGTATGTGCTATCGCAACTCTCAGTTTGGTCCGATCTTAGACTGGGAATGAACTCCGTATGCTTAGACTGAGAATGAACTCCGTATGCTTAGGTGGGTTTAGGCACATCTTCATATTTCTGTGTGCCAATGCCATTTTTATGGCTTGTAAATTCATAAAATGGTCCCTTAAGCCTTCATGTGAAGTTTCATGGAAAGACGACTTGTTTTCTATTTTTCACAATTTTTGAAACTTTTTACGGTGCGAGATTTTTTAAAATTTTTTCGGAAGGATTTTTGGCCCCAAACTTGGTAGACGTGATCCTTATATTTTTGTTGGCATGCACAAAAAACTTCAGCTAAAAAATCAAAGTGTATAAGATTTTGTGACCATTTGAAAAAAGGGTCCCCATTTCAGACACTTTAATGGCTACTGGTAGCAAACCTGTAAAATCTCAAATGCTCTTTAAGGGGGTGTGAGTTCTCGAGGTTTGATGAGGGGTAGAGGGCCAATATAAGGGCCAAGTACCAGCACCCATCGCACACCATGCGCGCACACCCCCTCCGGCCCCTCCGATCACCGGAACCCCGATGCCGCCTGTCAGGTTATCCGACGATGCTCCTGCGATGGTGCCCCGACGAAGAAAAATGCCGCCCCAGCACATGCCTGAGCCTAGCATGTGCTGCCGCAACCCCTGGTCCCATCCGATCTTAGACTAGGAATGAGCTCCATATGCTTAGATTGGGTATGAACTCCGTATGCCTAAGTCAACCCACGAAATGAACGTGCGGGCGCTCAGTCAGGGATCGGTTGGGTCCCCCTCTGTGTTGCCGATCCTACTGCCGTAACCCTTGGTTCGATCTAATCTTAGATCGAGAATGAACTCCGTATGCCAAAGCCAATCGACGAAACAAGCGGGCAGGCGGGCGGGCGGGCACTACCCCGGCCAGAGAGACGGGATGCGCAAGCCGTGGATCGATAGGGTGGTAGGTGGGTTTAGGCACATCTTCATATTTCTGCATGCCAAAGCCATTTTTATGGCTTCTAAATTCATACAATGGACCCTTAAGCCTTCACATGAAGTTTCATGGCAAGACGACTCGTTTTCCATTTTTCATGATTTTCAAAACTTTTTGCGGTTTGGGATTTTTTAAAATTTTTTCGGAAGGAGTTTTGGCCCCAAACTTGGTACACATGATCCTTGTATTTTTGTTGGCATGCACAAAAAAATTCAGCTGAAAAATCGAAGTGTACAAGATTTTGTGACCATTTGAAAAAAGTGTCCACATTTCAGACACTTTAATGGCTACTTGCAGCAAACCTGTAAAATCTCAAATGCTCTTCAACGGGGTGTGAGTTCTTGAGGTTTGATGAGGGATAGGGGGCCAATATAAGGGCCAAGTACCAGCACCCATCGCACATCATGTGCGCACAACCCCCCGGCCCCCCCGATCGCCGAAACCCTAATGCCACCGGTCCGGTTCTCCTGCGATGCTCCGGCGATGGTGCCCCGGCGAAGAAAAATGTGGCACCAGCACATGCTCGAGTCCAGCATGTGCTGCCACAACCATCCGTTTGGTCTGATCTTATATTGGGAATGAACTCCGTATGCTTAAACTGGGAATGAACTCCGTATGGCTAAGTCAACCCACGAAACGAGGGTGTGGGCGCTTAGCCGGCCAGAGGGGCGGGATGCGAAAGTCAGGGATCGGCCAGGTCCCCCTTTGCATGCTACTGATCCTGCTGCCACAACCCTCGGTCTGGTCCCATCTTAGATCGGGAATGAACTCCGTATGCTTAAGCCGACCGACGAAACGAGCGGGCGGGCGGGCGGGCGGGCGGGCACTATGTCAGCCAGAGAGACAGGATGCACAAGTCGTGGATTGATAGGGTGGTAGGTGGGTTTAGGCACATCTTCATATTTCTACGTGCCAATGCCATTTTTATGGCTTGTAAATTCATACAATGGTCCTTGAAGCCTTCACGTGAAGTTTCATGGCAAGACGACTCGTTTTCTATTTTTCACAACTTTTGAAACTTTTTGCACATCGGGTGATCAGGCGATGGTGATACTCCGGTGATGGTGCCCCAGCAAAGAAAAATGTGGCACCAGCACATGGCCGAGCCCAGCATGTGCTGCCACAACCCTCAGTTCGGTCCGATCTTAGACTGGGAATGAACTCCGTATGCTTAAATTGGGAATGAACTCCATATGCCTAAGTCAACCCACGAAATGAGCATGCGGGCGCTCAGCCGGCCAGCGGGGCGGGATGCGCAAGCCGGGGATCGGCCGATCTTAGATTGGGAATGAACTCCATATGCCTAAGCCAACCGACGAAACGAGCGGGTGGGCGGGCGGGCGATACGCCGGCCAGAGAGACGAGATGCGCAAGCCGTGGATCAATAGAGTGGTAGGTGGGTTTTGGCACATTTTCATATTTCTGCATGCCAATGCCATTTTTATGGCTTGTAAATTCATACAATGGTCCCTTAAGCCTTCACGTGGAGTTTCATAGCAAGACGACTCGTTTTTTATTTTTCACGATTTTTGAAACATTTTGTGGTTCGAGATTTTTTAAAATTTTTTCGAAAGGAGTTTTGGCCCCAAACTTGGTAGATGTGATCCTTGTATTTTTGTTGGCATGCACAAACAAATTCAGCTAAAAACTCGAAGTGTACAAGATTTTGTGACCATTTGAAAAAAGTGTCCCCATTTTAGACACTTTAATGGCTATTGGCAGTAAACCTGCAAAATCTCAAATGCTCTTTAAGGGGGTGTGAGTTCTTGAGGTTTGATGAGGGATAGGGGGCCAATATAAGGGCCAAGTACCAGCACCCATCACACATTATGTGTGGACACCCCCCGGCCCCCTCGATCGCCAGAACCCCAATGATGCCGGTCAGGTTCTCCGACGATGCTCCGACGATGGTGCCCCGACAAAGAAAAATGTGGCACCAGCACATGCCTAAGCACAGCATGTGCTGTCGCAACCCTCGGTCAGGTTCGATCTTAGACTGGGAATGAACTCCGTATGCCTAAGTCAACCCACGAAACGAGCGTGCGGGTGCTCAGTCGGCCAGAGGGGCGGGATGCGCAAGCCAGGGATCGGTCGGGTCCCCCTCTGCGTGCTGTCGATCCTATTGCCGTAACCCTCGGTTCGGTCCAATCTTCGACTGGGAATAAACTCCGTATGCCTAAGCCAACTGATGAAACGAGTGGACGGGCAGGCGGGCGGGCACTATGTTGGCTAGAGAGACGGGATGCGCAAGCCGTGGATCGATAAGGTGGTAGGTGGGTTTAGACACATCTTCATATTTCATTATGCCAATGCCATTTTTATGGCTTGTAAATTCATACAATGGTCTCTTGACCCATCACTTGAAGTTTCATGGCGAGACGACTTGTTTTCTATTTTTCATGATTTTCAAAACTTTTTGCAGTTCGGGGTTTTTTTAAATTTTTTTGAAAGGAGTTTTGGCCCCAAACTTTGTAGACGTGATCCTTGTATTTTTGTTGGCATGCACAAAAAAATTCAACTAAAAACTCGAAGTGTACAACATTTTGTGACCATTTGAAAAAAGTGTCCCCATTTCAGACACTTTAATGGCTACTGGCAGCAAACCTGTAAAATCTCAAAAGCTCTTTAAGGGGGTGTGAGTTCTCGAGGTTTGATGAGGGATAGGGGGCCAATATAAGGGCCAAGTGCCAGCACCCATCGCACATCATGTGCGCACACCCCTCCGGCCCCCCCGATTGCCGAAACCCCAATGCCGCCGGTCAGGGTCTCCGGAGATGCTCTGGCGATAGTGCCCGACGAAGAAAAATGCGGCAGCAGCACATGCTTGAGCCCAGCATGTGCTGCCGCAACCCTCAATCCGGTCCGATCTTAGACTGGGAATTAACTCTGTATGCTTACACTGGGAATGATCTCCATATGCCTAAGTCAACCCATGAAACGAGCGTGCGGGCGCTCAGCCGGCCAGAGGGGCGGGATGCGCAAGCTGGGGATCGGTCGGGTCCCCCTGTGCGTGCTGTCGATCCTACTACCGCAACCCTTAGTCTGGTCCAATCTTAGATTAGGAATGTACTCCGTATGACTCAGCCAACCGACGAAACGAGCGGACAGGCGGGCGAGCACTACGCCAACCAGAGAGACGGGATGCGCAAGCCGTGGATCGATAGGGTGGTAGGTGGGTTTAAGCACATCTTCATATTTCTGCATGCCAATGCCATTTTTATGGCTTGTAAATTCTTACAATGGTCCCTTAAGCCCTCACGTGAAGTTTCATGGCAAGATGACTCGTTTTCTATTTTTCATGATTTATGAAACTTTTTGCGGTTCCTGATTTTTTAAAAATTTTTCGGTAGGATTTTTAGCCCCAAACTTGGTAGACGTGATCCTTGTATTTTTTTTGGAATGCACAAAAAAATTCAGCTAAAAAATCGAAGTGTACAAGATTTTGTGACCATTTGAAAAAAGTATCCCCATTTCAGACACTTTAATGGCTACTGGCAGCAAACCTGTAAAATCTCAAATGCTCTTTAAGGGGGGGTGAGTTCTCGAGGTTTGATGAGGGATAGGGGGCCAATATAAGGGCCAAGTACCAGCACCCATCGCACATCATGTGCGCACACCCCCTGGCCCCCCCAATCGCCTGAACCCCAATGCCGCCGGTCAGGTTCTCCGACGATGCTTCGATGATGGTGCCCCGACGAAGAAAAATGTAGCACCAGCACATGCCCCAGCCAAGCATGTGCTGCCGCAACCCTCAGTCTGGTCCGATCTTAGACTGGGAATGAACTCCGTATGCTTAGACTGGGAATGAACTCCATATGCCTAAGTCAACCCACGAAACGAGCGTGCGGGCGCTCAGCTGGCCAGTACGGCGAAATGCGCAAGCCGGGGATCGATCGGGTCCCCCTCTGTATGTTGCCGATCCTGCTGCCGCAACCCTTGGTCCGGTTCGATCTTATACTGGGATTGAACTCCGTATGCCTAAGCCAACCGACGAAACGAGCGGGCGGTGGGTGGGCGGGCACTATGCCGGCCAGAGAGACGGGATGTGCAAGCCGTGGAATTATAGGGTGGTAGGTGGGTTTAGGCACATCTTCATATTTCTATGTGTCAATGCCATTTTTATGGCTTGTAAATTCATACAATGGTCCCTTAAGCCTTCACGTGAAGTTTCACGGCAAGACGACTCTTTTTCTATTTTTCACGATTTTTGAAACTTTTTGAGGTTCGAGATTTTTTAAAATTTTTTCGGAAGGAGTTTTGGCCGCCAACTTGGTAGACGTGATCCTTGTATTTTTGTTGGCATGCACAAAAAAATTCAGCTAAAAAATTGAAGTGTACAAGATTTTGTGACCATTTGAAAAAAGTATCCCCATTTCAGACATTTTAATGGCTACTAGCAGCAAACTTGTAAAATCTCAAATGCTCTTTAAGGGGGTGCGAGTTCTCGAGGTTTGATGAGGGATAGGGGGCCAATATAAGGGCCAAGTACCAGCACCCATCGAACATCATGTGTGCACACCCCCCGGCTCTCCCGATCACCAGAACCCCAATGCCTTCGGTCAGGTTCTCCAACGATGCTCCGACGATGGTGCCCCGGCGAAGAAAAATGCAGCACCAGCACATGCCTGAGCCCAGCATGTGCTGTCACAACCCTCAGTTCGGTCCAATCTTAGACTTGGAATCAACTCCATATGATTAGACTGAGAATGAACTCCGTATGCCTAAGTCAACCCATGAAACGAGCATGCGGGCGCTCAGTCGGCCATAGGGGCGGGATGCGCAAGCAGGGGATCTACTGGGTCCCTCTCTACGTGCTACCAATCCTACTGCCATAACCATCGGTCTGGTCCGATCTTAGACTGGGAATGAACTCCGTATGCCTTAAGCCAATCGACGAAACGAGCAGGCGGACGGGGGGGCACTATGCCGGCCAGAGAGGCGGGATGCGCAAGCCGTGGATCGATAGGGTGGTAGGTGGGTTTAGGCACATATTCATATTTCTGTGTGCCAATGCCATTTTTATGGCTTGTAAATTCATACAATGGTCCCTTAAGCCTTCGTGTGGAGTTTCATGGCAAGACGACTCGTTTTCTATTTTTCATGATTTTTGAAACTTTTTGCGGTTTGGGATTTTTTAAAATTTTGTCGGAAGGAGTTTTGGCCCCAAACCTGGAAGACGTGATCCTTCTATTTTTTTTGGCATGCATAAAAAAATTCAGCTAAAAACTCGAAGTGTACAAGATTTTGTGACCATTTGAAAAAAGTGTCCCTATTTCAGACACTTTAATGGCTACTGGCAGCAAACCTGTAAAATCTCAAATGCTCTTTAAGGGGGTGTGAGTTCTCGAGGTTTGATGAGGGATAGGGGGCCAATATAAGGGCCAGGCACGAGCACCCATCTTACATCATGTGTGCACACCCCCCGGCCCCCCCGATCGTCGGAACCCCATTGCCCTCGGTCAGGTTCTTCGGTGATGCTTTGGTGATGGTGCCCCGACGAAGAAAAATGTGACACCAGCACATGCCTGAGCCCAGCATGTGCTGTCGCAACCCTCAGTCCGGTTTGATCTTAGACTGGGAATGAACTCCATACGCTTAGACTGGGAATGAACTCCGTATGCCTAAGTCAACCCATAAAATAAGCGTGCGGGCTCTCAGCCGGCCAAAGGGGCGGGATGCGCAAGCCGGGGATCGGTCGGGTCCCCCTCTATGTGCTGTCGATCCTGCTACCACAACCCTCAGTCTGGTCTGATCTTAGACTGGGAATGAACTCCGTATGCCTAAGCCAACCGACGAAACGAGCGGGCGGGCGGGCGGGCACCACGCCGGCCAGAGAGGCGGGATGCGCAAGCCGTGGATGGATAGGGTGGTAGGTGGGTTTAGGCACATCTTCAAATTTTTACGTGCCAATGCCATTTTTATGGCTTGTAAATTTATACAATGGTCCCTTAAGCCTTCGTGTGAAGTTTCATGGCAAGACGACTCGTTTTTTTATTTTTCATGATTTTTGAAACTTTTTACGATTCGGGAATTTTTAAAAATTTTTCGGAAAGTGTTTTGGCCCCAAACTTGGTAGATGTGATCCTTGTATTTTTGTTGGCATGCATAAAAAGACTCATCTAAAAACTCGAAGTGTACAACATTTTGTGACCTTTTGAAAAAAATGTCCTCATTTGAGACACTTTAATGGCTACTGGCAGCAAACCTGTAATATCTCAAATGCTCTTTAAGGTGGTGTGAGTTCTCAAGGTTTGATGAGGGATAGGGGGCCAATATAAGGGCCAAGCACTAGCACCCATCGCACATTATGTGCGCACACCCCCCCGGCCCCCCCGATCGCCGGAACCCCAATGCTGCCGATCAGGTTCTCCGACGATGCTCCGACGATGGTGCCTCGACGAAAAAATGCAACACCTGCATGTGCCCGAGCCCAACATGTGCTGTCGCAACCCTCAGTCTGGTCCGATCTTAGACTGGGAATGAACTCCGTATGCCTAAGTCAACCCACGAAACAAGCGTGCGGGCGCTCAGCTGGCCAGAGGGGCAGGATGCGCAAACCGAGGATCGATCGGGTCCCCCTCGCGTGCTGCCGATCTTGCTGCCGTAACCCTCGGTCCGGTCATATGTTAGACTGGGAATGAACTCCATATGCCGAAGCCAACCGACGAAACCCACGGGCAGGCGGGCGAGCACTACACCGGCTAGAGAGGCGGGATGTGCAAGCCGTGGATCGATAGGGTGGTAGGTGGGTTTAGGCAAATCTTCATATTTCTACGTGCCAATGCCATTTTATGGCTTGTAAATTCATACAATTGTCCCTTAAGCCTTCGTGTGAAGTTTCATGGCAAGATGACTTGTTTTCTATTTTTCACGATTTTTAAAACTTTTTGGGGTTCGGGATTTTTTAAAATTTTTTCGGAAGCAGTTTTGGCCCCAAACTTGGTAGACGTGATCCTTTTATTTTTGTTGGCATGCATAAAAAAATTCAGATAAAAAATCAAAGTGTACAAGATTTTGCGACCATTTGAAAAAAGTGTCCCCATTTCAGACACCTTAATGGCTACTGGTAGCAAACTTGTAAAATCTCAAATGCTCTTTAAGGGGGTGTGAGTTCTTGAGGTTTGATGAGGGATAGGGGGCCAATATAAGGGCCAAGTACCAGTACCCATCGCACATCATGTGCGCACACCCCCCGGCCCCCCCGATCATCGGAACTCCAATGTCGCCGGTCAGGTTCTCCGACGATGGTGCCCCGGCGAAGAAAAATGTGGCACCAGCACATGCCCAAGCCCAGCATGTGTTGTCGCAACCCTCGGTACTATCCGATCTTAGACTGGGAATGAACTCCATATGCTTAGACTGGGAATGAACTCCATATGCCTAAGTGAACTCACGAAACGAGCGTGAGGGCGCTCAGTCGGCCAGAGGGGCGAGATGCGCAAGCCGGGGATCGACCGGATCCCCCTCTGTATGTTGCCGACCCTACTACCGTAACCCTTGGCCCAATCTGATCTTAGACTGGGAATGAACTTCGTATGCCTAAGCTAACCGACTAAACGAGCGGACGGGTGGGTAGGCCGGCACTACGTCGATTAGAGAGACGGGATGCGCAAGTCGCGGATCGATAGGGTGGTAGGTGGGTTTAGGCACATCTTCATATTTCTGCATGCCAATGCCATTTTTATGGCTTGTAAATTCATACAATGGTCCCTTAAGCCTTCACGTGAAGTTTCCTGGCAAGAAGACACGTTTTCTATTTTTCACGATTTTTGAAACTTTTTGACGTTCGGGATTTTTTAAAATTATTTCAAAAAGAAGTTTTGCCCCCAGACTTGGTAGACATGATCCTTGTTTTTTTGTTGGCATGCACAAAAAAATTCAGCTAAAAACTCGAAGTGTACAAGATTTTGTGACCATTTGAAAAAAGTGTCCCCATTTCAGACACTTTAATGGCTACTGGCAGCAAACCTGTAAAATCTCAAATGCTCTTTAAGGAAGTGTGAGTTCTTGAGGTTTGATGAGTGATAGGGGGCCAATATAAGGTCCAAGTACCAGCACCCATCGCACATCATGTGCGCACACCCCCCGGCCCCCCCGATCACCACAACCCCAATGTCGTCAGTCAGGTTCTCCGGTGATGCTCCGGTGATGGTGCCCCGACGAAGAAAAATGCGGCACCAGCACATGCTCGAGTCCAGCATGTGCTGCTACAACCCTCGGTCTAGTCTGATCTTAGCCTGGGAATGAACTCCATATGCTTAGACTGGGAAGTCAACCCATGAAACGAGCGTACGGGTGTTCAGCCGGCCAGAGGGGCGGGATGCGTAAGTTGTGGATCGGCCAGGTCCCCCTCTACGTGCTACCGATCCTGCTACCGCAACCCTCAATCCGGTCTGATCTTAGACTAGGAATGAACTCCGTAGGCCTAAGCCAACCGACGAAACGAGCGGGATGCGCATGCCGTGGATCGATAGGGTGGTAGGTGGGTTTAGGCACATCTTCATATTTCTGTGTGCCAATGCCATTTTTATGCCTTGTAAATTCATACAATGGTCCGTTAAGCCTTGACGTGAAGTTTCATGGCAAGACGACTCGTTTTCTATTTTTAACGATTTTCAAAACTTTTTGTGGTTCGGGATTTTTTAAAATTTTTTTGGAAGGCGTTTTGGCCCCAAACTTATTAGACGTGATCCTTGTATTCTTGTTGGCAAGCATAAAAAAATTCAGCTAGAAACTCGAAGTGTATAAGATTTTGTGATCATTTGAAAAAAGTGTCCCCATTTTAGACACTCTAATGGCTGCTGGCAGTAAACCTGTAAAATCTCAAATGCTCTTTAAGGGGTGTGAGTTCTTAAGGTTTGATGAGGGATAGGGGGCTAATATAAGGGCCAAGTACCAGCACCCATCGCACATCATATGCGCACACCACACCCAGCCCCCCAATCGTCGGAACCCCAATGCCGCCGGTCAGGTTCTCTGACGATGCTCCGGCGATGGTGCCCCGGTGAATAAAAATGCGGCACTAGCACATGCTCGAGCCCAGCATGTGCTGCCGTAAACCTTGGTCCGATCCGATCTTAGACTGGGAATGAACTCCATATGCTTAGACTGGGAATGAACTCCGTATGCCTAAGTCAACCCACGAAACGAGCGTACGGGTGCTCTGCCAGCCAGAGGGGCGGGATGCGCAAACCATGGATCGGTCGGGTCCCCTTCTACATGCTGTCGATCTTGCTGCTGCAAGCCTCTGTCCGGTCTGATCTTAGACGGGGAATAAACTCCGTATACCTAAGCCAACCGACGAAACGAGCGGGTGGGCGAGCGGGCTCTACGTCGGCAAGAGAGACGGGATACGTAAGCCGTGGATCGATAGGGTGGTAGGTGGGTCTAGGCACATCTTCATATTTTTGCGTGCCAATGCCATTTTTATGGCTTGTAAATTCATACAATGGTCCTTTAAGCCTTCACGTGAAGTTTCATGGCGAGACGACTCGTTTTCTATTTTTCACGATTTTTAAAACTTTTTACGGCTCGGGATTTTTTAAAAGTTTTTCAGAAGGAGTTTTGGCCCCAAACTTTGTAGACGTGGTCCTTATATTTTTTTTGGCATGGACAAAAAAATTCAGCTAAAAGCTTGAAGTGTACAGGATTTTGTGACCATTAGAAAAAAGTGTCCCCATTTCAGACACTTTAATGGCTACTGGCAGCAAACTTGTAAAATCTCAAATGCTCTTTAAGGAGTGGTGAGTTCTTGAGGTTTGATGAGGGATAGGGGGCCAATATAAGGGCCAAGTACCAGCACCCATCGCACATCATGTGCGCACACCCCCCTGGCCCCCCCGATCGTCGAAACCCCAATGCCGCCGGTCAGGTTCTCCGACGATGGTGCCCCGGCAAAGAAAAATGCGGCACCAACACATGCCCAAGCCCAGCATGTGCTGTCACAACCCTCGGTCCGGTTCGATCTTAAACTGGGAATGAACTCCGTATGCTTAGACTGGGAATGAACTCCGTATGCCTAAGTTAACTCACGAAACGAGCGTGCGGGCGCTCAATCGGCCAGAGGGGCGGGATGCGCAAGCCGGGGATCGATCGGGTCCCCCTCTGCATGTTGCCGATCCTACTATCGCAACCCTCAGCCCAATCTGATCTTAGACTGGGAATGAACTTTGTATGTGTAAGCTAACCGACGAAACGAGCGGGCGGACGGGTAGGCAGGCACTACGTCGACCAAAGAGACGGGATGCGCAAGCCACGGATCGATAGGGTGGTAGGTGGGTTTAGTCACATCTTCATATTTCTGCATGCCAAGGCCATTTTTATATCTTGTAAATTCATACAATGGTCCCTTAAGCCTTCACGTGAAGTTTCATGGCAAGACGACTCGTTTTCTATTTTTCATGATTTTCTAAACTTTTTGTGGTTCAGGATTTTTTAAAATTTTTCGGAAGGTGTTTTGGCCCCAAACTTTTTAGACGTGATCCTTGTATTTTTTTGGCGTGCACAAAAAAATTCAGCTAAAAAATTGAAGTGTACAAGATTTTGTGACCATTTGAAAAAAGTGTCCCCATTTCAGACACTTTAATGGCTACTGGCAGCAAACCTGTAAAATCTCAAATGCTCTTTAAGGGGGTGTGAGTTCTTGAGGTTTGATAAGGGATAGGGAGCCAATATAAGGGCCAAGTACCAGCACCCATCGCACATCATGTGCACACATCCCCTCGGCCCCCCCGATCGTCAGAACCCTAATGCCGCCGGTCAGGTTCTCTGGCGATGCTCCAGCGATGGTGCCCCGGAGAAGAAAAATGTGGCACCAGCACATGCCCGAGCCCAGCATGTGCTGCCGTAACCCTTGGTTTGGTCCGATCTTAGACTGGGAATGAACTCCGTATGCCTAAGCCAACCAACGAAACGAGCAGGTGGGCGGGCGGGCGGGCACTACGCCGGACAGAGAGACGGGATGCGTAAGACGTGGATCGATACGGTGGTCGGTGGGTTTAGGCACATCTTCATATTTCTGTGTGCCAATGCCTTTTTTATGGCTTGTAAATTCATACAATGGTCCCATAAGCCTTCACGTGAAGTTTCGTGGCAAGACGACTCATTTTCTATTTTTCATGATTTTCAAAACTCTTTACGGTTCGGGATTTTTGAAAATTTTTTCGGAAGGATTTTTGGCCCCAAAATTGGTAGACGTAATCCTTGTATTTTTTTTGGTATGCACAAAAAATTCAGCTAAAAACTCGAAGTGTACAAGATTTTGTGTCCATTTGAAAAAAGTGTCCCCATTTCAGACTCTTTAATGGCTACTGGCAGCAAACCTGTAAAATCTCAAATGCTCTTTAAGGGGTGTGAGTTCTTGAGGATTGATGAGGGATAGGGGGCCAAAATAAGGGCCAAGTACCCCCCCGCCCGGGCCTCCCGATCGTTGGAACGCCAATGCCGTCGGTCAGGTTCTCCGGTGATGCTCCAGTAATGGTGCCCTAGTGAAGAAAAATACGGCACAAGCACATGCTCGAGCCCAGCATGTGCTGCCGCATCCCTCAGTGCGATCCGATCTTAGACTAGGAATGAACTCCGTATGCTTAGACTGGGAATGAACCCCGTATGCCTAAGTCAACCCACGAAAAGAGCATGCGGGCGCTCAGTTAGCCAAAGGGGCGGAATGCACAAGCCGGGGATCGGTCGGGTCCCTTTCTGCGTGCTGCCGATCCTACTGCTATTACCCTTGGTCCGGTTTGATCTTAAACTGGGAATGAACTCCGTATGCCTAAGCCAACCGATGAAACGAGCGGGCGGATGGGCGGGCACTACGACGGCCAGAGAGACGGGATGCGCAAGCTGTGGATCAATAGGGTGGTAGGTGGGTTTAGGCACATCTTCATATTTTTGTGTTCCAATACCATTTTTATGGCTTGTAAATTCATACAATGGTCCCTTAAGCCTTCACATGAAGTTTCATGGCAAGATGACTTGTTTTCTATTTTTCATGATTTTTGAAACTCTTTGCAGTTCGGGATTTTTTAAAATTTTTTCAAAAGGAGTTTTGGCCCCAAACTTGGCAGACATGATCCTTGTATTTTTGTTGGTATGCAAAAAAGAAAATTCAGCTATAAACTCGAAGTGTACAAGATTTTGTGACCATTTGAAAAAAGTATCCCCATTTCAGACACTTTAATGGCAGCTGGCAGTAAACTTGTAAAATCTCAAATGCTCTTTAAGGGGGTGTGAGTTTTCGAGGTTTGATAAGGGATAGGGGGCTAATATAAGGGCCCAGGACCAGCACCCATCGCACATCATGTGCGCACACCCCCTGGCCCCCCGATCACCGGAACCCCAATGCCGCCGGTCAGGTTCTTCGACGATGCTCCGGCGATGGTGCCCCAGGGAAGAAAAATGCCTCACCAGCACTTGCCCGAGCCCAGCATGCACTGTCGTAACCCTTGATCCGGTCCGATCTTAGACTGGGAATGAACTCTGTATGCTTAGACTGGGAATGAACTCCGTACTCCTAAATCAACCCATGAAATGAGCGTGCGGGTGCTCAGTCGGCCAGAGGGGCGAGATGCATAAGCTGGGGATCGACTGGGTCCCCCTCTACGTGCTACCGATCCTGTTACTGCAACCCTTGGTCTGGTTTGATCTTAGACTGGGAATGAACTCCGTATGCCTAAGCCAACCGACGAAACGAACGAGCGGTCGGGCGGGCGGGCACTACCCCGGCCAGAGAGACGGGATGCGCAAGCCATGTATCAGTAGGGTGGTAGGTGGGTTTAGGCACATCTTCATATTTTTATGTTTTAATGCCATTTTTATGCCTTGTAAATTAATACAATGGTCCCTTAAGCCTTCACGTGAAGTTTCATGGCAAGATGACTCGTTTTCTATTTTTCATGATTTTTGAAACTTTTTACGGTTCAAGATTTTTTAAAATTTTTTCGGAAGGAGTTTTGGCCTCGAGCTTGGTAGACATGATCCTTTTATTTTTGTTGGCATGCACAAAACAATTCAGCTAAAAACTCGTAGTGTACAAGATTTTGTGACCATTTGAAAAAAGTGTCCCCATTTCAGATACTTTAATGGCTATTGGTAGCAAACCTGTAAAATCTCAAATGCTCTCTAAGGGGGTGTGAGTTCTCGAGGTTTGATGAGGGATAGGGGGCCAATATAAGGGCCAAGTACCAGCACCCATCGCACATCATGTACGGACACCCCCCGGGCCCCCCGATTGTCGAAACCCCAATGCCTCTGGTCAGGTTCTCAGGTGATGCTCCGATGAAGAAAAATACGGCACCAGCACATGCCCGAGCCCAGCATGTGCTGCCACAAGCCTCGGTCTAGTTCGATCTTAGACTGGGAATGAGCTCCGTATGCTTAGACTGGGAATGAACTCAGTATGCCTAAGTCAACGCACGAAAAGAGTGTGCGAGCGCTCAGCCAGCCAGAGGGGCGGTATGCTTAAGTCGGGGATTTGCCGTGTCCCCCTCTACGTGCCATCGATCCTGCTGCCGCAACCCTCTATCCGTTTCAATCTTAGACGGGGAATGAACGCCGTAAGCCTAAGCCAACCGACGAAACAAGCGGGCAGGCGGGCGGGCACTACGTCGGCCAGAGAGGCGGGATGCGCAAGTCGTGGATCGATAGGGTGGTAGGTGGGTTTAGGCACATCTTCATATTTCTATGTACCAATGCCATTTTTATGGCTTGCAAATTCATACAATGGTCCCTTAAGCCTTCACGTGAAGTGTCATGGCAAGACGACTCGTTTTCTATTTTTCTTGATTTTCAAAATGTTTTACGGATTGGGATTTTTTAAAATTTTTTCGGAAGGAGTTTTGCCCCCGAACTTTGTAGTCGTGATCCTTGTATTTTTGTTGGCATGCAAAAAAAAATTCAGCTAAAAACTCGAAGTGTACAAGATTTTGTGACCATTTGAAAAAAGTGTCCCCATTTTAGACTCTTTAATGGCTATTGGCAGCGAACCTGTAAAATCTCAAATGCTCTTTAAGGGGGTGTGACTTCTTGAGGTTTGATGAGGGATAGGGGGCCAATATAAGGGCCAAGTACCAGCACCCATCACACATCATGTGCGCACACCCCCCCGGCCCCTCCGATCGTTGGAACCCCAATACCGTCGATCAGGTTCTCCGACGATGCTCCAGCGATGTTGCCCCAGTGAAGAAAAATGCGGCACCAGCACATTCATAAGCCTAGCATGTGCTACCGCAACCCTCGGTCCGATACGATCTTAGACTGGGAATGAACTCCGTATGCTTAGACTGGGAATGAACTCCGTATGCCTAAGCCAACCCACGAAACGAACATGCGGGCGCTCAGCCGGCCAGAAGGGTGGGATGCGCAAGCCGGGGATCGACTGGGTCCCTCTTTACATGCTGCCGATCCTGCTGCCGCAACCTTCAGTCCAGTCCGATCTTAGACTGGGAATGAACTCCGTATGTCTAAGCCAACCGACGAAACGAGCGGGCGGCCGGGCAGGCAGGCGGGCATGCGCTACGCCGGCCAGAGAGGCGGGATGCGCAAGCCGTGGATCGATAGGGTCGTAGGTGGGTTTAGGCACGTCTTCATATTTCTGTGTGCCAATGCCATTTTTGTGGCTTGTAAATTCATACAATGGTCCCTTAAGCCTTCACGTGAAGTTTCATGCGAAGACGACTCGTTTTCTATTTTTCACAATTTTCGAAACTTTTTGCGGTTCGGGATTTTTTATAATTTTTTTGGAAGGAGTTTTGGCCGCAAACTTGGTAGACATGATCCTTGTATTTTTGTTGGCATGCACAAAATGATTCAGCTAAAAACTCGGAGTGTACAAGATTTTGTGACCATTTGAAGAAAGTGTCCCCATTTCAGACACTTTAATGGCTACTGGCAGTAATCCTGTAAAATCTCAAATGCTCTTTAAAGGGGTGTGAGTTCTCGAGGTTTGATGAGGGATAGGGGGCCAATATAAGGGCCAAGTGCCAGCACCCATCACACATCATGTGCGCACACCCCCCCGACCCCCCCGATCGTCGGAACTCAATGTCGCCGATCAGGTTCTCCGGCGATGGTGCCCCGACGAAGAAAAGTGTGGCACCAGCACATGCCCAAGCCCAGCATGTGCTACCGTAACCCTCGGTCCGGTCTGATCTTAGACTAGAAATGAACTCTGTATGCTTAGACTGAGAATGAACTCTGTATGCCTAAGTCAACCCACGAAACGAGCTTGCGGGTGCTCAGCCGGCCAGAGGGGCGGGATGCATAAGCCGGGGATCGATCGGGTCCCCCTCTGCATGCTGCTGATTTTGCTACTGCAACCCTCGGTCTGATCCGATCTTAGACTGGGAATGAACTCCGTATGCCTAAGCCAACCGACGAAACGAGCAGGCGAGCAGGCAGGCGGGCACTATGCCGGCCAGAGAGACGGGATGCGCAAGCCATGGATCGATAGGGTGGTAGGTGGGTTTAGGCACATCTTTATATTTCTACATGCCAATGCCATTTTTATGGCTTGTAAATTCATATAATGGTCCCTTGAGCCTTCACGTGAAGTTTCATGGTGAGACGACTCGTTTTCTATTTTTCATGATTTTTGAAACTTTTTGAGGTTCAAGATTTTTTAAAATTTTTTCGGATGGAGTTTTGGCCTCGAGCTTGGTAGACGTGATCCTTTTATTTTTGTTGGCATGCAAAAAAAAAATTCAGCTAAAAACTCGAAGTGTACAAGATTTTGTGACCATTTGAAAAAAGTGTCCCCATTTTAGACACTTTAATGGCTATTGGCAGCGAACCTGTAAAATCTCAAATGCTCTTTAAGAGGGTGTGAGTTCTTGAGGTTTTATGAGGGATAGGGGGCAATATAAGGGCCAAGTACCAGCACCCATCCCACATCATGTGTGCACACCCCCCGGCCCAACCGATCACCAGAACCCCAGTCGGTCAGGTTCTCTGACGATGCTCTGACGATGGTGCACGAGCGAAGAAAAATATGGCACCAGCACATGCCCGAGCCCAGCATGTGCTGCCACAACTCTTAGTTCGGTCGGATCTTAGACTGAGAATGAACTCCGTATGCTTAGACTGGGAATGAACTCCGTATGCCTAAGTCAACCTACGAAACGAGCGTGCGGGCGCTCAGTCGGCCAAAGGGGCGGGATGCGCAAGCCAGGGATCGGTCGGGTCTCCCTCTGCGTGCTACCGATCCTACTATCACAACCCTCAGTCCGATCTTATCTTAGACTGGGAATAAACTCTGTATGCCTAAGCCAACCGACGAAAAGAACGGACGGGCACTACGCCGGCCACAGAGACGGGATGCGCAAGCATGGATCAATAGGGTGGTAGGTGGCTTTAGACACATCTTCATATTTCTACATGCCAATGCCATTTTTATTACTTGTAAATTCATACAATGGTCTCTTAAGCCCTCACGTGAAGTTTCATGGCAAGATGACTCGTTTTCTATTTTTCACAATTTTTGAAACTTTTTGCCGTTCGGGATATTTTAAAATTTTTTTGGATGGAGTTTTGGACCCAAACTTGGTAGACATGAACCCTGTATTTTTTTTGGCATGCACAAAAAAATTCAGCTAAAAAATCAAAGTGTACAAGATTTTGTGACCATTTGAAAAAAGTGTCCCCATTTCAAACACTTTAATGGCTACCGGCAGCAAACCTGTAAAATCTCAAATGCTCTTTAAGGGGGTGTGAGTTCTCGAGGTTTGATGAGGGATAGGGGGCCAATATAAGGGCCAAGTACCAGCACCCATCGCACATCATGTGCGCACACCCCCCGGCCCCCCCGATCGTCGGAACCCCAATGTCGTCGGTCAGGTTCTCCGACAATGCTCCGGTGATGGTGCCCCGCGAAGAAAAATGTGGCACCAGCACATGCCCGAGCCTAGCATGTGCTGCCCTAACCCTCAGTCCGGTCCGATCTTAGACTGGGAATGAACTCCGTATGCTTAGACTGGGAATGAACTACGTATGCCTAAGTCAACCCACGGAACGAACGTGCGGGCGCTCAGCCGGCCAGAGGGGCGGGATGCTCAAGCTGGGGATCGATCGGGTCCCCCTCTGTGTGTTGCAGATTTTGCTACTACAACCCTCGGTCTGATCCGATCTTAGACTGGGAATGAACTCCGTATGCCTAAGCCAACTAATGAAACGAGTGGGCAGGCGGACGGGTGGGCACTACGTCAGCCAGAGAGACGGGATGCGCAAGCCGTGGATCGATAGGATGGTAGGTAGCTTTAGGCACATCTTCTCATGGCAAGACGACTCATTTTCTATTTTTCATGATTTTTGAAACTTTTTGTGGTTCGAGATTTTTTAAAGTTTCTTCAGAAGGAGTTTTGGCCCCAAACTTGGTAGACGTGATTCTTGTATTTTTGTTGGCATGCACAAAAAAATTCAGCTAAAAACTCGAAGTGTACAAGATTTTGTGACCATTTGAAAAAAGTGTCCCCATTCCAGACACTTTAATGGCTACTGGCAGCAAACCTGTAAAATCTCCAATGCTCTTTAAGGGGGTGTGAGTTTTCGAGGCTTGATGAAGGATAGGGGCCAATATAAGGGCCAAGTACCAGCACCCATCGCACATCATGTGCGCACACCCCCCGGCCCCCCCGATCGTCGAAACCTCAATGCCGTCGGTCAGGCTCTCCGACGATGCTTCGATGATGGTGCCCCGGAGAAGAAAAATGTGGCACCAGCACATACCCGAGCCCAGCATGTGCTGCTGCAACCCTCGGTCCGGTCCGATCTTAGACTGGGAATGATCTCCGTATGCTTAGACTGGGAATGAACTCCGTATGCCTAAGTCAACCCACGAAACGAGCGTGCGAACGCTCAGCCGGCCAGAGGGGCGAGATGCACAAGTCGAGGATCAGCTGGGTCCCCCTCTGTGTCCTATCGTAACCCTCGGTTCGGTCCGATCTTAGACTTCGAATGAACTCCGCATGCCTAAGCCAACCAACGAAACGAGCGAGCGGGCGGGCACTACGTCGGCCAGAGAGGCGGGATCCGCAAGCCATGGATCGATAGGGTGGTAGGTGGGTTTAGGCACATCTTCATATTTCTGCATGCCAATGCCATTTTTATGGCTTGTAAATTTGTACAATGGTCCCTTAAGCCTTCACATGAAGTTTCATGGCAAGACGACTCGTTTTCTATTTTTCACGATTTTTGAAACTTTTTACGATTGGAGATTTTTAAAAATTTTTTTGGAAGGAGTTTTGGCCCCAAACTTGGTAGACGTGATCCTTGTATTTTTATTGGCATGCACAAAAAAATTCAGCTAAAAAATCTAAGTGTACAAGATTTTGTGACAAATTGAAAAAAGTGTCCCTATTCCAAACACTATAATGGCTACTGGCAGCAAACCTCTAAAATCTCAAATGCTCTTTAAGGGGGTGTAAGTTCTCAAGGTTTGACGAGGGATAGGGGGCCAATATAAGGGCCAAGTACCGGCACCCATCGCACATCATGTGCGCACACCCCCCGTCCCCCCGATCGTCGAAACCCCAATGCCGTCGGTCAGGCTCTCCGACGATGCTTCGGCGATGGTGCCCCGGAAAAGAAAAATGCAGCACCAGCACATACCCTAGCCTTTTTTGTGTTTAGGCACATCTTCATGTTTAGGCACTACGACGACCAGAGAGACGGGATGCGGAAGCCGTCGATCGATAGGGTGGCAGGTGGGTTAAGGCACATCTTCATATTTCTGCGTGCCAATCCCATTTTTATGGCTTGTAAATTCATACAATGGTCCCTTAAGCCTTCACGTGAAGTTTCACGGCAAGACGACTCGTTTTCTATTTTTCATGATTTTTGAAACTTTTTACGGTTCGGGATATTTTAAAATTTTTTCAGAAGGAGTTTTGGCGCCAAACATGGTAGACGTGATCCTTGTATTTTTTTTGGCATGCACAAAAAAATTCAACTAAAAACTAGAAGTGTACAAGATTTTGTGACCATTTGAAAAAAGTGTCCCCATTTCAGACACTTTAATTGCTACTGGCAGCAAACTTATAAAATCTCAAATGCTCTTTAAAGGGGTGTGAGTTCTCGAGGTTTGATGGGGGATAGGGGGCCAATATAAGGGCCAAGTACCAGCACCAATCGCACATCATGTGCGCACATCCCCCGGGCCCCCCGATCGTCGGAATCCCAATACCGCTGGTCAGGTTCTCCGATAATAGTGTCCCGGCGAAGAAAACTGCGGCACCAGCACATGCCTGAGCCCAGCATGTGCTGTCGTAACCCTCGGTCTGGTTCGATCTTAGACTGGGAATGAACTCCGTATGCTTAAGTCAACCCACGAAACGAGCGTACGGGCGTTCAGCCGGCCATAGGGGCGGGATGCGCAAGTCGAGGATCGATCGGGTCGCCCTCTGCGTGCTGTCGATCCTACTGCCGTAACTTTCGGTCCGGTCCAATCTTACGCTGGGAATGAACTCCGTATGCCTAAGCCAACCGATGAAACAAACGGGCGGGCCGACGGGCACTACGCCGGCCAGAGAGATGGGATGCTATAGGGTGGTAGTTGGGTTTAGGCACATCTTCATATTTCTACATGCCAATGCCATTTTTATGGCTTGTAAATTCATTCAATGGTCCTTAAGCCGTCACATGAAGTTTCATGGCAAGACGACTCGTTTTCTATTTTTCACGATTTTTGAAACTTTTTACAGTTTGAGATTTTTTAAACTTTTTTCGGAAGGAGTTTTGGCCCCAAACTTGGTAGACGTGATCCTTGTATTTTTTTTGGCATGCACAAAAAAATTCAGCTAAAAACTAGAAGTGTACAAGATTTTGTGACCATTTGAAAAAAGTGTCACCATTTTCAGACACTTTAATGGCTACTGGCAGCAAACCTGTAATATCCCAAATGCTCTTTAAGGGGGTGTGAGTTCTCAAGGTTTGATGAGGGATAGGGGGCCAATATAAGGGCCAAGTACCAGCACCCATCGTACATCATGTGCGCACACCCCCCGGCCCCCCCGATTGCCGGAACCCCAATGCCGTCGATCAGGTTCTCCGGCGATGCTCCGACGATGGTGCCCCGACGAACAAAACTGCAGCACCAGCACATGCCGGTGCCTAGCATGTGCTGCTGCAACCCTCAGTCTGGTCCAATCTTAGACTGGGAATCAACTTTGTATGCCTAAGCCAACCGACGAAACGGGCGGGCGGGCACTACACCGACCAGAGAGACGGGATGTGCAAGCCGTGGATCGATACGGTGGTAGGTAGGTTTAGGCACATCTTCATATTTCTGCATGCCAATGCCATTTTTATGGCTTGTAAATTCATACAATGGTCCCTTAAGCCTTCACGTGAAGTTTCATGGCAAGACGACTCGTTTTCTATTTTTCATGATTTCCCAAACTTTTTGTCGTTCGAGATTTGTTAAAATCTTTTCGGAAGGAGTTTTGTCCCCAAACATGGTAGACATGATCCTTCTATTTTTGTTGGCATGCACAAAAAAAATCAGCTAAAAACTCGAAGTGTACAAGATTTTTGTGGCCATTTGAAAAAAGTATCCCCATTTCAAACACTTTAATGGCTACTGGCAGCAAACCTGTAAAATTTCAAATGCTCTTTAAGGGGGTGTGAGTTCTCAAGGCTCGATGGGGGATAGGGGGCCAATATAAGGGCCAAGTACCAGCATCGATTGCACATCATGTGCGCACACCCCCCGACCCCCGATCGTTGGAACCCTAATGCCGCCGGTCAGGTTCTTCGGTGATTGTGCCCCGGGGAAGAAAAATGGGCCACCAGCGCATGCCGAGCCCAGCATGTGCTGCCGTAACCCTCGGTCCAATTCGATCTTAGACTGGGAATGAACTCCGTATGCCTAAGTCAACCCACAAAACGAGCGTACGGGCATTCAGTCGGCCATAGGAGTGGTATGCGTAAGCTGAGGATCGGTCGGGTCCTCCTTTACGTGCTGTCGATCCTGCTGCTACAATCGACGATCGGGGGCTGGCGGGCGGGCGGGTACTACGTCGACAAACTCCATATGCCTAAGCCAACTGATGAACCAAACGGGCTGGCGGGCGAGCGGGCATTACGCCGGCCAGAGAGACGGGATGCGCAAGTCGTGGATCAATATGGTGGTAGGTGGGTTTAGGCACATCTTCATATCTCTAGGTGCCAATGCCATTTTTATGGCTTGTAAATTCATACAATGGTCCCTTCAGCCTTCACGTGAAGTTTCATGGCAACACGACTCGTTTTATATTTTTCACGATTTTTGAAACTTTTTGTCGTTCAAAATTTTTTAAAATTTTTTCAGAAGGATTTTTAGCCCCAAACTTGTTAGACGTGATCCTTGTATTTTTTTTGGCATGCAAAAAAAATATTCAGCTAAAAACTAGAAGTGTACAAGATTTTGTGACCATTTGAAAAAAGTGTCCCCATTTCAGACACTTTAATGGCTACTGGCAGCAAACCTGTAAAATCTCAAATGCTCTTTAAGGGGTGTGAGTTCTCGAGGTTTGATGAGGGATACGGGGCCAATATAAGGGCCAAGTACCAGCACCCATCGCACATCATGTGCGCACACCCCCTCGGGCCCCCCCGATCATCGGAACCCCAATGCCGTCGGTCAGGTTCTCCGACGATGCTTCGACGAAGAAAAATGCGACACCAACACATGCCCGAGCCCAGCATGTGCTGCCGCAACCCTCAGTCTGGTCTGATCTTAGACTGGGAATGAACTCCGTATGCCTAAGCTAACCGACGAAACGAGCGGGCAGGCGGACGGGCGGGCACTACGTCGACCAGAGAGACGGGATGCGCAAGCCATGGATCGATAGGGTGGTAGGTGGGTTTAGGCACATCTTCATATTTTTGTGTGCCAATGATATTTTTATGGATTGTAAATTCATACAATGGTCCCTTAAGCCTTCACGTGTAGTTTCATGGCAAGACGACTCGTTTTTTATTTTTCACGATTTTGGAAACTTTTTACGGTTCGAGATTTTTTAAAATTTTTTCGAAAGGAGTTTTGGCCCTATACTTGGTAGACATGATCCTTGTATTTTTGTTGGCGTGCACAAAAACATTCAGCAAAAAACTTGAATTGTACAAGATTTTGTGACCACTTGAAAAAAGTGTCCCCATTTCAGACATTTTAATGGCTACTAGTAGCAAACCTGTAAAATCTCAAATGCTCTTTAAGGGGGTGTGAGTTTTTCGAGGTTTGATGAGGGATAGGGGGCCAATATAAGGGCCATGTACCAGCACCATTCGCATATCATGTGTGCGCACCCCCCGGCCCACCAATCACCGGAACCCCAATGCCGTCAGTCCGGTTCCCCGACAATGCTCCGATGATGGTGCCCCGAGGAAGAAAAATGCAGCACCAGCACTTGCCCGAGCCCAGCATGTGCTGCCACAACCCTCGGTCTGGTCCAATCTTAGACTGGGAATGAACTCCGTATGCTTAGACTGAGAATGAACTCCGTATGCCCAAGTCAACCCACGAAACGAGCAGACGTGAGCCCAGCCGGCCAGAGGGGCGGGATGCGCAAGCCGGGGATAAACCGGGTGCCCCTCTGCATGCTACCGTAACCCTCGGTCTGGTCCGATCTTAGACTGGGAATGAACTTCGTATGCCTAAGCCAACCGACGAAACGAGCGAGCGGGCGGGCGGGCACTACGTTGGCCAGAGAGACTGCATACGCAAGCCGTGAATCGATAGGGTGGTAGGTGGGTTTAGGCACATCTTCATATTTCTGCATGCCAATGCCATTTTTATGGCTTGTAAATTCATACAATGGTCCCACAAGCCTTCACGTGAAGTTTCATGGCAAGATTACTAGTTTTCTATTTTTCATGATTTTTGAAACTTTTAACGGTTCAGGATTTTTTAAAATTTTTTCGGAAGGAGTTTTGGCCCGAAACATGGTAGACGTGATGCATGTACTTTTGTTGGCATGCAAAAAAAACTCAGCTAAAAACTCGAAGTGTACAAGATTTTGTGACCATTTGAAAAAACTGTCCGCATTTCAGACACTTTAATGGCTACTGGCAGCAAACCTGTAAAATCTCAAATGCTCTTTATGGGGGTGTGAGTTCTCGAGGTTTGATGAGGGATAGGGCACCAATATAAGGACCAAGTACCAGCACCCATCGCACATCATGTGCGCACACCCCCCCGGCCCACCGGATCGTCGGAACCCCAATGCCGTCGGTCAGGTTCTCTGGGGATGCTCTGGTGATGGTGCCCCGACGAAGACAAAAGTGGCACCAGCACATGCCCAAGCCCAGCATGTTCTGTCGCAACCCTTGGTCCGGTCCGATCTTAGACTGGAATGAACTCCGTATGCTTAGATTGAGAATGAACTCCGTATGCCTAACTCAACCCATGAAACGAGCGTGCGGGCGCTCAACCGGCCAGAGGGGCGGGATGCACAAGCCGGGGATCGACTGGGTCCCCCTCTGCGTGTTGCTGATCCTACTACCGCAACCCTCGGTCCGATCTGATCTTAGACTAGGAATGAACTTCGTATGCCTAAGCCAATCGATGAAATGAGCGCGAGGGCGGGCGGGCGGGCGGTCACTACGTCGGCCAGAGAGACGGGATGCGCAAGCCGTGGATCGATAGGGTGGTAGGTGGTTTAGGCACATCTTCATATTTTTGCATACCAATGCCATTTTTATGGCTTGTAAATTCATACAATGGTCTCTTAAGCCTTCACGTGAAGTTTCATGGCAAGACGACTCATTTTCTATTTTTCATGATTTTTAAAACTTTTTTCGAAGGAGTTTTAGCCCCAAACTTGGTAGACATGATCCTTGTATTTTTGTTGGCATGCACAAAAAAATTCAGCTAAAAATTCGAAGTGTACAAGATTTTGTGACCATTTGAAAAAAGTGTCCCCATTTCAGACACTTTAATGGCTTCTAGCAGCAAACCTGTAAAATCTCAAATGCTCTTTAAGGGGGTCTGAGTTCTTGAGGTTTGATGAGGGATAGGGGGCCAACATAAGGGCCAAGTACCAGCACCCATCGCACATATGTGCGCACACCCCCCCGGCCCCCCCAATGCCGTCGGTCAGGTTCTCCGGCGAAGCTTTGGCGATGCCACCCCGACGAAGAAAAATGCGGCACCAGCACATGCCCAAGCTCAGCATGTACTGCCGCAACCCTTGGTCCGGTCCTGATCTTAGACTGGGAATGAACTCCGTATGCTTAGACTGGGAATGAACTCCGTATGCCTAAGTCAACCCACGAAATTAGCGTGCGGGCGCTCAGCCGGCCAGAGGGGCGGGATGCGCAAGCTGGGGATCAGCCGGGTCCCTCTCTGCATGCTGCCGATCCTTCTGCTGCAACCTTTGGTTCGGTCTGATCTTAGACTGGGAATAACCTCCGTATGCCTAAGCCAACTGACGAAACGAGCGGGCGGGCGGGCGGCCGAAGGGGCATTACGTCGGCCAGAGAGACGGGATGCGTAAGTCGTGGATCGATAGGGTGGTAGGTGGTTTAGGCACATCTTCATATTTTTGCATACCAATGCCATTTTTATGGCTTGTAAATTCAAAGAATGGTCCCTTAAGCCTTCACGTGAAGTTTCATGGCAAGACGACTCGTTTTCTACTTTTCACGATTTTTGAAACTTTTTATGGTTCGAGATTTTTCAAAAGTTTTTCGGAAGGAGTTTTGGCCCCAAACTTGATAGATGAGATGCTTGTATTTTTGTTGGGATGCATAAAAAAATTGAGCTAAAAACTCGAAGTGTACAAGATTTTGTGACCATTTGAAAAAAGTGTCCCCATTTCAGACACTTTAATGGCTACTGGCAGCAAACCTGTAATATCCCAAATGCTCTTTAAGGGGGTGTGAGTTCTCAAGGTTTGATGAAGGATAGGGGGCCAATATAAGGGCCAAGTACCAGCACCCATCGTACATCATGTGTGCACACCCCCCCGATCGCCGGAACCCCAATGCCGTCGATCAGGTTCTCCGACGATGCTCCGGCGATGGTGCCCCGACGAACAAAACTGCAGCACCAGCACATGCCGGTGCCTAGCATGTACTGCTGCAACCCTCGGTCTGGTCCAATCTTAGACTGGGAATGAACTTCGTATGCCTAAGCCAATGACGAAACGGGTGGGCGGGCACTAAGCCGGCCAGAAAGATGGGATGCGCAAGCCGTGGATCGATAAGGTGGTAGGTGGTTTAGGCACATCTTCATATTTTTGCATACCAATGCCATTTTTATGGCTTGTAAATTCATACAATGGTCCCTTAAGCCTTCACGTGAAGTTTCATGGCAAGACGACTAGTTTTCTATTTTTCATGATTTTTGAAACTTTTAACGGTTCGGGATTTTTTAAAATTTTTTCGGAAGGAGTTTTGGCCCCAAACTTGGTAGACATGATCCATGTACTTTTGTTGGCATGCAGAAAACAATTCAGCTAAAAACTCGAAGTGTACAAGATTTTGTGACCATTTGAAAAAATTATCCGCATTTCAGACATTTTAATGGCTACTGGCAGCAAACCTATAAAATGTCAAATGCTCTTTATAGGGGTGTGAGTTCTTGAGGTTTGATGGGGGATAGGGCACCAATATAAGGGCTAAGTACCAGCTCCCATCGCACATCTTGTGCGCACAACACCCCCCGGCCCACCGGATCTTCGGAACCCCAATGCCGCCGGTCAGGTTCTCCGGGGATGCTCCGGCGATGGTGCCCCGGCGAAGAAAAACGTGGCACCAGCACATGCCTAAGCCCAGCATGTGCTGCCGCAACCCTCGATCTGGTCCGATCTTAGACTGGAATGAACTCCGTATGCTTAGACTGAGAATGAACTCCGTATGCCTAACTCAACCCATGAAACGAGCGTGCGGGCGCTCAACCGGCCAGAGGGGCGGGATGCACAAACCGAGGATCGACCGGGTCCCCCTCTGCATGTTGCCGATCCTACTACCGCAACCCTCGATCTAGTTTGATCTTAGACTGGGAATGAACTTCGTATGCCTAAGCCAATTGACGAAGCGAACGGGAGGGCGGGCGATCACTACACTGGCCTGAGAGACGAGATGCGCAAGCTGTGGATCGATAGGGTGGTAGGTGGTTTAGGTACATCTTCATTTTTTTGCATACCAATGCCATTTTTATGGCTTGTAAATTCATACAATGGTCCCTTAAGCCTTCACGTGAAGTTTCATGGCAAGACGACTCATTTTCTATTTTTCATGATTTTCAAAACTTTTTGCCATTCGGGATTTTTCAAAATTTTTTCCGAAGGAGTTTTAGCCCCAAACTTGGTAGACATGATCCTTGTATCTTTGTTGGCATGAACAAAAAAATTCAGCTAAAAACTCGAAGTGTACAAGATTTTGTGACCATTTGAAAAAAGTGTCCCCATTTCAGACACTTTAATGGCTTCTGGCAGCAAACCTGCAAAATCTCAAATGCTCTTTAAGGGGGTGTGAGTTCTCGAGGTTTGATGAGGGATAGGGGGCCAATATAAGGGCCAAGTACCAGCACCCATCACACATCATGTGCGCACACCCCACCCGGCCAGAGCGGCGGGATGCACAAGTTGTGAATCGGTCGGGTCCCCCTTTGTGTGCCGTCGATCCTGCTGCCACAACCCTCGGTCTGGTCTGATCTTTGACTGGGAATAACTCCGTTTGCCTAAGCCAATCGACAAAACAAGCGGGCAGGCACTACGCCGACTAGAGGGGCAGGATGCGCAAGTCGGGGATCGATCGGGTCTCCCTCTTCGTGCTATCGATCCTGCTACCGTAACCCTCGGTCCGGTCTGATCTTAGACTAGGAATGAACTCCGTATGCCGAAGCCAATCGATGGAACGAGCGGGCGGGCAGATGGGCGAGCACTATGCCAGCCAGTGAGACGGGATGCGCAAGCCGTGGATCGATAGGGTGGTAGGTGGGTTTAGGCACATCTTTATATTTCTGTGTGCCAACACCATTTTTATGGCTTGTAAATTCATACAATGGTCCCTTAAGCCTTCACGTGAAGTTTCATGGCAAGACGACTTGTTTTTTATTTTTCAGGATTTTTAAAACTATTTACGGTTCAAGATTTGTTAAAATTTGTTCGGAAGGAGTTTTGGCCCCAAACTTGGTAGACATGATCCTTGTATTTTTTTTGGCATGCACAAAAAAATTCAGCTAAAAACTCGAAGTGTACAAGATTTTGTGACCATTGGAAAAAATGTCCCCATTTCAGACACTTTAATGGCTACTGGCAGCAAACCTGTAAAATCTCAATTGCACTTTAAGGGGGTGTCAGTTCTAGAGGTTTGATGAGGGATAGGGGGCCAATATAAGGGCCAAGTGCCAGCACCCATCGCACATCATGTGCGCACACCCCCTCGACCCCCCTGATCACCGAAACCCCAATGCCGTCGGTCAGGTTCTCCGATGATGCTCCGACGACGGTGCCCCGACGAAAAAACATGCGGCACCAGCACATGCCTGAGTCCAGCATGTGCCACCGTAACCCTCGGTCCAGTCTGATCTTAGACTGGGAATGAACTCCGTATGCTTAGACTGGGAATGAACTCCGTATGCCTAAGTCAACCCACGAAATGAACGTGCGGGCGCTCAGCTGGCCAGAGGGGCGGGATGCGGAAGCCAGGGATCGACCTGGTCCCCCTCTACGTAATGCCGATCTTGCTGCTGTAAACCTTGGTCCGGTCCAATCTTAGACTAGGAATGAGCTCTGTATGCCTAAGCCAACTGATAAAACGAGTAGGCGGACGGGTGGGCACTATGCCGGCCAGAGAGATGGGATGCGCAAGCCGTGGATCGATAGAGTGGTAGGTGGACTTAAGGTACATCTTCATATTTCTACGTGCCAATGCCATTTTTATGGCTTGTAAATTCATACAATGGTTCCTTAAGCCTTCACGTGAAGTTTTATGGCAAGACGACTCGTTTTCTATTTTTCACGATTTTCAAAACTTTTTACGGTTCAGGATTTTTTAAAATTTTTTCGAAAGGATTTTTGGCCCCAAACTTGGTAGACGCGATCCTTGTATTTTTGTTGGCATGCACAAAAAAATTAAGCTAAAAACTCGAAGTGTACAAGATTTTGTGACCATTTGAAAAAGGTGTCACCATTGCAGACACTTTAATGGCTACTGGCAGCAAACCTGTAAAATCTCAAATGCTCTTTAAGGGAGGGTGAGTTCTCGAGGTTTGATGAGGGATAGGGGGCCAATATAAGGGCCAAGTACCAGCACCCATCGCACATCATGTGCGCACACCCCCCCGCCCCCCCCGATCGTCGAAACCCCAATGCCGCTAGTCAAGTTCTTCGGCGATGCTCCGGCGATGGGCCCCGACGAAGAAAAATGCGGCACCAGCACATGGCTGAGCCCAGCATGTGCTGTCGCAACCTTTGGTTCGGTCTGATCTTAGACTGGGAATGAACTCCATATGCTTAGATAGGGAATGAACTCCGTATGCCTAAGTCAACCCACGAAACGAGCGTACGGGCACTCAACTGGCCAAAGGGACGGGATGCGCAAGCCGGGGATCGACCGGGTCCCCCTCTGTGTGCTACCGATCCTGCTACCACAACCCTCGATCTGGTCCAATCTTAGACTGGGAATGAACTCCGTATGCCTAAGGCAACTGACGAAATGAGCGAGCGGGTAGGTGGGCGGGCAGGCCAGCGGGCACTACGTCGACCAGAGAGACGGGTTGCGCAAGCCGTGGATCGATAGAGTGGTAGGTGGGTTTAGGGACATCTTCATATTTCTATGTGCCAATGCCATTTTTATGGCTTGTAAATTCATACAATGGTCCCTTAAGCCTTCACGTGAAGTTTCATGGCAAGACGACTCGTTTTCTATTTTTAGTGATTTTCAAAACTTTTTGTGGTTCAGGATTTTTTAAAATTTTTTTGGAAGTAGTTTTGGCCCCAAACTTATTAGACGTGATCCTTGTATTTTTGTTGGCATGCATAAAAAATTTCAACTAACAACTCGAAGTGTACAAGATTTTGTGACCATTTGAAAAAAATATCCCCATTTCAGACACTTTATTGGCTACTGGCAGCAAACCTGTAAAATCTCAAATACTCTATAAGGGGGTGTGAGTTCTCGGGGTTTGATGAGGGATAGGGGACAATATAAGGGCCAAGTACCAGCACCCATCACACATCATGTGCGCACACCCTCCCGATCGCCGAAACCCTAATGCCGCCGGTAAGATTCTCCGACGATGCTCTGACGATGGTGCCTCGGTGAAGAAAAATGCTACACCAGCACATGCCTGAGCCCAGCATGTGCTGCTACAACCCTCGGTCTGGTCTGATCTTAGACTGGGAATGAACTTCGTATGCTTAGACTGGGAATGAACTTTGTATGCCTAAGTCAACCCACGGAACGAGCTTGCGGGCGCTCAGCCGGCCAGAGGGGCGGGATGCGCAAGCCGGGGATCGATTGGGTCCCCCTCTGCGTGCTGCCAATCTTACTGTCGTAACCCTCGATCTGGTCCAATCTTAGACTGGGAATGAACTCCATATGCTTAGACTGTGAATAAACTCCGTATGCCTAAGTCAACCCATGAAACGAGCGTGCGGGCACGGGGCGGGTTGCGTAAACCGGGGATCGACCAGGTCCCCCTCTGCGTGCTGCCGATCCTGCTGCCGCAACCCTTGATCTGGTTCAATCTTAGACTGGGAATGAACTCCGTATGCCTAAGCCAACCGACGAAACGAGCGGATGGATGGGCGGGCGGGCGAGCACTACACCGGCCAGAGAGACGGGATGCACAAGCCGTGGATCGATAGGGTGGTAGGTGAGTTTAGGCAAATCTTCATATTTCTATGTGCCAATGCCATTTTTTTGGCTTGCAAATCCATATAATGGTCCCTTAAGCCTTCACGTGAAGTTTCATGGTAAGACGACTCGTTTTCTATTTTTCACAATTTTTGAAACTTTTTGAGGTTCGAGATTTTTTAAAATTTTTTCGGAAGGAGTTTTGCCCCAAAACTTGGTAGACGTGATCCTTGTATTTTTGTTGGCATGCACAGAAAAATGCAGCTAAAAAATCGAAGTCTACAAGATTTTGGCCACCATTTGAAAACAGTGTCCCCATTTCACACACTTTAATAGCTACTGGCAGCAAACCTGTAAAATCTCAAATGCTCTTTAAGGGGGTGTGAGTTCTCGAGGTTTGATGAGGGATAGGGGGCAATATAAGGGCCAAGTACCAGCACCCATCGCACATCATGTGCGCACACCCCCCCGACCCCTTCGATCGCCGGAACCCCAATGTCGCCGGTCAGGTTCTCCGACGATGGTGCCCTGGCGAAGAAAGATGCGACACCAGCACATGCCCGAGCCCAGCATGTGCTGCCGCAACCCTCGGTCTGGTCCGATCTTAGACTAGAAATGAACTCCGTATGCTTAGACTGGGAATGAACTCCGTATGCCTAAGTCAACACATGAAACGTGCGTGCCGACGCTCAACTGGCTAGAGGGGCGGGATGCGCGAGCCGGGGATCTAACCAGGTCCCCCTCTGCGTGCTACCGATCCTGCTGCCACAACCCCTGGTCTGATCCGATCTTAGACTGGGAATGAACTCCGTATGCCTAAGCCAACCGATGAAACGAGTAGGCGGGCGGGCGGGCAGGCGGGCAGGCACTACGTCGGCCAGAGAGCCGGGATGCGCAAGCCGTGGATCGATAGGGTGGTAGGTGCGTTTAGGCACATCTTCATATTGCTACGTGCCAATGCCATTTTTATGGCTTGTAAATTCATACAATAGTCCCTTAAGCCTTCACGTGAAGTTTAATGGCAAGACGACTCATTTTCTATTTTTCACGATTTTTTATGAGGTATAGGGGGCCAGTAAAAGGGCCACATACCAGCACCCATCGCAATCATGTGCGCATAACCCCCCGGCCCCCCCGATCGCCAGAACCCCAATGCCACCGATCAGGTTCTCCGACGATGCTCCGGCGATGGTGCCCCGACGAAGAAAAATGCGGCACCAGCATATGCCCAAGCCCAGCATGTGCTGTCGCAACCCTCGGTCCGGTCTGATCTTAGACTGGGAATGAACTCCATATGCTTAGATTGGGAATGAACTCCGTATGCCTAAGTCAACCCACAAAACGAACGTGCGGGTGCTCAACGGGCCAGAGGGGCGGGATGCGCAAGCGGGGGATCGGTCGGGTCCCCCTCTGCGTGCTGTCGATCCTGCTGCCACAACCCTTGGTCCGATCTGATCTTAGACTGGGAATAAACTCCGTATGCCTAAGCCAACCGACGAAACGAGCAGGCGAGCACTACGCCGGCCAGAGAGACGGGATGCGCAAGCCGTGGATCGATAGGGTGGTAAGTGGGTTTAGGCACATCTTCATATTTCCGCATGCCAATGCCATTTTTATGGCTTGTAAATTCATACAATGGTCCCTTAAGCCTTCACGTGAAGTTTCATGGCAAGATGACTTGTTTTTTATTTTTGATGATTTTTAAAACTTTTTACCGTTAAGGATTTTTTAAAATTATTTTGGAAGGTGTTTTGGCCCCAAACTTGGTAGACGTGATCCTTGTATTTTTGTTGGCATGTACAAAAAAATTCAGCTAAAAACTCAAAGTGTACAAGATTTTGTGACCATTTGAAAAAAGTATCCCCATTTCAAACACTTTAACGGCTACTAGCAGCGAACCTATAAAATCTCAAATGCTCTTTAAGGGGGTGTGAGTTCTCGAGGTTTGATGAGGGATAGGGGCCCAATATAAGGGCCAAGTACCAGCACCCATCGCACATCATGTGCGCACACCCCCCCGACCCCCCGATCGCCGGAACCCCAACACCGCCAGTCAGGTTCTCCGACGATGCTCCGACGATGGTGCCCCGACGAAGAAAAATACGGCATCAGCACATGCCCAAGCCCAACATGTGCTGCCGCAACCCTCGGTCCGGTCCGATCTTAGACTGGGAATGAACTCTGTATGCTTAGACTGGGAATGAACTCCGTATGCCTAAGTCAACCCACGAAACGAACGTGCGGGCACTTAGCCGGCAAGAGGGACGGGATGCACAAGCTGGGATCGGTCGAGTCCCCTTCTACGTGCTGCCAATCCTGCTACCACAACCTTCAGTTTGATCTAATCTTAGACTGGGAATGAACTCCGTATGCCTAAGCCAACCGACGAAACGAGCGGGCGGGCGGACGGACGGGCGGGCACTATGCCAGCCAGAGAGACGGGATGCGCAAGGCGTGGATCGATAGGGTGGTCGGTGGATTTAGGCACATCTTCATATTTCTGCGTGCCAATGCCATTTTTATGGCTTGTAAATTCATGCAATGGTCCCTTAAGCCTTCACGTGAAGTTTCATGGCAAGACGATCCGTCGTCTATTTTTCACGATTTTTGAAACTTTTTGCGGTTCGGGATTTTTTAAAATTTTTTCAGAAGGAGTTTTGGCCTAAAACTGGTAGACGTGATCCTTGCAATTTATTTGGTATGCAGAAAAAAATTCATTTAAAAACTCGAAGTTTACAAGATTTTGTGACCATTTGAAAAAAGTGTCCCCATTTCAGACACTTTAATTACTACTGGCAGCAAACCTGTAAAATATCAAATGCTCTTTAAGGGGGCATGAGTTCTCAAGGTTTGATGAGGGAAAGGGGGCAAATACAATGGCCATGTACCAGCACCCATCGCACATCATGTGCGCACACCCCCCCGATCGCTGGAACCCCAATGTCGTCGGTCAGGTTCTCCGACGATGCTCCGACGATGGTGCCCCGACGAAGAAAAATGCGGCACCAGAACATGCCCGAGCCCAGCATGTGCTGCGGCAACCCTCAGTCTAATCCGATCTTAGACTAGGAATGAGCTCCGTATGCTTAGACTGGGAATGAACTCCGTATACCTAAGTCAACCCACGAAACGAGCGTGCGGGCGTTTAGTCGGCCAGAGGGGCGGGATGCGCAAGCCGGGGATTGGTCAGGTCCCCCTCTGCGTGCTATCGATCCTTCTACTGTAACCCTCGTTCCAGTCCGATCTTAGACCAGGAATGAACTCCGTATGCCTAAGCCAACCAACAAAACAAGCGGGCGGGCGGGCGGGTGGGCACTACGCCGGCCAGAGAGACGGGATGCACAAGCCGTGGATCGATAGGGTGGTAGGTGGGTTTAAGCACATCTTCCTATTTCTACGTGGCAATGACATTTTTATGGCTTTTAAATTCATACAATGGTCCCTTAAGCCTTCACGTGAAGTTTCATGGCAAGACTACTCGTTTTCTATTTTTCACGATTTTTGAAACTTTTTACGGTTCAAAATTTTTTAAAATTTTTTCGGAAGGAGTTTTGGCCCCAAACTAGGTAGACGTGATCCTTGTATGTTTTTTGGCACGCACAAAAAAATTCAGCTAAAAACTCGAAGTGTACAATATTTTTTGACCATTTGAAAAAAATGTTCCAATTTCAGACACTTTAATGGCTACTGGCAACAAACCTATAAAATTTCAAATGCTCTTTAAGGGGGTGTGAGTTCTCGAGGTTTGATGAGGGATAGGGGGCCAAAATAACGGCCAAGTACCAGCACCCATCGCACATCATGTGCGCACTCACCCCCCTGGCCCCCCCGATCGCCGGAACCTAAATGTCGCCGGTCAGGTTCTCCAGCGATGCTCCGACGATGGTGCCTCGACGAAGAAAAATGCGACCCCAGCACATGCCTGAGCTCAGCATGTGCTATCGTAACCCTCGGTCCGATCCGATCGTAGAGTGGGAATGAACTCCGTATGCCTAAGTCAACCCACAAAATGAGCGTACGGGCGCTCAGCTGGCTAGAGGGGAGGGATTCACAAGCCGGAGATCGATCGGGTCCCCCTCTGCATGCTGCCGATCCTACTGTCGTAACCCTCGGTCCGGTTCAATCTTAGACTATGAATGAACTCTGTATTCTTAGACTGGGAATGAACTTCGTATGCCTAAGTCAACCTACGAAACGACCGTGCGGGGGCGCAACAGGCCAGAGGGGCGAGATGCCCAAGTCGAGGATAGGTTGGGTCCCCCTCTACGTCCTGTCGATGCTGCTGCTGCAACCCTCAATTTGGTCCAATCTTAGACTAGGAATGAACTCCGTATGCCTCAGCCAATCGACGAAACGAGCGGGCGGGCAGGTATGCGGGCACTACGCCGGCCAGAGAGATGGGATGTGTAAGCCGTGGATCGATAGGGTGGTAGGTGGGTTTAGGCACAATTCATATTTTTGCCTGCCAATGCAATTTTTATGGCTTGTAAATTCATACAGTGGTCTCTTAAGCCTTCACGTGAAGTTTCATGGCAAGACGACTCGTTTTCTCTTTTTCACGATTTTTGAAACTTTTTACGGTTCAAGATTTTTTAAAATTTTTTCGAAAGGATTTTTGGCCCCAAACTTGGTAGAACTGATCCTTGTATTTTTGTTGGCATGCACAAAAAAATTCAGCTAAAAAATCAAAGTGTACAAGATTTTGTGACCATTTGAAAAAAGTGTTCCCATTTTAGACACTTTAATGGCTACTAGTAGCAAACCTGTAAAATCTCAAATGCTCTTTAAAGGGGTGTGAGTTCTCGAGGTTTGATGAGGGATAGGGGGCCAATATAAGGGCCAAGTGCCAGCACCCATCGCACATCATGTGCGCACACCCCCCCCCCGATGCCCCCGATCGTCGAAACCCAAAAGCCGCCGGTCAGGTTCTCCGGCGATGCTCCGACGATGCTCCGACGATGGTGCCCTTGCGAAGAAGAATGCGGCACCAGCGCATGCCTGAGCCCAGCATGTGCTGCCGCAACCCTCGGTCTGGTCCGATCTTAGACTGGGAATGAACTCCGTATGCCTAAGTCAACCCATGAAACGAGCGTACGGGCGCTCGGCCGGCCAAAAGGAAGTGATGCGTAAGCCGGGGATCGATCGGGTCCCCCTCTGCGTGCTGTCAATCTTGCTACCGTAACCCTCAATCTGGTCTGATGTTAGACTGGGAATAAACTCCGTATGCCTAAGCCAACCGACGAAACGATCGAGCGGGCGGGTGAGCGGGCACTACACCGACCAGAGAGACGAGATACGCAAGCCGTGCATCGATAGGATGGTAGGTGGGTTTAGGTACATCTTCATATTTTTGTGAGCCAATGCCATTTTTATGGCTTGTAAATTCATACAATGGTCCCTTAAGCCTTCACGTGAAGTTTCATGGCAAGACGACTCGTTTTTTATTTTTCATGATTTTTGAAACTTTTTACGGTTCGGGATTTTTGAAAATTTTTTCGGAAGGTGTTTTGGCCCCAAACTTGGTAGACGTCATCCTTGTATTTTTTTTGGCATGCACAAAAAAATTTAGCTAAAAACTCGAGGTGTACAAGATTTTGTGACCATTTGAAAAAAGTGTCCCCATTTCAGACACTTTAATGGCTACTGGCAGCACCCCTGTAAAATCTCAAATGCTCTTTAAGGGGGTGTGAGTTCTCAAGGTTTGATGAGGGATAGGGGGCCAATATAAGGGCCAAGTACCAGCACCCATTGTACATCATGTGCGCACACCCCTCGACCCCCCCGATCGTCGGAACCCCACTGCCACCGGTCAGGTTCTCCGGTGATGCTCTGACGATGGTGCTCCGGCCAAGAAAAATGTGGCACCAGCACATGCCCGAGCCCAGCATGTGCTGCCACAACCCTCGGTCCGGTCCAATCTTAGATTGGGAATGAACTCCATATGCTTAGACTGGGAATGAACTCCGTATGCCTAAGTCAACCCACGAAACAAGCGTGTCGACGCTCAGCCGACCAGAGGGACGGGATGCGCAAGCCGGGGATCGGCCAGGTCCCCCTCTGTGTGCTGACGATCTTGCTGCTGCAACCCTCGGTCCGGTCCAATCTTAGACTGGGAATGAACTCCGTATGCCTAAGCCAATCGATGAAAACAGCGGGCGGGCGACCACGATGCCAGCCAGAGAGATGGGATGCGCAAGCTGTGGATCAATAGGGTGGTTGGTGGGTTTAGGCACATCTTCATATTTCTGTGTGCCAATGCCATTTTTATGGCTTGTAAATTCATATAATGGTCCCTTAAGCCTTCACGTGAAGTTTCATGGCAAGACGACTCGTTTTCTATTTTTCACGATTTTTAAAACTTTTTACGGTTTGAGATTTTTTAAAAGTTTTTTCGGAAGGAGTTTTAGCCCCAAACTTGGTAGACATGATCCTTGTATTTTTTTTGGCATGCATAAAAAAAATCAGCTAAAAATTCGAAGTGTACAAGATTTTGTAACCATTTGAAAAAAGTGTCCCCATTTCAGACACTTTAATGGCTACTGGCAGCAAACCTGAAAAATCTCAAATGCTCTTTTAGGGGGTGTGAGTTCTCAAGATTTGATTAGGGATAGGGGGCCAATATAAGGGCCAAGTACCAACACCCATCGCACATCATGTGCACACACCCCCCGACCCCCCGATTGTCGGAACCCCAATGCCGCTGGTCAGGTTCTTCGACGATGCTCAGGTGATGGTGCCTCAACGAAGAAAAAAGCGACACCAGCACATGCCCATGCCCAACATGTGCTGCCGCAACCCTCGGTCCAGTCCGATCTTAGACTGGGAATGAACTCCGTATGCTTAGACTGGGAATGAACTCCGTATGCCTAAGTCAACCCACGAAACGAGCGTGCGGGTGCTCAGTCGGCCAGAGGGGCGGGATGCGCAAGCCAGGGATCGGTCGGGTCCCCCTCTGCGTGCTGCCAATCCTGCTGCTGCAACCCTCTGTCTGGTCTGATCTTAGACTGGGAATGAACTCCGTATGCCTAAGCCAACCGACGAAACGAGTGGGCGGGCGGGCATTACGCCGGCCAAAGTGACGAGATTTGCAAGCCGTGGATCGATAGGGTGGTAGGTGCATTTGGGCACATCTTCATATTTCTGCATGCCAATGCCATTTTTATTGCTTGTAAATTCATACAATGGTCTCTTAAGCCTTCACGTGAAGTTTCATGGCAAGACGACTTGTTTTCTATTTTTCATGATTTTTGAAACCTTTTGCGGTTCGGGATTTTTTAAAATTTTTTTGGAAGGCGTTTTGGTCCCAAACTTGGTAGACGTGATCCTTGTATTTCTGTTGGCAAGCAAAAAAAAATTCAGCTAAAAACTCGAAGTGTACAACATTTTGTGACCATTTGAAAAACGTGTCACCATTTCAGACACTTTAATGGCTACTGGCAGCAATCCTGTAAAATCTCAAATGCTCTTTAAGGGGGTGTGAGTTATCATGGTTTGATGGGGGATATGGGGCCAATATAAGGGCCAAGTACCAGCACCCATCGTACATCATGTGCGCACACCCTCCCGGCCCCCTCGATCGCAGGAACCTCAATGCCGCCGATCAGGTTCTCCGACGATGCTCTGACGATGGTGCCCCGACGAAGAAAAATATGGCACCAGCACATTCCCGAGCCCAGCATGGGCTGTCACAACCCTCGGTCTGGTTCGATCTTAGGCTGGGAATGAACTCCGTATGCTTAGACTGGGAATGAACTCCGTATGCCTAAGTTAACCCACGAAACGAGCATGCAGGCGCTCAGCCGGCCAGAGGGGCGGGATGTGCAAGCCGAGGATCGGCCGGGTCCCCCTCTGCGTGCTGCCAATCCTGCTGCCGCAACCCTTGGTTCGATCCGATCTTAGACTGGGAATGAACTCCGTATGCCTAAGCCGATCGACGAAACGAGCGGGCAGACGGGCGGGCACTGCGTCGGCCAGAGAGGCAAGTTGCGCAAGCTGTGGATCGATAGGGTGGTAGGTGGGTTTAGGCACATCTTCATATTTCTGCATGCCAATGCCATTTTTATGGCTTGTAAATTCATACAATGGTCCCTTAAGCCTTCTCGTGAAGTTTCATGGCAAGACGACTCGTTTTCTATTTTTCACGATTTTTGAAACTTTTTACAGTTCAGGAGTTTTTAAATTTTTTCGGAAGGAGTTTTGGCACTAAACTTATTAGATGTGATCCTTGTATTTTTGTTGTCATGCACAAAAAAATTCAGCTAAAAACTCGAAGTGTACAAGATTTTGTGACCGTTTGAAAAAAGAGTCCCCATTTCAGACACTTTAATGGCTATTGGCAGCAAACCTGTAAAATCTCAAATGCTCTTTAAAAGGGTGTGAGTTCTCGAGGTTTGATGAGGGATAAGGGGCCAATATAATGGCCAAGTACCAGCACCCATCGCACATCATGTGCACACACCCCCCGACCCCCAGATCGTCGGAACCCCAATGCCGCCGGTCAGGTTCTCCGACGATGCTCCGGTGATGGTGCCCCGGTAAAGAAAAATGCGGCACCAGTACATGCCCGGGCCCAGCATGTGCTGTCGCAACCCTCGGTCTGGGAATAAACTTCGTATGCATAAGTCAACCCATGAAACGAGTGTACGGGTGCTCATCTGGCTAGAGGGGCGGGATGAGCAAGCCGGGGATCGATCGGGTCCCCCTCTGCGTGCTGGTGATCCTGCTGCCGCAACCCTCAGTTTGGTCTGATCTTAGACTAGGAATGAACTCTGTATGCCTAAGCCAACCGACGAAATGAACGGGCAGGCGGGCAGGCAGGCACTACGCCGGCTAGAGAGACGGGATGCGCAAGTCATGGATCGATAGGATGGTAGGTGGGTTTAGGCACATCTTCATATTTCTGTGTGCCAATGGCATTTTTATGGCTTGTAAATTCAGACAATGGTCCCTTAAGCTTTCACATGAAGTTTCATGGCAAGACGACTCGTTTTCTATTTTTCACGATTTTTGAAACCTTTTGCGGTTCGAGATTTTTTAAACTTTTTTCAGAAGGAATTTTGGCCCCAAACTTGGTTGACGTGATCCTTGTATTTTTGTTGGCATGCACAAAAATATTCAACAAAAAACTCGAACTGTACAAGATTTTGTGACAATTTGAAAAAAGTGTCCCCATTTCAAACACTTTAATGGCTACTGGCAGCAAACCTGTAAAATCTCAAGTGCTCTTTAAGGGGGTGTGAGTTCTCGAGGTTTGATAAGGGATAGGGGGCCAATATAAGGGCCAAGTACCAGCACCCATCGCAATCATGTGCGCACACCCCCAGGCCCCCCCGATCGTCGGAACCCCAATGCCGCCGGTCAGGTTCTCAGACGATGGTGCCCTGACGAAGAAAAAAGTGGCACCAACACATGCCTGAGCCCAGCATCTGTTGTCGCAACCCTCGATCAGGTCCGATCTTAGACTGTGAATGAACTTCGTATGTTTAGACTGGGAATGAACTCCGTATGCCTAAGTCAACCCACGAAACGAGCGTGCGGATGCTCGGCCGGCCAGAGGGATGGGATGCACAAGCTGGGGATCGAAAGGGTACCCCTCTTCGTGCTGTCGATCCTGCTGCCACAACTCTCGATCCGTTCTGATCTTAGACTGCGAATGAACTCCGCATGCCTAACCCAACCGACGAAACGAGCGGGCGGGCAGACGGGCGGGCACTACGTCAGCCAGAGAGACGGGATGGGTAAGCCGTGGATCGATAGGGTGGTTGGTGGGTTTAGGTACATCTTCATATTTCTGTAGGCCAATGCCATTTTTATGGCTTGTAAATTCATACAATGGTCCCTTAAGCCTTCACGTGAAGTTTCATGGCAAGACGACTCGTTTTCTATTTTTCATGATTTTTGAAACTTTTTACGGTTCGGTAATGTTTAAAATTTTTTTGGAAGGGGTTTTGCCTTCGAAGTTCGTAGACATGATACTTGTATTTTTGTTGGCTTGCACAAAAAACTTCAGCTAAAAACTCAAAGTGTACAAGATTTTGTGACCATTTGAAAAAATTGTCCCCATTTCAGACACTTTAATGGCTACTGGCAGCAAACCTGTAAAATCTCAAATACTCTTTAAGGGGTTGTGAGTTCTTGAGGCTTGATGAGGGATAGAGGGCCAATATAAGGGCCAAGTACCAGCACCCATCGCACATCATGTGCGCACACCCCCCCGGCCCCCCAATCGTCGGAACTCCAATGCCGCCGGTCAGGTTCTCGGGCGATGCTCCGGCGATGGTGCCCCGACGAAGAAAAATGTGGCACCAGCACATGCCCAAGGCCAGCATGTGCTGTCGCAACCCTCGGTCTGGTCCGATCTTAGACTGGGAATGAACTCCATATGCTTAGACTAGGAATGAACTCCGTATGCCTAAGTTAACCTATGAAACGAGTGTGCGGGCGCTCAGCCGGTCAGAGGGGTGGGATGCGCAAGCCGGGGATCGACCGGGTCCCCCTCTACGTGCTATCGATCCTGCTACCGCAACCATCGATCCGATCTAATCTTAGACTGGGAATGAACTCCGTATGCCTAAGCCAACCGATGAAACGAGCGGCCGAGCGGGCGGGCACTACACCGACCAGAGAGACGGGATGCGCAAGCCGTGGATCGATAGGGTGGTAGGCGGGTTTAGGCACATCTTCATATTTCTATGTGCCAATGCCATTTTTATGGCTTGTAAATTCATACAATGGTCCCTTAAGCCTTCACGTGAAGTTTCATAGCAAGACGACTCGTTTTTTTTTGTCATGATTTTTGAAACTTTTTACGGTTTAAGATTTTTTAAAACTTTTTCGAAAGGATTTTTGGCCCCAAACTTGGTAGACGTGATCCTTGTATTTTTGTTGGCATGCAAAAAAAAATTCAGCTAAAAAATCGAAGTGTACAAGATTTTGTGACCATTTGAAAAAAGTGTCCCCATTTTAGACACTTTAATAGCTACTGGCAGCAAACCTGTAAAATCTCAAATGATCTTTAATGGGGTGTGAGTTCTCAAGGTTTGATGAGGGATAGGGGGCCAATATAAGGGCCAAGTACCAGCACCCATCGCACATCATGTGCGCACACCCCCTGCCCCCCCGATCGCCAGAACCGCAATGCCACTGGTTAGGTTCTCTGATGATGCTCCGATGATGGTACCCCGACGAACAAAATTGTGGCAGCAGCACATGCTCGAGGCCAGCATGTGCTGCCGCAACACTCGGTCTGGTCTGATCTTAAACAGGGAATGAACTCCGTATGCCTAAGTCAACCCACGAAACGAGAGTCCGAGTGCTCAACCAGCTAGAGCGGCGGCATGCACAAGCTGGGGATCGGTCAAGTCCCCCTCTGCGTGCTGTCGATCCTGCTGCCGCAACCCTCGGTCCAGTTTGATCTTACACTGGGAATGAACTCCGTATGCCTAAGCCAATCGACGAAACGAGCGGGCGGGCAGGCGGGCACTACGCCGGCCAAGAAACGGGATGCACAAGCCGTGGATCGATAGGGTGGTAGGTGGGTTTAGGCACCTCTTCATATTTCTACATGCCAATGCCTTTTTTACGGCTTGTAAATTCATACAACGGTCCCTTATGCCTTGACGTGAAGTTTCACGGCAAGACGACTCGTTTTCTATTTTTCATGATTTTCGAAACTTTTTGCTGTTCGGGTTTTTTTAAAATTTGTTCGGAAGGAGTTTTGGCCCCAAACTTGGTAGACGTGATCCTTGTATTTTTATTGGCATGCACAAGAAAACTCAGCTAAAAACTCGAAGTGTACAAGATTTTGTGACCATTTGAAAAAGGTGTCCCCATTTCAGACACTTTAATGGCTACTGGTAGCAAACCTGTAAAATCTCAAATGCTCTTTAAGGGAGTGTGAGTTCTCGAGGTTTGATGAGGGATAGGGGGCCAATATAACGGCCAAGTACCAGCACCCATCGTACATCACGTGCGCACACCCCCTGGCCCCCCCGATCATCGGAATCCCAGTGCCGCCGGTCAGGCTCTCCGATGATGCTCCGACGGTGGCACCCCGACGAAGAAAAATACGGCACCAGCACTTGCCTGAGCCCAGCATGTGCTGCCGTAACCCTCGGTCCGATCCGATCTTAGACTGGGAATGAAATGAACTCCGTATGCCTAGACTGGGAATGAACTCCGTATGCCTAAGTTAACCCATGAAACGAGCGCGCGGGCGCTCAGCCGGCCAAAGGGGCGGGATGCGCATGCCGGGGATCGGCCGGGTCCCCCTTTGCGTGCTACCAATCCTGCTGTCGCAACCCTCGATCCGATCTAATCTTAGACTGGGAATGAACTCCGTATGCCTAAGCCAACCGATGAAAGGAGCGGGTGGGAGGGCGGGTAGGCACAACGTCGGCCAGAGAGACGGGATGCACAAGCCATAGATCGATAGGGTGGTAGGTGGGTTTAGGCACATCTTCATATTTCTGCTTGCCAATGCCATTTTTATGGCTTGTAAATTCATACAATGGTCCCTTAAGCCTTCACGTGAAGTTTCATGGCAAGACTACTCGTTTTCTATTTTTCATGATTTTTGAAACTTTTTACGGTTCGAGATTTTTTAAAATTTTTTCGGAAGGATTTTTGGCCCCAAACTTGGTAGATGTGATCCTTGTATTTATGTTCGCATGCACAAAACCATTCAGCTAAAAACTCGAAGTGTACAAGATTTTGTGGTCATTTGAAAAAAGGGTCCCCATTTCAGACACTTGAATATCTACTGGCAGCAAACCTGTTAAATCTCAAATGCTCTTTAAGGGGGTGTGAGTTCTTGAGGTTTGATGAGGGATAGGGGTCCAATATAAGGTTTAAGTACCAGCACCCATCGCTCATCATGTGCGCACACCCCCCGGCCCCTCTGATCGTTGAAACCTCAATACCGCCGGTCAGGTTCTCTGATGATGCTCCGACGATGGTGCCTCGACGAAGAAAAATATGGCACCAGCACATGCCTGAGCCCAGCATGTGTTGCCGCAACCCTCGGTCTGGTCTGATCTTAGACTGGGAATGAACTCCGTATGCTTAGACTGGGAATGAACTCCGTAAGCCTAAGTCAACCCACGAAACGAGCGTGCTGGCGTTCAGTCGACCAAAGGGGCGAGATGCGCAAGCCGGGGATCGATCGGGTCCCCCTCTGCATGCTGTTGATCCTGCTGCTGCAACCCTCAGTTCGGTCTGATCTTAGACTGGGAATGAACTCCGTATGTTTAGACTGGATTGAACTCTGTATGCCTAAGTCAACCCACGAAATAAGCGTGCGGGCGCTCAGCCAGCCAGAGTGGCAGGATGCGCAAGTCGAGGATTGACTGGGTCACCTTCTGCGTGCTATCGATCCTGCTGCTGCAACCCTCGGTCTGGTCCGATCTTAGACTGGGAATGAACTCCGTATGCCTAAGCTAACCGACGAAACGAACGGGCGGTCGGGCGGGCACTACACCGGCCAGAGAGACGGGATGCGTTTGTCGTGGATCGATAGGGTGGTGGGTGGGTTTAGGCACATCCCCATATTTCTACGTGCCAATGCCATTTTTATGGCTTCTAAATTCATACAATGGTCCCTTAAGCCTTCACGTGAAGTTTCATGGCAAGACAACTCGTTTTCTATTTTTCATGATTTTTGAAACTTTTTGCTATTTGGGATTTTTTTAAAATTTTTTGGAAGGTGTTTTGGCCCCAAACTTGGTAGACGTGATCCTTGTATTTTTGCTAGCATGCAAAAAAAAAAAATTCAGCTAAAAACTCAAAGTTTACAAGATTTTGTGACTATTTGAAAAATGTGTCCCCATTTCAGACGCTTTAATGGCTACTGGTAGCAAACCTGTAAAATCTCAAATGCTCTTTAAGGGAGTGTGAGTTCTCAAGGTTTGATGAGGGATAGGGGGCCAATATAAGGGCCAAGTACCAGCACCCATCGCACATCATGTGCGCACACCCCCCGGCCCCCCGATCGTCGGAACCCCAATGCTGTCGGTCAGGTTCTCCGGTGATGCTCCGACGATGGTACCCCGACGAAGAAAAATGCGACACCAGCACATGCCTGAGCCCAGCATGTGCTACCGTAACCCTCGGTCTGGTCCGATCTTGAAACGGGAATGAACTTCGTACGCCTAAATCAACCCACGAAATGAGCGTGCGGGCGCTCAGCCGACCAGAGGGGCGGGATGCGTAAGCCGGGGATCGATCGGGTCCCCCTCTACGTGCTGTCTATCCTGCTACCACAACCCTCAGTCTGGTCTAATCTTAGACTGGGAATGAACTCTGTAAGCCTAAGCCAACCGATGAAACGAGCAGGCAGCGGGCGGGCGGGCGGGCACTACGCCGGCCAGAGAGATGGGATGCGCAAGCCATGGATCGATAGAGTGGTAGGTGGGTTTAGGCACATCTTCATATTTCTACATGCCAATGCCATTTTTATGGCCTGTAAATTCATACAATGGTCCCTTAAGCCTTCACGTGAAGTTTAATGCCAAGACGACTCGTTTTCTATTTTTCATGATTTTGGAAACTTTTTACGGTTTGGGATTTTTTAAAATTTTTTTGAAAGGATTTTTGGCCCCGAACTTGGTAGTCGAGATGCCTGTATTTTTGTTGGCGTGCGCAAAAAAATTCAGCCAAAAACTCGAAGTGTACAAGATTTTGTGACCATTTCAAAAAAGTGTCCTCATTTCAGACACATTAATGGCTACTGGCAGCAAACCTGTAAAATCTCAAATGCTCTTTATGGGGGTGTGAGTTCTCGAGGTTTAATGAGGGATAGGGGGCCAATATAAGGGCCAAGTACCAGCACCCATCACACATCATGTGCGCACACCCCCCCGTCGCTCCCGATCGCCGGAACCCCAATGCCGTTGGTCAGGTTCTCCGACGATGCGCCGGTGATGGTACCCTGATGAAAAAAAATACGGCACCAGCACATGCCCGAGCCCAGCATGTGCTGCTGCAACCCTCGGTACGGTCTGATCTTAGAGTGGAAATGAACTTCGAATGCCTAAGTCAGCCAACGAAACAAGTGTGTGGGTAATTAGCCGGCTAGAGGGGTAAGATGCGCAAGCCAGGGACCGGCCGGGTCCCCCTCTGCGTGCTGCCAATCCTACTGCTGCAACCCTCGGTCCGCTCCAATCTTAGGCTGGGAATGAACTCCGTATGCCTAAGCTAATCGACGAAACAAGCGGGCGGGCGGGCGGTTGGGCACAACGCTGGCCAGAGAGACGGGATGCACAAGCCGTGGATTAATAGGGCGGTAGGTGGGTTTAGGCACATCTTCATATTTCTGCATGCCAATGCCATATTTATGGCTTGTAAATTCATACAATGGTCCCTTAAGCCTTGACGTGAAGTTTCATAGCAAGACGACTCGTTTTCTATTTTTCACGATTTTTGAAACTTTTTGCGGTTTAGGATTTTTTAAAATTTCTTTGGAAGGAGTTTTGGCCCCAACTTGGTAGACCTGATCCTTGTATTTTTCTTTGCATGCACAAAAAAATTCAGCTAAAAAATCGAAGTGTACAAGATTTTGTGACTATATGAAAAAAGTGTCCCCATTTCGAACACTTTTATGGCTACTGGCAGCAAACCTGTAAAATCTCAAATGCTCTTTAAGGGGGTGTGAGTTCTCCAGGTTTGATGAGGGATAGGGGGCCAATATAAAGGCCAAGTACTAGCACCCATCACACATCATGTGCGCACACACCCCCCGACCCCATCGATCGTCGGAACCCTAATGCCATCAGACGATGGTGCCCCGGTGAAGAAAAATACGGCACTAGCACATGCTCGAGCCCAGCATGTGCTGCCGTAACCCTCAGTCCAATCTGAACTTAGACTGGGAATGAACTATGTACGCTTAGGCTGGGAATGAACTCCGTATGCCTAAATCAAGCCACGAATCAAGCGTGCGAGCGCTCAGTCGGCCAGAGGGACGGGATGCGTAAATCGAGGATCGACCGGGTACCCCTTTGCGTGCTGTCGATCCTGCTACTGCAACCCTTGGTCCAGTTTGATCTTAGACTAGGAATTCACTGCGTATGCCTAAGCCAACCGACGAAACGAGCCGACGGGCGGGCAACCACTACGCCGGCCAGAGAGACGAGATGCACAAGCCATGGATCGATAGGGTGGTAGGTGGGTTTAGGCACATCTTCATATTTCTGTGTGCCAATGCCATTTTTATGGCTTGTAAATTCATACAATGGTCCCTTAAGCCTTCACGTGAAGTTTCATAGCTAGACGACTCGTTTTTTATTTTTCATGATTTTTGAAACTTTTTACGGTTCGAGATTTTTTCAAAATTTTTTTGGAAAGGGTTTTGACCCCAAACTTGGCAGACGTGATCCTTGTATTTTAATTGGTATGCACAAAAAAATTCAGCTAAAAACTCAAAGTGTACAAGATTTTGTGACCATTTGAAAAAAGTGTCCCCATTTTAGACACTTGAATGGCTACTGGCAGCAAACCTGTAAAATCTCAAATGCTCTTTAAGGGGGTGTGAGTTCTCGAGGTTTGATGAGGGATAGGGGGACAACACAAGGGCCAAGTACCAGCACCCATCGCACATCATGTGCGCACACCCCCTGGCCCCCCAGATCGTCAGAACACCAATGCAGCTGGTCAGGTTCTTCGATGATAATCCGGCGATGGTGCCCCAACGAAGAAAAATCCGACACCAGCACATGACCGAGCCCAGCATGTGCTGCCGCAACCCTCGGTCTGGTCCGATCTTAGACAAGGAATGAACTCCATATGCTTAGACTGGGAATGAACTCTGTACGCCAAAGTCAACCCATGAAATGAGTGTGCGGGCGCTCAGCCGGCCAGAGGGGCGGGATGCTCAAGCCGGGGATCGGTTGGGTCCCCCTCTACGTGCTGCTGATCCTGCTCCCACAACCCTCGGTCCGGTTCGATCTTAGACTGGGAATGAACCCGTATGCCTAAGCCAACCGACGAAACGAGCGAGCGGGCGGGCACTTTGTCGGCCAGAGAGACGGGATGCGCAAGCCGTGGATCGATAGGTTGGTAGGTGGGTTTAGGCACATCTTCATATTTCTGCATGCCAATGCCATTTTTATGGCTTGTAAATTCATACAAAGGTCCCTTAAGACTTCACGTGAAGCTTCGTGGCAAGACGACTCGTTTTCTATTTTTCACGATTTTTGAAACTTTTTGCGGTTCTAGATTTTTTAAAATTTTTTTAGAAGGAGTTTTGGCCCCAAACTTGGTATACATGATCCTTGTATTTTTTTTGGCATGCACAAAAAAATTCAGCTAAAAACTCGAATTGTACAAGATTTTGTGACCATTTGAAAAAAGTGTCCTCATTTAAGACACTTTAATGGCTACTGGCAGCAAACCTGTAAAATCTCAAATGCTCTTTGAGGGGGTGTGAGTTCTCGAGGTTTGATGAGGGATAGGGGGCCAATATAAGGGTCAAGTACCAGCACCCATCACACATCATGTGCGCACACGCCCCCGGCCCCCCCGATCACCGGAACCCCAAAGCCGTCGGTCAGGTTCTTCGACGATGCTCCGACGATGGTGCCCCGACGAAGAAAAATACGGGACAAGCACATGCCTGAGCCCAGCATGTGCTACCGCAACCCTCGGTCCGGTCCGATCTTAGACTAGGAATGAACTCCCTATGCCTAAGCCAACCGACGAAACGAGCGGACGGGCGGGCGGCCAGGCAATGCTCCGGCCAGAGAGACGGGATGTGCAAGCCATGGATCGATAGGGTGGTAGGTGGGTTTAGGCACATCTTCATATTTTTGCTTGCCAATGCCATTTTTATGGCTTGTAAATTCATACAATGGTCCCTTAAGCCTTCACGTGAAGCTTCATGGCAAGACGACTCGTTTTCTATTTTTCACGATTTTCAAAACTTTTTGCTGTTTGGGATTTTTTAAAATTTTTTCGGAAGGAGTTTTGGCCCCAAACTTGGTAGACATGATCCTTGTATTTCTTTTGGCATGCACAAAAAAATTCAACTAAAAACTCGAAGTGTATAAGATTTTGTGACCATTTAAAAAAAGTGTCCCCATTTCAGACACTTTAATGGCTACTGGCAGCAAACCCGTAAAATCTCAAATGCTCTTTAAGGGGGTGTGAGTTCTTGAGGTTTGATGAGGGATAGGGGGCCCATATAAGGGTTATGTACCAGCACCCATCGCACATCATGAGCACATACCCCCCGGCCCCCCCAATCACCGGAACCCCAATGCCGTCGGTCAGGTTCTCCGGCAATGCTCCGATGATGGTGCCCCGACGAAGAATAATATGGCACCAGCACATGCCCGACCCCAGCATGTGCTGCCGTAACCCTCGATCTGGACCGATCTTAGACTGGTAATTAACTTCGTATGCTTAGACTGGGAATGAACTTCGTATGCCTAAGTCAACCCACGAAACGAGCGTGCGGGCGCTCAGCCAGCCAGAGGGGCGGGATGCGCAAGCCGAGGATCGACCGGGTCCCCCTCTACATGCTGCCTGGTCTGATCTTAGACTGGGAATGAACTCTGTATGCCTAAGCCAACCGATGAAATGAGCGGGCGGGCGGGCGGGCACTACGTTGGCCAGAGAGACGGGATGCGCAAGCCATGGATCGATAGGGTGGTAGGTGGGTTTAGGCACATCTTTAAATTTCTGCATGCCAATGCCATTTTTATGGCTTGTAAATTCATACAATGGTCCCGTAAGCCTTCACGTAAAGTTTCATGGCAAGACGACTCATTTTCTATTTTTCATGATTTTTGAAACTTTTTGCGGTTCGAGATTTTTTAAAATTTTTTCGGAAGGGGTTTTGGCCCCAAACTTGGTAGACATGATCCTTGTATTTTTGTTGGCATGCAGAAAAAACTTCAGCTAAAAGCCTAAAGTGTACAAGATTTTGTGACCATTTGAAAAAAGTGTCCCCATTTCAGACACTTTAATGGCTACTGGCAGTAAACCTGTAAAATCTTAAATGCTCTTTAAGGGGGTGTGAGTTGTTGAGGTTTGATGAGGGATAGGGGGCAATATAAGGGCTAAGTACCAGCACCCATCGCACATCATGTGCGCACACCCCCCGGCCCCCCGATCACCGGAACCCCAATGCCGTCGGTTAGGTTCTCCGGTGATTCTCCGGCGATGGTGCCCCGACGAAGAAACATGTAGCACCAGCACATGCCCGAGCCCAGCATGTGCTGTGGTAACCCTCGGTCTGGTCCGATCTTAGACTGGGAATGAACTCCGTACGCCTAAGCCAACCGACGAAACGAGCAGGCGGGCGGGCGGGCGGGCACTACGCCGGCTAGAGAGTCGGGATGCGCAAGCCGTGGATCGATAGGGTGGTAGGTGGGTTTAAGCACATTTTCATATTTCAGCGTCCCAATGCCCATTTTATGGCTTGTAAATTCATACAATGATCCCTTAAGCCTTCACGTGAAGTTTCCTGGTAAGACTACTCTTTTTCTATTTTTCATGATTTTTGAATCTTTTTAAGGTTCGGAATTTTTTAAAATTTTTTTGGAAGGATTTTTGGCCCCAAACTTGGTAGACGTGATCCTTGTATTTTTGTTGGCATGCGCAAAAAAATTCAACTAAAAACTCGAAGTGTACAAGATTTTGTGACCATTTGAAAAAAGTGTCCCCATTAGAGACACTTTAATGGCTACTGGCAGCAAACCTGTAAAATGCCAAATGCTCTTTAAGGGGGTGTGAGTTCTCGAGGTTTGATGAGGGATAGGGGCTAATATAAGGTCCAAGTACCAGCACCCGTTGCACATCATGTGCGCACACCCCCCGGCCCCCCCGATCGTCGGAACCCCAATGTCGTCGGTCAGGTTCTCCGACGATGCTCCGGCGATGGTGCCCCGACAAAAAAAAATGCGGCACCAGCACATGCTCGAGCCTAGCGTGTACTGTCGCATCCCTCGGTCCGGTCTGATCTTAGACTGGGAATGAACTTCGTATGCTTAGACAGGGAATGAACGCCGTATGCCTAAATCAACCCACGAAACGAGCGTACGGGTGCTCAGCCGGCTAGAGGGGCGAGATGCGCAAGCTGGGGATAGACTGAGCCCCCTCTACGTGTTGTCGATCCTGCTGCTGCAACCCTTGATTTGGTCTGATCTTAGACTGGGAATGAACTCCGTATGCCGAAGCCAACCGACGAAACGAACGGGCGGGTGGGCGGACGGGTACTACGCCGACCAGAGAGACGGGATGCGCAAGCCGTTGATCGATAGGGTGGTAGGTGGGTTTAGGGACATCTTCATATTTCTGTCTCCCAATGCCATTTTTATGGCTTGTAAATTCATACAATGGTCCCCTAAGCCTTCACGTGAAGTTTCATGGCAAGACGACTCATTTTCTATTTTTCACAATTTTTGAAACTTTTTACGGTTCTAGATTTTTTAAAATTTTTTCGAGAGTTTTGGCCCCAAACTTGGTAGACGTGATCCCTGTATTTTTGTTGGCATGCTCAAAAAAATTCAGCTAGAAACTCGAAGTGTACAAGATTTTGTGACCATTCGAAAAAAGTGTCCCCATTTCAGACACTTTAATGGCTACTGGCAGCAAGCTTGTAAAATCTCAAATGCTATTTAAGGGGGTGTGAGTTCTCGAGGTTTGATGAGGGATAGGGGGCTAATATAAGGGCCAAGTACCAGCACCCATCGCACATTATGTGCGCACACCCCCCGATCGTCGGAACACCAATGCCGCCAGTCAGGTTCTCTAGCGATGCTCCGACGATGGTGCCCTAGCGAAGAAAAATGTGGCACCAGCACATGCCCGAGCCCAGCATGTACTGGTGCAACCCTCGTTCCGATCCAATCTTAGATTGGGAATTAACTCCGTATGCTTAGACTGGGAATGAACTCCATATGCCTAAGTCAACCCACGAAACGAGCATGCATCCCGGGGATCGGTCGGGTCCCCCTCTGCATGCTGTCGATCTTGCTGTCACAACTCTCGGTCTAGTCTGATCTTAGACTGGGAATGAACTCCGTATGCCTAAGCCAATCGATGAAACGAACGGGCGGGCGGGTGGGCACCACGTCGACTAGAGAGACGGGATGCGCAAGCCGTGGATCGATAGGGTGGTAGGTGGGTTTAGGCACATCTTCATATTTCTATGTGCCAATGCCATTTTTATGGCTTGTAAATTCATACAATGGTTCCTTAAGCCTTCACGTGAAGTTTCATGGCAAGATGACTCGTTTTCTATTTCTCATGATTTTTGAAACTTTTTGCAGTTCGGGATTTTTTAAAATTTTTTTGAAAGGCGTTTTAGCCCCAAGCTTGGTGGACGTGATCCTTGTATTTTTGTTGGCATGCATAAAAACATTCAGCTAAAAACTCGAAGTGTACAAGATTTTGTGACCATTTGAAAAAAGTGTCCCCATTTCAGACACTTTAATGGCTACAGGTAGCAAACCTGTAAAATCTCAAATGCTCTTTAAGGGGGTGAGAGTTCTCGAGGTTTGATGAGGGATAGGGGGCCAATATAAGGGCCAAGTACCAGCACCCATCGCACATCATGTGCGCACACCCCCCGGCCCCCCCGATCGCCGGAACCCCAATGCGATCGGTCAGGTTCTCCGACGATGCTCCGGTGATGGTGCCCGACGAAGAAAAATGCGGCAACAGCACATGCCCGAGCCCAACATGTGCTACCCCAACCCTCAATCTAGTCCAATCTTATACTGGGAATGAACTTTGTATCCTTAGACTGGGAATGAACTCCGTATGCCTAAGTTAACTCGCGAATCGAGCGTGTGGGCGCTAAGCCGGCCAGTGGGGTGGGATGCGCAAGCCGGGGATCAGCCGGGTCCCCCTCTGTGTGCTACCAATCTTGCTGTCATAACCCTCAGTCCGATCCGATCTTAGACTGGGAATGAACTCCGTATGCCTAAGCCAACCGATGAAACAAGCGGACGGACGGGCGGGCGGGCACTACGTCAGCCAGAGAGACGGGATGCGCAAGCCGTGGATCGATAGCTGCTTGGTGGGTTTAGGCACATCTTCATATTTCTGCATGCCAATGCCATTTTTATGGCTTGTAAATTCATAAAAAGGTCCCTTAAGCCTTCACGTGCAGTTTCATGGCAAGACGACTCATTTTCTATTTTTCATGATTTTCAAAACTTTTTACGGTTCGAGATTTTTTAAAATTATGTCGGAAGGAGTTTTGGCCCCAAACTTGGTACACGTGATCCTCGTATTTTGTTGGCATGCACAAAAAAATTCAGCTAAAACCTTGAAGTGTACAAGATTTTGTGACCATTTAAAAAAAGTGTCCCCATTTCAGACACTTTAATGGCTACTGGCAACAAACCTGTAAAATCTCAAACGCTCTTTAAGGGGGTGTGAGTTCTCAAGATTTGATGAGGGATAGGGGGCCAATATAAGGGCCAAGTACCAGCACCCATCGGACATCATGTGCGCACACCCCCCGACCCCCCGATCATCGGAGCCCCAATGCCGTCGGTCAGGTTCTCCGACGATGCTCCGGTGATGGTGCCCCGGTGAAAAAAAATACGTGCAGGCGCTCAGCCGGCCAGAGGGGTGGGATACGCATACTGGGGATCGATCGAGTCCTCCTTTACGTGCTGTCGATCCTGCTGCCGTAACCCTCGGCCTGGTCCAATCTTAGACTGGGAATGAACTCCGTATGCCTAAGCTAAACGACGAAATGAACGGGCGGGCGGGCATTACGTCGGCCAGAGAGATGGGATGCGCAAGCCATGGATCGATAGGGTGGTAGGTGGGTTTAGGCACATCTTAAATTTTTGTGTGCCAATGCCATTTTTATGGCTTGTAAATTCATACAATGGTCCCTTAAGCATTCACGTGAAGTTTCATGGCAAGACGACTCATTTTCTATTTTTCATGATTTTCAAAACTTTTTGGGGTTTAGGATTTTTTAAAATTTTTTTGGAAGGAGTTTTGGCTCCAAACTTGGTAGACATGATCCTTGTATTTTTGTTGGCATGCACAAAAAAATTGAGCTAAAAACTCGAAGTGTACAAGATTTTGTGACCATTTGAAAAAAGTGTCCCCATTTTAGACACTTTAATAGCTACTGGCAACAAACCTGTAAAATCTCAAATGCTCTTTAAAGGGGTGTAAGGTCTCGAGGTTTGATGAGTGATAGGGGGCCAATATAAGGGCCAATATAAGGGCCAAGTACCAGCACCCATCGGACATCATGTGTGCACACCCCCCGGCCCCCCCGATCGCCGGAACCCCAATGCCGTTGGTCAGGTTCTCCAACAATGCTCCAGCGATGGTGCCCTGATGAAGAAAAATACGGCACCAGACCATGCTCGAGCCCAGCATGTGCTACCGCAACCCTCGGTCTAGTCCGATCTTAGACTAGGAATGAACTCTGTATGCCTAAGTCAACCCACGAAATGAGCGTGTATGCGCTCAGCCGGTGAAAGGGGTGGAATGCGCATGCCGGGGATTGGCTGGGTCCCCCTCGGCATGCTACCGATCCTACTGCCGTAACCCTCGGTCTGGTCCAATCTTAGATTGGGAATGAACTCCGTATGCCTAAGCCAACCGACGAAACGAGCGGGCGGACGGGCACTACATTGGCCAGAGAGACGGGATGCGCAAGGCATGGATCGATAGGGTGGTAGGTGGGTTTAGGCGCATCTTCATATTTTTACATGCCAATGCCATTTTTATGGCTTGTAAATTCATACAATGGTCCCTTAATCCTTCACGTGAAGTTTCATGGCAAGACGACTCGTTTTCATTTTTCACGATTTTTGAAATTTTTTTATGGCTCTAGATTTTTTAAAATTTTTTTGGAAGGAATTTTGTTCTCAAACTTGGTAGACGTGATCCTTGTATTTTTTTTGGCATGCAGAAAAAAATTCAGCTAAAAACTCAAAGTGTACAAGATTTTGTGACCATTTGACAAAAGTGTCCCCATTTCAGGCACTTTAATGGCCACTGGCAACAAACCTGTAAAATCTCAAATGCTCTTTAAGGGGGTGTGAGTTCTCGAGGTTTGATGAGGGATAGGGGGCCAATATAAGAGCCAAGTACCAGCACCCATCAGACATCACATGCACACACCCCCCGGGCCCCCCGATCGCCGAAACCCCAATGCCGTCGGTCAGGTTCTCCGACGATGCTCCGGTGATGGTGCCCCGGCGAAGAAAAATACGACACCAGCAAATGCCCGAGCCCAGTATGTGCTGCCGTAACCCTTGGTCTGGTCCGATCTTAGATTGGGAATGAACTCCGTATGCTTAGACTGGAAATGAACTCTGTATGCCTAAGTCAACCTACGAAACGAGCGTGCGGGCGCTCAGCCGACCAGAGGGGCTGGATGCGCAAGCCGGGGATCGACCGGGTCCCTCTCTACGTGCTACCGATCCTACTGTCGCATCCCTCGGTCCGGTCTGATCTTAGACTGGGAATAAACTCCGTATGCTTAAGCCAACCGACGAAACGAGTGGCCTGTAAGGCGGGCGGGCACTACATCGGCTAGAGAGACAGGATGTGCAAGCCGTGGATCGATAGGGTGGTAGGTGGGTTTAGGCACATCTTCATATTTCTGTGTGCCAATACCTTTTTTATGGCTTGTAAATTCATACAATGGTCCCTTAAGCCTTCACGTGAAGTTTCATGGCAAGACGACTCGTTTTCTATTTTTCATGATTTTTGAAACTTTTTGCGGTTTGAGATTTTTTAAAACTTTTTTGGAAGGAATTTTGGCCCCAAACTTAGTAGACGTCATCCTTGTATTTTTGTTGGCATGCTCAAAAAATTCAGCTAAAAACTCGAAGTGTACAAGATTTTGTGACCATTTGAAAAAAGTGTCCCCATTTTAGACACTTTAACGGCCACTGGTAGCAAACCTGTAAAATCTCAAATGCTCTTGAAGGGGGTGTGAGTTCTCGAGGTTTGATGAGGGATAGGGGGCCAATATAAGGTCCAAGTACCAGCACCCATCGCACATCTTGTGTGCACCCCCCCGACCCCCCCGATTGCCAGAACCCCAATGCTGCCGGTCAGGTTCTCCGGCGATGCTCCGACGATGGTGCCCCGACGAAGAAAAATGCGACACCAGCAAATGCCCGAGCCTAGCATGTGCTGCCGCAACCCTCGGTCCGGTCCGACCTTAGACTGGGAATGAACTCCACATGCTTAGACTGGGAATGAACTCCGTATGCCTAAGTCAACCCACGAAACAAGTGTGCGGGCACTCAACCGGCCAGAGGGGCGGGATGCGCATGTCGAGGATCGGTCGAGTCCCCCTCTGCGTGCTGCCGACCCTACTGTCGCAACCCTCGATCTGGTCTGATGTTAGACTGGTAATGAACTCCGTATGCCTAAGCCAACCGACGAAATGAACGGGCAGGCGGGCATTACGTCGGCCAGAGAGACGGGATGCGCAAGCCGTGGATCGATAGGGTGGTAGGTGGGTTTAGGCACATCTTATATTTCTGCATGCCAATGCCATTTTTATGGCTTGTAAATTCATACAATGGTCCTTTAAGCCTTCACGTGAAGTTTCATGGCAAGATGACTCGTTTTCTATTTTCCACGATTTTCAAAACTTTTTACAGTTTGGGATTTTTTAAAATTTTTTTGGAAGGAGTTTTGGCCCCAAACTTGGTAGACGTGATCCTTGTATTTTTTTTTGGCATGCACAAAAAAATTCAGCTAAAAACTAGAAGTGTACAAGATTTTGTGACCATTTGAAAAAAGTGTCTCCATTTTAGACACTTTAATTGCTACAGCCAGCAAACCTATAAAATCTCAAATGCTCTTTAAGGGGGTGTGAGTTCTCAAGGTTTGATGAGGGATAGGGGGCCAATATAAGGACCTAGTACCAGCACCCATCGCACATCATGTGCGCACACCCCCCGGTGCCCTCGATTGTCGGAACCCCAATGCCGTCGGTCAGGTTCTCCGGCGATGGTGCCCCGGTGAAGAAAAATATGGCACTAGCACATGCTCGAGCCCAGCATGTGCTGCCGCAACCGTCGGTCTGGTCCGATCTTAGACTGGGAATGAATTTCGTATGCTTAGAATGGGAATGAACTCCGTATGCCTAAGTCAACCCATGAAACGAGCATGTGGGTGCTCAGCCGGCCAGAGGGGCGGGATGCGCAAGCCGGGGATCGGTCGGGTCTCCCTTTGCGTGCTGTTGAACTTGCTGCCGCAACCCTCGGTCCGGTCCGATCTTAGACTGAGAATGAGCTCCGTATGCCTAAGTCAACCCACGAAACGAGCGTGCGGGTGCTTAGCCAGCCAGAGGGGTGGGATGCACAAGTCGGGGATCGACCGGGTCCCCCTTTACGTGCTGTCGATCCTACTACTGCAACCCTCAGTCTGGTCTGATCTTAGACTGGGAATGGACACCGTATGCCTAAGCCAACCGACGAAATGAGCGGGTGGGCGGGTGGACGGGCGGGCACTACGTCGGCCAAAGAGACGGGATGCGCAAGCCGTGGATCGATAGGGTGGTAGGTGGGTTTAGGCACATCTTCATATTTCTACGCGAAAATGCCATTTTTATGGCTTGTAAATTCATACAATGGTCGCTTAAGCCTTCACGTGATGTTTAATGGCAAGACGACTCGTTTTCTATTTTTCATGATTTTTGAAACTTTTTGCGATTCAAAATTTTTTAAAATTTTTTCAGAAGGAGTTTTGGCCCCAAACTTGGTAGACATGATCCTTGTATTTTTATTGGCACGCACAAAAAGTTTCAGCTAAAAACTCGAAGTGTATAAGATTTTGGGACCATTTGAAAAAAGTGTTCCCATTTCAGACACTTTAATGGCTACTGGCAGCAAACCTGTAAAATCTCAAATGCTCTTTAAGGGAGTGTGAGTTCTCGAGGTTTGGTGAGGGATAGGGGGCCAATAAGGGCTAATACCAGCACCCATCACACATCATGTGCACACACCCGCCCGGCCCCCTCGATCGTCGGAACCCCAATGCCGCCGGTAAGGTTCTCCGACGATGGTGCCTCGATGAAGAAAAATGCGGCCCCAGCACTTGCCCGAGCCCAACATGTGCTATTGCAACCCTCGATCCAGTTTGATCTTAGACTGGGAATGAACTCCGTATGCTTAGACTGGGAATGAACTCCGTATGCCTAAGTTAACCCACGATACGAGCGTGCGGGCGCTCAGCCGACCAGAGGGGCGGGATGCGCAAGCCGGGGATCGATCGGGTCCCACTCTCCGTGCTGCCGATCTTGCTGCCCAACCCTCGGTTCGGTTCGATCTTAGACTGGGAATGAACTCCGTATCCCTAAGCCAACCGACGAAACGAACGGGTGGACGGGTGGGCAGGCACTATGCCGGCCAGAGAGACGAGATGCGCAAGCCGTGGATCGATAGGGTGGTAGGTGGGTTTTAGTTACATCTTCATATTTCTGCATGCCAATGCCATTTTTATGGGTTGTAAATTCATACAATGGTCCTTTAGCCTTCACGTGAAGTTTCATGGCAAGACGACTCGTTTTCTATTTTTTATGATTTTCAAAACTTTTTGCAGTTTGGGATTTTTTAAAATTTTTCAGAAGGAGTTTTGGCCCCAAACTTGGTAGACATGATCCTTGTATTTTTGTTGGCACGCACAAAAAAATTCAGCTAAAAGCTCCAAGTGTACAAGGTTTTGTGATCATTTAAAAAAAGTGTCCCCATTTCAGACACTTTAATGGCTACTGGCAGTAAACCTGTAAAATCTCAAATGCTCTTTAAGGGGGTGTGAGTTCTCGAGGTTTGATGAGGGATAGGGGGCCAATATAAGGGCCAAGTACCAGCACCATCGCACATCATGTGCGCACACCCCCCGACCCCCGATCGTCGGAACCCCAATGCCGCCGGTCAGTTTCTCCGACGATGCTCCGACGATGGTGCCCCGACGAAGAAAAATGCTGTACCAGCACATGCCTGAGTGCAGCATGTGCTACTGCAACCCTCGATCTGATCCGATCTTAGACTGGCAATGAACTTCGTATGCTTAGACTGGGAATGAACTCCGTATGCCTAAGTCAACCCACGAAACGAGCGTACGGGCGCTCAGCCACCTAGAGGGGGAATGAGCAAGCCGGGGATCGGCCGGGTCCCCCTCTGTGTGCTGTCGATCCTGCTTCCGCAACCCTTGGTCCGGTTTGATCTTAGGTTGGGAATGAACTCCGTATGCCTAGGCCAACCGACGAAATGAGCGGGCGGGTGAGCACAACACCGGCCAGAGAGACGGGATGCGTAAGCTGTGGATCGATAGGGTGGTAGGTGGGTTTAGGCACATCTTCATGTTTTTGGTTGCCAATGCCATTTTTATGACTTGTAAATTCATACAATGGCCCCTTAAGCGTTCACGTGAAGTTTCATGGCAAGACGACTCATTTTCTATTTTTCAAGATTTTTGAAACTTTTTATGGTTCAGGATTTTTTAAAATTTTTTCAGAAGGAGTTTTAGCCCCAAACTTGGTAGACGTGATCCTTGTATTTTTGTTGGCATGCAAAAAAAAATTCAGCTAAAAACTCGATGTGTACAAGATTTTGTGACCATTTGAAAAAAGTGTCCCCATTTCAGACAATTTAATGGCTACTGGCAGAAAACCTGTAAAATCTCAAATGCTCTTTAAGGGGGTGAGTTCTCAAGGTTTGATGAGGGATAGGGGGCCAATATATGGGCCAAGTACCAGCACCCATCGCACATCATGTGCGCACACCCCCCGGCCCCCCCGATCGTCAGAACCCCAATGCTGCCAGTCAGGTTCTCCGACGATGCTCCGACGATGGTGCCCCGGCGAAGAAAAATACGGCACCAGCACATGCCCGAGCCCAGCATGTGCTGTCGTAACCCTCATTCCGATTCGATCTTAGAGTGGGAATGAACTCCGTATGCCTAACCCAACCAACGAAACGAGCGGGCGGGCACTACGCCAGCCAGAGAGACGGGATGCACAAGCCGTGGATCGATACGGTGGTAGGTGGGTTTAGGCACATCTTCATCTTTCTGCATGCCAATGCCATTTTTATGGCTTGTAAATTCATGAAATGGTCCCTTAAGCCTTCACGTGAAGTTTCATGGTAAGACGACTTGTTTTCTATTTTTCACGATTTATGAAACTTTTTACGGTTCGGGATTTTTTAAAATTTTTTCGGATGGATTTTTGGCCCCAAACTTGGTAGCCGTGATCCTTTTATTTTTTTTGGCATGCACAACAAAAAATTAGCTAAAAACTCGATTTTGTGACCATTTGAAAAAACTGTCCCCATTTCAGACACTTTAATGGCTGCTGGCAGCAAACCTGTAAAATCTCAAATTCTCTTTAAGGGGGTGTGAGTTCTCGAGGTTTGGTGAGGGATAGGGGGCCAATATAAGGGCCAAGTACCAGCACCCATCGCACATCATGTGTGCACACCCCCCCGGCCCCCCCGATCGTTGGAACCCCAATGCCGTCGGTTAGGTTCTCCGACGATGCTTCGGCGATGGTGCCCCAGCGAAGAAATATGCGGCACCAGCACATGCCCGAGCCCAGCATGTGCTGTCGCAACCCTCGGTCCAATCCAATCTTAAACTGGGAATGAACACCGTATGCTTAGACTGGGAATGAACTCCGTATGCCTAAGTCAACCCACGAAACGAGCGTGCGGGCTCTCAGCCAGTCAGAGGGCAGGATGCACAAGCCGGGGACTGGTCGGGTCCACCTCTGCGTGCCGCTGATCCTGCTGCCACAACCCTCAATGTTGTTCGATCTTAGACTGGGAATGAACTTCGTATGCCTAAGGCAACCGACGAAACGAGCAGGCGAGCACTACGTCGGCCAGAGAGATGGGATGCGCAAGCCGTGGATCGATAGGTCGTAGGTGGGTTTAGGCACATCTTCATATTTTTACGTGCCAATCGAATTTTTATGACTTGTAAATTCATACAATGGTCCCTTCAGCTTTCACGTGAAGTTTCATGGCAAGTCGACTCGTTTTCTATTTTTCATGATTTTCGAAACTTTTTACGGTTCGAGATTTTTTAAAATTTTTTCGAAAGGAGTTTTTCTTGAAAAAAACCTTGGTAGACGTGATCCTTGTATTTTTGTTGGCATGCACAAAAAAATTCAGCTAAAAACTCGAAGTGTACAAGATTTTGTGACCATTTGAAAAAAGTGTCCCCATTTCAGACACTTTAATGGCTACTGGCAGAAAACCTATAAAATCTCAAATGCTTTTTAAGGGGGTGTGAGTTCTTGAGGTTTGATGAGGGATAGGGGGCCAATATAAGGGCCAAGTACCAGCACCCATCGCACATCATGTGCGCACACCCCCCGGCCCCCCGATCGCCGGAACCCCAATGCCGCTGGTCAGGCTCTCCGTCGATGCTTCGGTGATGGTGCCCCGATGAAGAAAAATAGGACACCAGCACATGCCCGAGCCCAGCATGTGCTGCCGTAGCCCTTGGTCCGTCCGATCTTAGATTGGGAATGAACTTCATATGCTTAGACTGGGAATGAACTCCGTATGCGTAACTCAACCCACGAAACGAGCCTGTGGGCGCTCATCCGGCCAGAGGGGCGAGATGCGTAAGCCGGGGATTGATCGGGTCCCCCTCTGCGTGCTCCCGATCCTGCTGCCGCAACCCTCGATTTGGTCTGATCTTAGACTGGGAATGAACTCCGTATGCCTAAGCCAACCGACAAAATGAACGGGCGAACGGGCGGGCGGGCTCCAAGCCCGCCAGAGAAACGTGATGTGCAAGCCATGGATCGATAGCGTGGTAGGTGGGTTTGGGCACATCTTCATATTTCTGTGTGCCAGTGCCAATTTTATGGCTTGTAAATTCATACAATGGTCCCTTAAGCATTCACGTGAAGTTCCATGGCAAGACGACTCGTTTTTTATTTTTTACGATTTTAGATCCTTTTTGCCGTTTGGGATTTTTTAAAATTTTTTTGGAAGGATTTTTGGCCCCAAACATGGTAGACATGATCCTTGTATTTTTTTTGGCATGCACAAAAAAAGTCAGCTAAAAACTCGAAGTGTACAAGATTTTGTGACAATTTGAAAAAATTGTCCCCATTTCAGACACTTTAATGGCTACTGGCAGCAAACCTGTAAAATCTCAAATGCTCTTTAAAGGGGTATGAGTTCTCGAGGTTTGATGAGGGATAGGAGGCCAATATAAGGGCCAAGTACCAGCACCCATCGTACATCATGTGCGCACACCCCCCAGGCCCCTCCGATCGTCGGAACCCCAATGCCGTCGGTTAAGTTCTCCGGCGATGCTCCGACGATGGTGCCCCGACGAAGAAAAATGCGGCACCATCACATGCCCAAGCCTAGCATGTGCTGTCGCAACCCTTGGTCCGATTTGATCTTAGACTGGGAATAAACTCCGTATGCTTAGCCTAGGAATGAACTCCGTATGCCTAAGTCAACCCACGAAACGATCATGCGGGCGCTCAACCGGCCAGAGGGGCAGTATGCGCAAGCCGGGGATTGATCGGGTCCCCCTCTGTGTCTTGCCGATCCTGCTGTCGCAACCCTCCATCCGATCTGATCTTAGATTGAGAACGAACTCCGTATGCCTAAGCCAACCGACGAAACAAGTGGACGGGCGGGGGGGCGGCCACTACGTCAGCCAGAGGGACGGGATGCACGAGCCGTGGATCGATAGGGTGGTAGGTGGGTTTAGGCACATCTTCATATTTCTATGTGCCAATGCCATTTCTATTTCTTGTAAATTCATACAATGGTCCCTTAAGCCTTCACGTGAAGTTTCATGGCAAGACGACTCATTTTCTATTTTTCACGATTTTTGAAACTTTTTATGGTTCGAGATTTTTTAAAATTTTTTCAGAAGGATTTTTGGCCCCAAACTTGGTAGATGTGATCCTTGTATTTTTGTTGGCTTGCACAAAAACATTCAGCTAAACAGTCGAAGTGTACAAGATTTTGTGACCATTTGAAAAAAGTGTCCCCATTTCAGACACTTTAATTGCTACTGGCAGCAAAACTGTAAAATCTCAAATGCTCTTTAAGGGGGTGTGAGTTCTCGAGGTTTGATGAGGGATAGGGGGCCAATATAAGGGCCAAGTACCAGCACCCATCGCACATCATGTGAGCAAACCCCCCAGCCCCCCGATCGTCGGAACCCCAATGCCGCCTGTCAGCCTCTCCGGCGATGCTCCGACGATGGTGCCCCGGTGAAGAAAAATATGGCACCAGCACATGCCCAAGCCCAGCATGTGCTGCCGCAACCCTTGATCCAGTCTGATCTTAGATTGGGAATGAACTCCGTATGCCTAAGCCAACCGACGAAATGAGTGGGCGAGCGGGCGGGCACTACGCCGGCCAGAGAGACGGGATGCGCAAGCCATGGATCGATAGGGTGGTAGGTGGGTTTAGGCACATCTTCATATTTCTGCATGCCAATGCCATTTTTATGGCTTGTAAATTCATACAATGGTCCCTTAAGCCTTCACGTGAAGTTTCATGGCAAGACAACTCGTTTTCTATTTTTCACGATTTTCAAAACTTTTTACGGTTCGGGATTTTTTAAAATTTTTTCAAAATGAGTTTTGGATCCAAACTTGGTAGACGTGATCCTTTTATTTTTTTTGGCATGCACAAAAAAATTCAACCAAAATTTTCAAGTGTACAAGATTTTGTGACCATTTGAAAAAAGTGTCCCCATTTTAGACACTTTAATGGCTACTGGCAGCAAACCTGTAAAATCTCAAATGCTCTTTAAGGAGGTGTGAGTTCTCGAGGTTTGATGAGGGATAAGGGGCCAAAATAAGAGCCAAGTACCAGCACCCACCGCACATCATGTGTGCACACCCCCCCAGGCCCCCCGATCGTCGAAACCCCAATGCCATCGGTCAGGTTCTCCGTCGATGCTCCGACGATGGTGCCCCGACGAAGAAAAATGTGGCACCAGCACATGCCCGAGCCCAGCATGTGATGCTGTAACCCTCGGTCCGATCCGATCTTAGACTGGGAATGAACTCCGTATGCCTAAGTCAACCCATGAAACAAGCGTGTGGGCACTCATCCGACCAGAGGGGTGGGATGCGTAAGTCGAGGATCGACCTGGTCCCCCTCTGCGTGCTGCCGATCCTACTGCCATAACCCTCGATCCGGTCCGACCTTAGACTGGGAATGAACTCCGAATGCCTAAGCCAACCAACGAAATGAGCGGGTGGGCGGGAGGGCGGGCACTACGTCAGCCAGAGAGACGGGATGCGCAAGCCGTGGATCGATAGGCTGGTAGGTGGGTTTAGGCACATCTTCATATTTCTATGTGCCAATGCCATTTTTATGGCTTGTAAATTCATACAATGGTCCCTTAAGCCTTCACGTGAAGTTTCATGGCAAGATGACTTGTTTTCTATTTTTCATGATTTTCAAAACGTTTTACGGTTCAGGATTTTTTAAAATTTTTTCTGAAGGAATTTTGGCCCCAAACTTGGTAGACGTGATCCTTGTATTTTTGTTGGCATGCACAAAAAAATTCAGCTAAAAACTCGAAGTGCACCAGATTTTGGGACCATTTGAAAAAAATGTCACCATTTCAGACACTTTAACGGCTACTGGCAGCAATCCTGTAAAATCTCAAATGCTCTTTAAGGGGGTTTGAGTTCTGGAGGTTTGATGAGGGATAGGGGGCCAATACAAGGGCCAAGTTCCAGCACCCATCGCACATCATGTGCGTACACCCCCCGACACCCCCGATCGCCGGAACCCCAATGTCGTCGGTTAGGTTCTCCGACGATGCTCTGGTGATGGTGCCCCGACGAAGAAAAATGCGTCACCAGCACATGCCCGAGCCCAGCATGTGCTGTCGGAAGCCTCGGTCTGGTCTGATCTTAGACTGGAAATGAACTCCGTATGCTTAGACTGGGAATGAACTCCGCATGCCTAAGGCAACCCACGAACAGAGCGTACGGGCGTTCAGCTGGCCAGAGGGGCAGAATGCACAAGCCGAGGATCGGTCGGGTCCCCCTCTACGTGCTGCCAATCTTGCTGCCACAACCCTTGGTCCGGTCCAATCTTAGACTGGGAATGAACTCCGTATGCCCAACCCAACCGACGAAACGAGCAGGCGGGCGGGCAGGCACTACGCCAGCCAGAGAGACGAGATGCGTAAGCCGCGTATCGATAGGCTGGTAGGTGGGTTTAGGCGCATCTTCATATTTCTGCATGCCAATGCCATTTTTATGGCTTGTAAATTCATACAATGGTCCCTTAAGCCTTCACGTGAACTTTCATGGCAAGACGACTAGTTTTCTATTTTTCACGATTTTCAAAATGTTTTACGGTTCAGGATTTTTTAAAATTTTTCGGAAGGAGTTTTAACCCCCAACTTGGTAGACGTGATCCTTGTATTTTTGTTGGCATGCATAAAAAAATTCAGCTAAAAACTCGGAGTGTACAAGATTTTGTGACCATTTGAAAAATGTGTCCCCATTTTAGACACTTTAATGGCTACTGGCAGCAAACTTGTAAAATCTAAAATCGTCTTTAAGGAGGTGTGAGTTCTCGAGGTTTGATGGGGGATAGGGGGCCAATATAAGGGCCAAGTACCAGCACCCATCGCACATCATGTGCGCACACCCCCCGGCCCCCCCGATCTTAGACTGGGAATGAAGTCCGTATGCCTAAGGCAACCGACGCAACGAGCGGGTGGGCAGGCGGGTGGGCACTATGCCGGCCAGAGAGACGGGATGCGCAAGCCATGGATCGATAGGGTGGTAGGTGACTTTAGGCACATCTTCATATTTCTGCGTGTCAATTTCATTTTTATGGCTTGTAAATTCATACAATGGTCCCTTGACCCTTCTCGTGAAGTTTCTCGGCAAGACGACTCGTTTTCTATTTTTCACGATTTTCAAAATTTTTTGTGGTTCGAGATTTTTTATTATTTTTTTAGAAGGAGTTTTTGCCCTAAACTTGGTAGACGTCATCATTGTATTTTTGTTGGCATGCACAAAAAAATCAGCTAAAAACTCGAAATGTACAAGATTTTGTGACCATTTGAAAAAAGTGTCCCCATTTCAGACACTTTAATGGCTAATGACAGCAAACCTATAAAATCTCAAATGCTCTTTAAGGGGGTGTGAGTTCTCGCGGTTTGATGAGGGATAGGGGGCAATATAAGGGCCAAGTACCAGCATCCATCGCACATCATGTGTGCACACCCCCCGACCCCCCGATCGTCAGAACCCTAATGCCACCGGTCAGGTTCTCCAGTGATGCTTCGACGATGGTGCCCTGACGAAGAAAAATGCGGCACCACCACATGCCTGAGCCCAGCATGTGTTGTCGTAACCCTCGGTTCGGTCTGATCTTAGACTGGGAATGAACTCCGTATGCCTAAGTCAACCCACGAAACGATCTTACGAGCGCTCAGTCGGCTAGAGAGGTGAGATGCACAGGCCGAGGATCGGCCGGGTCCCCATCTGCGTGCTGCCGGTCCTGTTGTCGTAACCCTCGGTCCAGTCCAATCTTAGACTGGGAATGAACTTCGTATGCCTAAGCCAACCGACGAAATGAGCGGGCGGACGGGCGAGCGGGCACTACACCAGCCAAAGAGACGGGATACGCAAGCCGTGGATCGATAGGGTAGTAGGTTGGTTTAGGCACATCTTCATATTTCTATGTGTAAATGAAATTTTTATGGCTTGTAAATTCATACAATGGTCCCTTAAGCCTTCATGTGAATTGGCAAGACGACTCGTTTTCTATTTTTCATGATTTTGGAAACTTTTTACGGTTCAAGATTTTTTAAAATTTTTTGGAAGGAGTTTTGGCCCCCAAACTTGGTAGACGTGATCCTTGTATTTTTGTTGGCATGCACAAAAAGAATCAGCTAAAAACTCGAAGTGTACAAGATTTTGTGACCATTTGAAAAAAGTGTCCCCATTTCAGACACTTTAATGGCTACTGGCAGCAAACCTGTAAAATCTCAAATGCTCTTTAAGGGGGTGTGAGTTCTTGAGGTTTGATGAGGGATAGGGGGCCAATATAAAGGCCAAGTACCAGCACCCATCGCACATCATGTGTGTACACACCCCAGCCCCCCCGATCGTCGAAACCCAATACCGTTGGTACCCCAATGCCACCGGTTAGGTTCTCCGACGATGCTCCGATGATGGTGCCCCGATGAAGAAAAATGTGGCACCAGCTCATGCTCAAGCCTAGCATGTGCTGTCGCAACCCTCGGTCCAGTTCGATCTTAGACTGGGAATGAACTCTGTATGCATAGACTAGGAATGAACTCTGTATGCCTAAGTCAACCCACGAAATGAGCGTACGGGCGCTCAGCCGACCAAAGGGGCGGGATGCGTATGTCAGGGATCGGTCGGGTCCCCCTCTGTGTGCTGCTAATCCTGCTACCACAACCTTGGTCTGGTCCGATCTTAGACTAGGAATAAACTCCGTATACCTAAGCCAACCGATGAAACGAGCGGGTGGGCGGGCGGGTGGGCACTACGTCGGCCAGAGAGACGGGATGCGCAAGTCGTGGATCAATAGGGTGGTAGGTGGGTTTAGGCACATCTTCATATTTTTGCATGCCAATGCCATTTTTATGGCTTGTAAATTCATACAATGGTCCCTTAAGCCTTCACGTGAAGTTTCTTGGCAAGACGACTCGTTTTCTATTTTTCATGATTTTTGAAACTTTTTGTGGTTCGGGATTTTTTTAAATTTTTTTGGAAGGAGTTTTGGCCCCCAAACTTGGTAGACGTGATCCTTGTATTTTTGTTGGCATGCACAAAAAGAATCAGCTAAAAACTCAAAGTGTACAAGATTTTGTGACCATTTGAAAAAAGTATCCCCATTTCAAACACTTTAATGGCTACTGGCAGCAAACCTGTAAAATCTCAAATGCTCTTTAAGGGGGTGTGAGTTCTTAAGGTTTGATGAGGGATAGGGGGCCAATATAAGGGCCAAGTACCAGCACCCATCGCACATCATGTGTGTACACCCCCCAGCCCCCACGATCGCCGAAACCCAATGCCGTTGGTACCCCAATGCCACCGGTTAGGTTCTCCAACGATGCTCCGACGAAGGTGCCCCGATGAAGAAAAATGTGGCACCAGCTCATGCTCAAGCCTAGCATGTTCTGTCGCAACCCTTGGTCCGATCCGATCTTAGACTGGGAATGAACTCTGTATGCTTAGACTAGGAATGAACTCCGTATGCCTAAGTCAACCCACGAAACGAGCGTGCGGGCGCTCAGCCGACCAAAGGGGTGGGATGCGTATGTCAGGGATCGGCCGGGTCCCCCTCTGTGTGCTGCTAATCCTACTACCACAACCTTGGTCTGGTCCGATCTTAGACTAGGAATGAACTCCGTATACTTAAGCCAACAGATGAAACGAGCGGGCGGGCGGGCACTACGTCGGCCAGAGAGACCGGATGCGCAAGCCGTGGATCGATAGGGTGGTAGGTGGGTTTAGGCACATCTTCATATTTCTGCATGCCAATGCCATTTTTATGGCTTGTAAATTCATACAATGGTCCCTTAAGCCTTCACGTGAGGTTTCTTGGTAAGACAACTTGTTTTTTATTTTTCACGATTTTTGAAACTTTTTACGGTTCGGGATTTTTCAAAACATTTTTCGGAAGGAGTTTTGGCCCCCAAACTTGGTAGACGTGATCCTTGTATTTTTGTTGGCATGCACAAAAAGAATCAACTAAAAACTCGAAGTGTACAAGATTTTGTGACCATTTGAAAAAAGTGTCCCCATTTCAGACACTTTAATGGCTACCGGCAGCAAACCTGTAAAATCTCAAATGCTCTTTAAGGGGGTGTGAGTTCTAGAGGTTTGATGAGGGATAGGGGGCTAATATAAGGGCCAAGTACCAGCACCCATCGCACATCATGGCGCATAACCCCCCGGCCCCATCGATCGCCGGAACCCCAATGCCGCCGGTCAGGTTCTCTGACGATGCTCTGGCGATGGTGCCCCGACGAAGAAAAATGCGGCACCAGCACATGCCCAAGCCCAGCATGTGCTACAGCAACCCTTGGTCCGGTCTGATCTTAACTGGGAATGAACTCCGTATGCTTAGACTGGGAATGAACTCTGTATGCCTAAGTCAACCCACGAAACGAGCGTGCGGGCGCTCAGCCGGCCAGAGGGGCGGGATGCGTAAGTCGGGGATCAGTCGGGTTTTTATTTTTCAAGATTTTTACAACCTTTTACGGTTCAAGATTTTTTAAAATTTTTTTGGAAGGAGTTTTGGCCACAAACTTGGTAGACGTGATCCTTGTATTTTTGTTGGCATGCGCAAAAAAATTCAACTAAAAACTCGAAGTGAACAAGATTTTGTGATCATTTGAAAAAAATGTCCCCATTTCAGACACTTTAATTGCTTCTGGCAGCAAACCTGTAAAATCTCAAATGCTCTTCAAGGGGTTGTGAGTTCTCGAGGTTTGATGAGGGATAGGGGCCAATATAAGGGCCAAGTACCAGCACCTATGGCACATCATGTGCGCACACCCCCCCGACCCTCCCGATCGCTTGAACCCTAATGCCGCCAATCAGGTTCTCCGGTGAAGCTCCGATGATGGTGCCCCAACGAAGAGAAATGGGGCCCCAGCACATGCCCGAGCCCAGCATGTGCTGCCGCAACCCTCGGTCCAGTCCGATGTTAAACTGGAATGAATTCCGTATGCTTAGACTGGGAATGAACTCCGTATGCCTAAGTCAACCCACGAAATGACGGTGCGGGCGCTCAGTCGGCTAGAGGGGTGGGATGCGCAAGCCGAGGATCGATCGGGTCTGATCTTAGACTAGGAATGAACTCTGTACCTAAGCCAACTGATGGAACGAGCGGGCGGGTGAGCGGACGGGCGGGCACTACGCCAGCCAGAGAGACGGGATGTGCAAGCAATCGATCGATAGGGTGGTAGGTGAGTTTAGGCACATCTTCATATTTCTACGTGCCAATGCAATTTTTATGGCTTGTAAATTCATACAATGGTCCCTTAAGCCTTCACGTGAAGCTTCATGGCAAGACGACTCGTTTTCTATTTTTCATGATTTTTGAAACTTTTTACGGTTCGAGTTTTTTTAAAATTTTTTCGGAAGGAGTTTTGGACCCAAACTTGGTAGACATGATCATTGTATTTTTTTGGCATGCACAAAAAAATTCAGCTAAAAACTCTAAGTGTACAAGATTTTTTGACCATTTGAAAAAAGTGTCCCCATTTCAAACACTTTAATAGCTACTGGCAGCAAACCTATAAAATCTCAATTGCTCTTTAAGGGGGTGTGAGTTCTCAAGGTTTGATGAGGGATAGGGGGCCAATATAAGGGCCAAGTACCACCGCCCATCGCACATCATGTGCACACACGCCACCGGCCCCCCAATCGCTGGAACCCCAATGCCGTCGGTCAGGTTCTCCGGCGATGCTCCGACGATGGTGCCCCGACGAAGAGAAATGCAGCACCAACACATGCCCGAGCCCAGCATGTGCTGCCGCAACCCTCGGTCTGATCTGATCTCAGACTGGGAATGAACTCCGTATGCTTAGACTGGGAATGAACTATGTATGCGTAAGTCAACCCATGAAACAAGCGTGCGGGTGCTCAGCCGGCCAGAGGGGCGGGATGCGCAAGCCGGGGATCGGTCGGGTTCCCCTCTACGTGCTGCTGATCCTACTATCGCAACCCTCAGTCCGGTCCAATCTTAGACTGGGAATGAACTCCGTATGCCTAAGCCAACCGACGAAACAAGCGGATGGGCGGGCACTACGCCGACCAGAGAGACGGGATGCGCAAGCTGTGGATCGATAAGGTGGTAGGTGGGTTTAGGCACATCTTCATATTTTTGCATGCCAATGCAATTTTTATGGCTTGTAAATTCATACAATGGTCCCTTAAGCCATCTTGTGACGTTTCATGACAAGACGACTCGTTTTCTATTTTTCATGATTTTTGAAACTTTTTACGGTTCAAAATTTTTTAAAATTTTTTTGGTAGGATTTTTGGCCACAAACTTGGTAGACGTGATCCTTGTGTTTTTTTTGGCATGCATAAAAAAATTCAGCTAAAAACTCGAAGTGTACAAGATTTTGTGACCATTTGAAAAAAGTGTCCTCATTTCAGACACTTTAATGGCTACTGGCAGCAAACCTGTAAAATCTCAAATGCTCTTTAAGGGGGTGTGAGTTCTTGAGGTTTGATGAGGGACAGGGGGCCAATATAAGGGCCAACTACCAGCACCCATCGCACATCATGCGTGCACACCCCCCGGCCCCCCCGATCGCCAGAACCCTAATGTCGCCGGTCAGGTTCCCCGACGATGCTCTGACGATGGTGCCACGACGAAGAAAAAAGTGACACCAGCACATGCCCGAGCCCAGCATGTGCTGTCACAACCCTTGGTCTGGTCCGATCTTAGACTGGGAATGAACTCCGTATGCTTAGATCGGGAATGAACTCCATATGCCTAAGTCAACCCACGAAACGAGCGTGTGGGCGCTCAGTCGGCCAGAGGGGTGGGATGCGCAAGCTAGGGATCAGTCGAGCCCCCCTCAACGTGTTGTTGATCTTGCTACTGCAACCCTCAGTCTGGCCTGATCTTAGACTGGGAATGAACTCCGTATGCCTAAGCCAACAAACGAAACGAACGGGCGAGCGGGTGGGCAGGCACTACGTCGGCCAGAGAGACGAGATGCGCAAGCCGTGGATCGATAGGGTGGTAGGTGGGTTTAGGCACATCTTCATATTTATGCATGCCAATGCCATTGTTATGACTTGTAAATTCATACAATGGTCCCTTAAGCCTTCATGTGAAGTTTCATGGCAAGACGACTCGTTTTCAATTTTTCATGATTTTTGAAACTTTTTTGCGGTTCGGGATTTTTTAAAATTTTTTTGGAAGGAGTTTTGCCTCCAAACTTGGTAGACGTGATCCTAGTATTTTTGTTGCCATGCAAAAAAAAATTTAGCTAAAAACTCGAAGTGTACAAGATTTTGTTACCATTTGAAAAAAGTGTCCCCATTTCAGACACTTTAATGGCTACTGGCAGCAAACCTGTAAAATCTCAAATGCACTTTAAGGGGGTGTGAGTTCTCAAGGTTTGATGAGGGATAGGGGGCCAATATAAGGGCCAAGCACCAGCACCCATCGTACATCAAGTACACACACCCCCCCGGCCCCCCCGATCGTCGGAACCCTAATGCCACCGGTTAGATTCTCCAGTGATGCTCTGACGATGGTGCCCCAGTGAAGAAAAATGCGGCACGAGCACATGCTCAAGCCCAGCATGTGCTGTCGCAACCCTCGGTCTGGTCCGATCTTAGACTTGGAATGAACTCCGTATGCTTAGACTGGGAATGAACTCCGTATGCCTAAGTCAAACCACGAAACGAGCGTGCGGGCACTCAGCCAGCTAGAAGGGCGGGATGCGCAAGTCGAGGATCGATCGGGTCCCCCTTTGCGTGCTATTGATCCTGCTACCGTAACCATCGGTCCGGTCCAATCTTAGACTAGGAATGAACTCCGTATGCCTAAGCCAACCGACGAAATGAGCAGGCGGGTAGGCACTATGCCGGCCAGAGAGACGGGATGCGCAAGCTGTGGATCGATAGGGTGGTAGCTGGGTTTAGGCACATCTTCCTATTTTTGCATGCCAATGAGATTTTTATGGCTTTTAAATTCATACAATGGTCCCTTAAGCCTTCACGTGAAGTTTCATGGCAACACGACTCGTTTTCTCTTTTTCACGATTTTTGAAACTTTTTACGGTTCAGGATTTTTTAAAATTTTTTCTGAAGGCGTTTTGCCCCCAAACTTGGTAGATATGATCCTTTTATTTTTGTTGGCATGCACAAAAAACCTCAGCTAAAAACTTGAAGTGTACAAGATTTTGTGACCATTTGAAAAAAGTGTCCCCATTTCAAACATTTTAATGGCGACTGGTAGCAAACCTGTAAAATCTCAAATGCTCTTTAAGGGGGTGTGAGTTCTCGAGGTTTGATGAGGGATATGGGGCCAATATAAGGGCCAAGTACCAGTACCCATCGTACATCATGTGCGCACACCCCCCGGCCCTCCCGATCATCGGAACCCCAATGTCGCCGATCAGGTTCTCTGGTGATGCCCCGACGATGGTGCCCCGGTGAAGAAAAATGCGGCACCAGCACATGCTCGAGCCCAGCATGTGCTGCTGCAACCCTCGATCCGGTCTGATCTTAGACTGGGAATGAACTCCGTATGCTTAGACTAGGAATGAACTCCGTATGCCTAAGTCAACCCATGAAACGAGCGTGCGGACGCTTAGCCGGCCAGAGGGGCAGGATGTGCATGCCAGGGATCGGTCGGGTCCCCCTCTATGTGCTGCCGATCCTGCTGCCATAACCCTCTATCTGATTAGATCTTAGACTGGGAATGAACTCTGTATGCCTACGCCAACCGACGAAATGAGCGGGCGGGCGGGCGAGCACTGTGCCGACCAGAGAGACAGGATGCGCAAGCCGTGGATCGATAGGGTGGTAGGTGGGTTTAGGCACATCTTCATATTTCTATGTGCCAATGCCATTTTTATGGCTTGTAAATTCATACAATGGTCCCTTAAGCCTTCACGTGAAGTTTCATGGCAAGACGACTCGTTTTCTATTTTTCATGATTTTTGAAACTTTTTGTGGTTCGACATTTTTTAAAATTTTATTGAAAGGAGTTTTGGCCCCAAACTTGGTAGACGTGATCGTTGTATATTTTTTTGCATGCACAAAAAAATTCAGCTAAAAACTCGATGTGTACAAGATTTTGTGACCATTTGAAAAAAGTGTCCCCATTTCAGACACTTTAATGGCTACTGGCAGCAAAACTGTAAAATCTCAAATGCCCTTTAAGGAGGTGTGAGTTCTCAAGGTTTGATGAGGGATAGGGGGCCAATATAAGTGCCAAATACCAGCACCCATCACACATCATGTGCGCACCCCCCCCGGCCCCCCCGATCACCAGAACCTCAATGCCATCGGCCAGGTTCTCCGACGATGCTCTGGCGATGGTGCCCCAGCGAAGAAAACTATGGCACCAGCAAATGCCCGAGCCCAGCATGTGCCATCGCAACCTTCGGTTTGATCCTATCTTAGAGTGGGAATGAACTCCGTATGACTAAGCCAACCGATGAAACGAGCGGACGGGCCGGCACTACGCCAGCCAGAGAGACGGGAAGCGCAAGCCGTAGATCGATAGGGTGGTAGGTGGGTTTAGGCACATCTTCATATTTCGGCATGCCAATGAAATTTTTATGGCTTGTAAATTCATACAATGGTCCCTTAAGCCTTCACGTGAAGTTTCATGGCAAGACGACTCGTTTTCTATTTTCCACGATTTTTGAAACTTTTTGCGGTTCGGGATTTTTTTAAATTTTTTCGGATGGATTTTTTGCCCCAAACTTGGTACACGTGATCCTTGTATTTTTTTTGGCATGCACAAAAAAATTCAGCTAAAAACTCGAAGTGTACAAGATTTTGTGACCATTTGAAAAAAGTGTCCCCATTTTAGACACTTTAATGGCTACTGCTAGCAAACCTGTAAAATCTCAAATACTCTTTAAGGGGGTGTGAGTTCTTGAGGTTTGATGAGGGATAGGGGGCCAATATAAGGCCCAAGTACCAGCATCCATCGCACATCATGTGCACACACTCCCCCCAACCCCCCGGATCGTCGGAACCCCAATGCCGCCGGTCAGGTTCTCCAACGTTGATCCGACGATGGTGCCCCGGCGAAGAAAAATGTGGCACCAGCACATGCCTGAGCCCAGCATGTGCTGTCGTAACCCTCGGTCCGGTCTGATCTTAGACTGGGAATGAACTCCCTGACCACAACCCCCCAGCCACCCCAATCGTCGGAACCCCAATACCGCTGGTCAGGTTCTCTGGCGATTCTCCGACGATGGTGCCCCGAAGAAGAAAAATGCGGCAACCCTCGGTTCAGTCTGATCTTAGACTAGGAATGAACTTCATATGCTTAGACTGGGAATGAACTCCGTATGCCTAAGTCAACCCACGAAACGAGCATGCGGGCGCTTAGTCGGGCAGAGGGGCGGGATGCACAAGTCGATGATCAGTCGAGTCCCACTCTGCATGGTGTCGCAACCCTTGGTTCGGTCCTATCTTAGACTGGGAATGAACTCCGTATGCCTAAGCCAACCGACAAAATGAGCGGGCGGGAGGGCGGGAGCTACGCCGGCCAGAGAGGCGGGATGCGCAAGCCATGGATCGATAGGGTGGTAGGTGGGTTTCGGCACATCTTCAAATTTCTCTATGCCAATGCCATTTTTAAGACTTTTAAATTCATACAATGGTCCCTTAAGCCTTCACGTGAAGTTTCTTGGCAAGACGACTCGTTTTCTATTTTTTACGATTTTTGAAACTTTTTACGGTTCAAGATTTTTTAAAATTTTTTCAGAAGGTGTTTTGGCCCCAAACTTGGTAGACATGATCCTTGTATTTTTTTTGGCATGCAAAAAAAAATTCAACTAAAAACTCGAAGTGTACAAGATTTTGTGACCATTTGAAAAAAGTGTCCCCATTTCAGACACTTTAATGGCTACTGGCAGCAAACCTGTAAAATCTCAAACGCTCTTTAAGGGGGTGTGAGTTCTCGAGGTTTGATGAGGGATAGGGGGCCAATATAAGGGCCAAGTACCAGCACCCATCGCACATCATGTGCGCACACCCCCCGGCCCGTCGGATCGCCGGAACCCCAATGCCGCCAGTCAGGTTCTCCGACGATGCTCCAGTGATGGTGCCCCGACAAAGAAAAATGTGACACCAGCACATGCTCGAGCCCAGCATGTGCTGTCGTAACCCTCGGTCCGGTTCAATCTTAGACTGAGAATGAACTCTGTATGCTTAGATTGGGAATGAACTCCGTATGCCTAAGTCAACTCACAAAACAAGCGTGCGGGCGCTCAGCCGGTCAGAGGGGCAGGATGCGCAAGCCGAGGATCGACCGGATCCCTCTCCGCATGCTACCAATCCTGCTGCTGCAACCCTCGATCCGATCTGATCTTAGACTGGGAATGAACTCCGTATGCCTAAGCCAACTGACGAAATGAGCGGGCGGGCGGGCGGGCACTACGCTGGCCAGAGTGGCGGGATACGCAAGCCGTGGATCGATAGGGTGGTAGGTGGGTTTGGCACATCTTCATATTTCTGCATGCCAATGCCATTTTTATGGCTTGTAAATTCATACAATGGTCCCTTAAGCCTTCACGTGAAGTTTCATGGCAAGACGACTCGTTTTCTATTTTTCATGATTTTTGAAACTTTTTGCTGTTCGGGATTTTTTAACTTTTTTTCGGAAAGATTTCTGGCTCCAAACTTGGTAGACATGATCCTTGTATTTTTGTTGGCATGCACAAAACAATTCAGCTAAAAACTCGAAGTGTACAGGATTTTTGTGACCATTTGAAAAAAGTGTGCCCATTTCAGACACTTTAATGCTTACTGGCAGCAAACCTGTAAAATCTCAAATGCTTTTTAAGGGGGTGTGAGTTCTCAAGGTTTGATGAGGGATAGGGGGCCAATATAAGGGCCAAGTACCAGCACCCATCGCACATCATGTGCGCACAACCCCCCCGGCCACCCCGATCGCCAGAACCCTAATGCCGTCGGTAAGGTTCTCTGGCGATGCTCCGGCGATGGTGCCTCGAAGAAGAAAAATGCGGCAACCCTCGGTCTGGTCTGATCTTAGACTGGGAATGAACTCCGTATGCCTAAGTCAATTGAACGAAATGAGCATACGGGCGCTTAGCCGACCAGAAGGGCGGGATGCCAAGCTGGGGATTAATCGGGTCCCCCTCTGTGTGGTGCCGCAACCCTCGGTTCGGTCCAATGTTAGACTGGGAATGAACTTCATATGCCTAAGCCAACCGATGAAATGAGTGGGCGGACGCTACGCCGGCCAGAGAGGCGGGATGCGCAAGCCGTGGATCAATAGGGTGGTAGGTGGGTTTCGACACATCTTCAAATTTCTGTGTGCCAATGCCATTTTTAAGGCTTGTAAATTCACACAATGGTCCCTTAAGCCTTCACGTGAAGTTTCTTGGCAAGATGACTCGTTTTCTATTTTTTACGATTTTTGAAACTTTTTGCAGTTCAGGATTTTTTAAAATTTTTTCGGAAGGTGTTTTGGCCCCAAACTTATTAGACGTGATCCTTGTATTTTTGTTGGCATGCACAAAAAAATTCAGCTAAAAACTCGAAGTTTACAAGATTTGTGACCATTTGAAAAAAGTGTCCCCATTTCAGATACTTTGATGGCTACTGGCAACAAACCTGTAAAATCTCAAATGCTCTTTAAGGGGGTGTGAGTTCTCGAGGTTCGATGAGAGATAAGGGGCCAATATAAGGGCCAAGTATCAGCACCCATCACACATCACATGCGCACAACCCCCCGGCACCCCGATCGTCGGAACCCTAATGTCGCCAGTTAGGTTCTCTGGCGATGCTCCGGCGATGGTGCCCAGATGAAGAAAAATGCTGCAACCCTCGGTCCAGTCTGATCTTAGACTGGGAATGAACTCCGTATGCCTAAGTCAACCCACGAAATGAGCATGCGGGTGCTTAGCCGACCAGAGGGGCAGGATGCGTAGGTCGAGGATCAACCGGGTCCCCTTCTGCGTGGTGCCGCAACCTTGGTTCGATCCTATCTTAGACTAGGAATGAACTCTGTATGCCTAAGCCAACCGATGAAATGAGCGGGCGGGCGAGAGGGTGGGCGCCATGCTGGGCAGAGAGGCAGGATGCGCAAGCCGTGCATCGATAGGGTGGTAGGTGGGTTTCGACACATCTTCAAATTTTTGTGTTCCAATGCCATTTTTAAGGCTTGTAAATTCAAACAATGGTCCCTTAAGCCTTCACGTGAAGTTTCTTGGCAAGACGACTCGTTTTCTATTTTGTACGATTTTTGAAACTTTTTGCAGTTCGGGATTTTTTAAAATTTTTTCGGAAGGTGTTTTGGCCCCAAACTTGGTATACGTGATCCTTGTATTTTTGTTGGCATGCACAAAACAATTCAGCTAAAAACTCGAAGTGTACAAGATTTTGTGATCATTTGAAAAAAGTGTCCCCATTTCAGACACTTTAATGGCTACTGGCAGCAAACCTGTAAAATCTCAAATGCTCTTTAAGGGGGTGTGAGTTCTCAAGGTTTCATGAGGGATAGGGGGCCAATATAAGGGCCAAGTACCAGCACCCATAGCACATCATGTTCCCACACCCCTCCGGCCCCCTCGATCGGCGGAACACCAATGCCGCCGGTCAGGTTCTCCGACGATGCTCCGGCGATGGTGCCCCGACGAAGAAAAATGCGGCACCAGCACATGCCCTAGCCCAGCATGTGCTGCCGCAACCCTCGGTCCGGTGCGATCTTAGACTGAGAATGAACTCCGTATGCTTAGATTGGGAATGAACTTTGTATGCCTAAGTTAACCCACGAAATAAGCATGCGAGCGCTAAGCCGACCAGAGGGGCAGGATGCGCAAGCCGGGAATCGACCGAATCCCACTCTACGTGCTGTCGATCCTGCTACCGTAACCCTCGGTCTACTCTGATCTTAGACTGGGAATGAACTCCGTATGCCTAAGCCAACTGACGAAACGAGCGGGTGGGCGGGCGGACGGGCACTACGCCAGCCAGAGAGGCGGGATGCACAAGCCGTGGATCGATAGGGTGGTAGGTGGGTTTGGCACATCTTCATATTTCTACGTGCCAATGCCATTTTATGGCTTGTAAATTCATACAATGGTCCATTAAGCCTTCACGTGAAGTTTCATGGCAAGACGACTCGTTTTCTATTTTTCACGATATTTAAAACTTTTTGCTGTTCGGGATTTTTTAAAATTTTTTCGAAAGGAGTTTTGGCCCCAAACTTGGTAGACGTGATCTTTGTATTTTTTTTTTGGCATGGACAAAAAAATTCAGCTAAAAACTCGAAGTGTACAAGATTTTGTGACCATTTGAAAAAAGTGCCCCCATTTCAGACACTTTAATGGCTACTAGCAGCAAACCTGTAAAATCTCAAATGCTCTTTAAGGGGGTGTAAGTTCTCGAGGTTTGATGAGGGATAGGGGGCCAATATAAGGGCCAAGTACTGGCACCCATCGCACATCATGTGCGCACACCCCCCGACCCCTCGATCGTCGGAACCCCAATGCCCCCGGTTAGGTTCTCCGACGATGCTTCGACGATGCTCCGACGATGGTGCCCCGGTGAAGAAAAATGCGGTACCAACACATGCTCGAGCCCAGCATGTGCTACCACAACCCTCCATTCGGTCCGATCTTAGACTGGGAATGAACTCCGCATGCTTAGACTGGGAATGAACTTCGTATGCCTAAGTTAACCCACGTAACGAGCGTGTGGGCACTCAGCCGGCCAGAGGGGCGAGATGCGTAAGTCGGGGATCGATCGGGTCCCCCTCTACGTGCTACCGATCTTGCTATCGCAACCCTCGGTCCGGTTCAGTCTTAGACTAGGAATGAACTCCGTATGATGAAACGAGCAGACGGGTAGGCGGGCGGGCACTACGCCAGCCAGAGAGACGGGATGCTTAAGCCGTGGATCGATAGGGTGGTATGTTGGTTTAGGCACATCTTCATATTTCTGCGTGCCAATGCCATTTTTATGGCTTGTAAATTCATACAATGGTCCCTTAAGCCTTCATGTGAAGTTTCATGCCAAGACGAGTAGTTTTCTATTTTTCACGATTTTCAAAACTTTTTACGGTTCGAGATTTTTTAAAATTTTTTCGCAAGGTATTTTGGCCCCAAATTTGGTAGACGTGATCCTTGTATTTTTGTTGGCATGCACAAAAAAATTCAGCTAAAAACTCGAAGTGTACAAGATTTTGTGACCATTTGAAAAAAGTGTCCCCATTTCAGACACTTTAATGGCTACTGGCAGCAAACCTGTAAAATCTCAAATGCTCTTTAAGGGAGTGTGAGTTCTCGAGGTTTGATGAGGGATAGAGGGCCAATATAAGAGCCAAGTACTAGCAACCATCGCACATCATGTGCGCACACCCCCCCGGCCCCCCGATCGTCGAAACCCTAATACCGTCGGTCAAGTTCTCCGGTGATGCTCCGACGATGGTACTCGAGAAGAAAAATGTGGCACCAGCACATGCCTGAGCCCAGCATATGCTACCGTAACCCTCGGTCTGGTCCGATCTTTGACTGGGAATGAACTCCGTATCCTTAGACTGGGAATGAACTCCGTATGCCTAAGTCAACCCACGAAATGAGCGTGCGGGCGCTCAGTCGGCCAGAAGGGCGGGATGCTCAAGCCAGGGATCAGTCGGGTCCCCCTCTGCGTGCTGCCAATCCTACTACCACAACCCTCGGTCTGGTCTGATCTTAGAATGGGAATGAACTCCATATGTCTAAGCCAACCGACGAAACGAGTGGGCGGGCGGGCACTACGCCGGCCAAGGAGAAGGGATGTGTAAGCCGTGGATCCATAGGGTGGTAGGTGGGTTTAGGCACATCTTCATATTTTTGCATGCCAATGCCATTTTTATGGCTTGTAAATGCATACAATGGTCCCGTAAGCCTTCACGTGAAGTTTTATGGCAAGACGACTTGATTTCTATTTTTCACGATTTTCAAAACTTTTAACGGTTCAGTATTTTTTAAAATTTTTTCGAAAGGAGTTTTGAACCCAAACTTGGTAGACGTGATCCTTGTATTTTTGTTGGCATGCACAAAAAATTCAGCTAAAAACTCGAAGTGTACAAGTTTGGTGACCATTTGAAAAAGTGTCCCCATTTCAGACACTTTAATGGCTACTGGCAGCAAACCTGTAAAATCTCAATTGCTCTTTAAGGGGGTGTGAGTTCTCGAGGTTTGATGAGGGATAGGGGGCCAATATAAGGGCCAAGTACCAGCACCCATCACACATAACGTGTGCACACCCCCCTTGGACCCCCGATCGCCGGAACCCCAATGCCGTCGGTCAGATTCTCCGGTGATGCTCCAACGATGGTTCCCCGACGAAGAAAAATGCGACACCAGCACATGCCCAAGCCCAGCATGTACTGTCGCAACCCTCGATCTAGTCCGACCTTTGACTGGGAATGAACTCCGTATGTTTAGACTGGGAATGAACTCCGTTTGCCTAAGTCAACCCATGAAACGAGCGTGCGGGCGCTCAGTCGGCCAGAGGGGTGGGATGCGCAAGCTGGGGATCGACCGGGTCCCCCTCTACGTACTACCGATCCTGCTGTCGCAACCCTCGATCCAGTCTGGTCTTAGACTGGGAATGAACTCCATATGCCTAAGCCAATCGACGAAACGAACGAGCAGGCGGGCACTGCACCAGCCAGAGAGACGGGATCCGCAAGCCGTGGATCGATAGGGTGGTAGGTGGGTTTAGGCATATCTTCATATTTCTACGTGCCAATGCCATTTTTATGGCTTGTAAATGCATACAATGGTCCCTTAAGCCTTCACATGAAGTTTCATGGTAAGACGACTCGTTTTCTATTTTTCACGATTTTTGAAACTTTATACGGTTCGGTATTTTTTTAACTTTTTTTTGGAAGGAGTTTTGAACCCAAACTTGGCTGACGTGATCCTTGTATTTATGTTGGCATGCACAAAAAAATTCAGCTAAAAACCCGAAGTGTACAAGATTTTGTGACCATTTGAAAAAAGTGTCCCAATTTCAGACACTTTAATGGCTACTGGCAGCAAACCTGTAAAATCTCAAATGTTCTTTAAGGGGGTGTGAGTTCTCTAGGTTTGATGAGGGATAGGGGGCAATATAAGGGCTAAGTACCAGCAAGCATCGCGCATCATGTGTGCACACCCCCCAGCCCCACGATCGTCGAAACCCCAATGCCGTCGGTCAGGTTCTTCGACGATGCTCCGGTGATGGCACCCCGGTGAAGAAATATGCGACAACAGCACATGCCCGAGCGCAGCATATACTGCCGCAACCCTCGGTCCGGTCTAATCTTAGACTGGGAATGAACTCCGTATGCTTAGACTGGGAATGAACTCCCTATGCTTAGACTGGGAATGAACTTCGTATGCCTAAGTCAACCCACGAAACAAGCGTGCGGGCGCTCAGCCGGCTAGAGGGGCGGGATGCACAAGTCGGGGATCGATAGGGTCCCCCTTTGCGTGCTGTCGATCCTGCTGCCACAAACCTCAGTCCGATTCGATCTTAGACTGGGAATGAACTCTGTATGCCTAAGCCAACCGACGAAACGAGCGGGCGGGCGGGCGGGCACTACGTCGACCAGAGAGACGGGATGCGCAAGCCGTGTATCGATAGGGTGGTAGGTGGGTTTAGGCACATCTTCATATTTTTGCATGCCAATGCCATTTTTACGGCATGTAAATTCATAAAATGGTCCCTTATGCCATGACGTGAAGTTTCATGGCAAGGCGACTCGTTTTCTATTTTTCACGATTTTCAAAATTTTATGGTTCGAGATTTTCTAAAATTTTTTCAGAAGGAGTTTTGGCCCCAAACTTCGTAGATGTGATCCTGGTATTTTTTTTGGCATGCGTAAAAAAATCAGCTAAAAACTCGAAGTGTACAAGATTTGTGTCCACTCGAGAAAAGTGTCCCCATTTCAAACACATTAATGGCTATTGCCAGCAAACCTGTAAAATCTCAAATGCTCTTTAAGGGCGTGTGAGTTCTCGAGGTTTGATGAGGGATAGGGGACCAATATAAGGGCCAAGTGCCAGCACCCACCGGATATCATGTGCGTACACCCCCCGGCCCCCCAATCATCGGAACCTCAATGTCGTCAGTCAGGTTCTCTGACAAATCTCCGGTGATGGTGCCCCGACGAAGAAAAATATGGCACCAGCACATGCCTCAGCCCAACATGTGTTGCCGCAACCCTCGATCTGATCCGATTTTAGCCTGGGAATGAACTTTGTATGCTTAGACTGGGAATGAACTCCGTATGCCTAAGTCAACCCACAAAATGAGCGTCTTAGACTGGGAATGAACTCCGTATGGCTAAGTCAACCCACAACCCATAAAACAAGCGTCCGAACGCTCAACCGGACAGAGAGGCGGGATTCGCAAGCCCGGGATTGGCCAGGTCCCCCTCTGCATGCTACCGATCCTGCTATCGCAACCCTCAGTCCGGTCCGATCTTAGACTGGGAATGAACTCCGTATACCTAATCCAACCGACGAAACGAGCGGGCGGGCGGATAGTTGGGCACTACGTCGGCCAGGGAGATGGGATACGCAAGCCGTGTATTGATAGGGTGGTAGGTGGGTTTACGCACATCTTCATATTTCTAAATGCCAATGCCATTTTTATGGCTTGTAAATTCATACAATGGTCCCTTAATCCTTCACGTGAAGTTTCATGGCAAGACGACTCATTTTCTATTTTTCACGATTTTCAAAATGTTTTACGATTCGGGATTTTTTAAAATTTTTTTGGAAGGAGTTTTGGTGCCAAACTTGGTAGACGTGATCCTTGTATTTTTGTTGGCAGGCGTAAAAAAAATTAGCTAAAAACTTGAAGTGTACAAGATTTGTGTCCACTCGAGAAAAGTGTCCCCATTTCAGACACGTTAATGGCTACTGCCAGCAAACCTGTAAAATCTCAAATGCTCTTTAAGGGCGTGTGAGTTCTCGAGGTTTGATGAGAGATAGGGGGCCAATATAAGGGCCAAGTACCAGCACCCATCGGACATCATGTGCGCACACCCCCCCCGACCCCCACGATTACCGGAACCCCAATGCCGCCGATCAGGTTCTCCGACAAAGCTCCGATGATGGTGCCTCGGCGAAGAAAAATGTGGCACCAGCATATGCCCGAGCCCGCTAAAGAGACTGGGAATGAACTCCGTATGCCTAAGTCAACCCACAAAACGAGCGTGCGGGCGCTCAGCCGGCCAGAGGGCTGGGATGAGCAAGCCGGGGATCGGTCGAGTCCCCCTCTGCGTGTTGCAAATCCTGCTGTCGCAACCCTCGATCCGGTCTGATCTTAGACTGGGAATGAACTCCGTATGCCTAAGCCAACCCACGAAACAAGCGGGCGTATGGGCGGGCACTACGTCGGCTAAAGAGACGGGATGCGCAAGCCGTGTCTCGATACGTTAGTAGGTGGGTTTAGGCACATCTTCATATTTCTACGTGCCAATGCCATTTTCATGGCTTGTAAATTCATACAATGGTCCCTTAAACCTTCACGTGAAGTTTAATGGCAAGACAACTCATTTTCTATTTTTCATGATTTTTGAAACTTTTTACGGTTCGGGATTTTTTAAACTTTTTTGGAAGGAGTTTTGGCCCCAAACTTGGTAGACGTGATCCTTGTATTTTTGTTGGCATGCACAAAAAAATTCAGATAAAAACTCGAAGTGTACAAGATTTTGTGACCTTTTGAAAAAAGTGTCCCCATTTCAGACACTTTAATGGCTACTGGCAGCAAACCTGTAAAATCTCAAATGCTCTTTAAGGGGGTGTGAGTTCTCGAGGTTTGATGAGGGATAGGGGGCCAATATAAGGGCCAAGTACCAGCACCCATCGCACGTCATGTGCGCACACCCCCCGGCCCCCTCGATCGTCGAAAGCCCAATACCGTCGGTCAAGTTCTCCGACGATGCTCCGGTGATGGTGCCCCGACGAAGAAAAATGCGGCACCAGCAAATGCCCAAGCCCAACATGTGCTGCCGCAACCCTCGGTCCGGTCTGATCTTAGACTGGGAATGAACTCCATATGCTTAGAGTGGGAATGAACTCCGTATGCCTAAGTCAACCAATGAAATGAGTGTGCGGGCGCTCAACCGAGGATCGGTCGGGTCCCCAATTGCGTACTCCCGATCCTGTTGCCGTAACCCTCGGTTCGGTCCAATCTTAGACTGAGAATGAACTCCGTATGCCTAAGCCAACCGACAAAACGAGTGAGCGGGCGGGCAGGCGGGCACTACGTCGACCAGAGAGACGGGATATGCAAGTCGTGGATCAATAGGGTGGTAGGGGCCAATATAATGGCAAAGTACCAGCACCCAACGCACATCATGTGCGCACACCCCCCGGCCCCCCCGATCGCCAAAACCCCAATGCCGCTGGTCAGGTTCTCCGACAATGCTCCGACGATGGTGCCTCGACGAAGAAAAATATGGTACCAGCATATGCCCGAGCCCAGCATGTGCTACCGCAACCCTCGTTTCGGTCTGATCTTAGACTGGGAATGAACTCCGTATGCCTAAGTCAACCCACGAAACAAGCGTACGGGCGTTCAGTCTGCCATAGGGGTGGGATGCGTAAGTCGAGGATCGGCCGAGTCCCCTTCTGCGTGCTGTCGATCCTGCTATTGTAACCCTCGGTCCGGTCCGATCTTAGACTGGGAACGAACTCCCTATGCCTAAGCCAACCGATGAAACAAGCGAGCGGGCGGGCGGGCGGGCAGGCACTATGCCGACCAGAGAGACGGGATGCGCAAGCCGTGGATCGATATGGTGGTAGGTGGGTTTAGGCACATCTTCATATTTCTACATGCCAATGCCATTTTTATGGCTTGTAAATTCATACAATGGTCACTTAAGCCTTCACGTGAAGTTTCATGACAAGATGACTCATTTTCTATTTTTCACGATTTTTGAAACTTTTTACGGTTCGGGATTTCTTAAAATTTTTTCGGATGGATTTTTGGCCCCAAACTTGCTAGACGTGATCCTTGTATTTTTGTTGGCATGCATAAAAAAAATTCAGCTAAAAACTTGAAGTGTACAAGATTTTGTGACCATTTGAAAAAAGTGTCCCCATTTTCAGACACTTTAATGGCTACTGGTTGCAAACCTGTAAAATCTCAAATGCTCTTTAAAGGGGTGTGAGTTCTCGAGGTTTCATGAGGGATAGGGGGCCGATATAAGGGCCAAGTACCAACACCCATCGCACATCATGTGCGCACACCCCCCGGCCCCCCTGATCGTCGGAACCCCAATGCCGCCGGTCAGGTTCTCCGACGATGGTGCCACGACGAAGAAAAATGCGGCACCAGCACATCACAAGCCCAGCATGTGTTGTCGCAACCCTCGGTCTGGTATAATCTTAGACTGGGAATGAACTTCGTATGCCTAAGCCAACCAATGAAACGAGCGGGCGGGAGGGCGAGCGGGCACTACGCCGGCCAGAGAGACGGGATTCACAAGCCGTGGATTGATAGGGTGGTAGGTGGGTTTAGGCACATCTTCATAATTTTGCGTGCCAATGCCATTTTTATGGCTTGTAAATTCATACAATGGTCCCTTAAGCCTTCACGTGAAGCTTCATGGCAGGATGACCCGTTTTCTATTTTTAATGATTTTCGTAACTTTTTACGGTTTGGGATTTTTTAGAATTTTCTCGGAAGGATTTTTGAACCCAAACATGGTAGACATGATCCTTGTATTTTTTTTGGCATGCATAAAAAAATTCAACTAGAAACTCGAAGTGTACAAGATTTTGTGACCATTTGAAAAAAGTGTCCACATTTCAGACACTTTAATGGCTACTGGCAGCAAACCTGTAAAATCTTAAATGCTCTTTAAGGGGGTGTGAGTTGTCGAGGTTTGATGAGAGATAGGGGGCCAATATAAGGGCCAAGTACCAACACCCATCGCACATCATGTGCGCACACCTCCCCCTCCGGGCCCCCCGATCGCCGGAACCCCAATGCCGCCTGTCAGGTTCTCCGATGATGCTCCGGCGATGGTGCCCCGACGAAGAAAAATACGGCACCAGCACATCACAAGCCCAGCATGTACAGTCGTAACCCTCGGTTCAGTCTGATCTTAGACTGGGAATGAACTCCATATGCCTAGGCCAACCGATGAAACGAGCGGGCAGGCGGGCGAGCACTACGCCGGCCAGAGAGACAAGATGCACAAGCCGTGGATCGATAGGGTGGTAGGTGGGTTTAGGCACATCTTCATATTTCTGCATGCCAATGCCATTTTTATGGCTTGTAAATTCATACAATGGTCCCTTAAGCCTTCACGTGAAGCTTCCTGGCAAGACGACTCGTTTTCTATTTTTCACGATTTTTGAAACTTTTTACGGTGCGGGATTTTTCAAAATATTTTCGAAAGGAGTTTTGGCCCCAAACTTGGTAGACATGATCCTTGTATTTTTGTTGGCATGCACAAAACAATTCAGCCAAAAACTCGAAGTGTACAAGATTTTGTGACCATTTGAGAAAAGTGTCCACATTTCAGACACTTTAATGGCTACTGGCAGCAAACTTGTAAAATCTCAAATGCTCTTTAAGGGGGTGTGAGTTCTCCAGGTTTGATGAGGGATAGGGGGCTAATATAAGGGCCAAGTACCAGCACCAATCGCACATCATGTGCGCACACCCCCCGGCCCCCCCGATCGTCGGAACCCCAATGCCATCGGTCAGGTTTTCTGGCTATGCTCCGGCGATGGTGCCCCGACGAAGAGAAATGTGGCACTAGCACATGCCCGAGCCCAGCATGTGCTGCCACAACCCTTGGTCCGATCAGATCTTAGACTGGGAATGAATTTCGTATGCTTAGACTAGGAATGAACTCCATATACCTAAGTCAAACCACGAAATGAGCGTGCGGGTGCTCAGCTGGCCAGAGGGGGGATGCGCAACCGGGGATCGGTCGGATCCCCCTCTACGTGCTGTTGATCCTGCTGCTGCAACCCTCGGTTTGGTCTAATCTTAGACTGGGAATGAACTCCGTATGCCTAAGTGAACCGACGAAACGAGCGGGCGGGCGGGCGGGCACTACGCCGGCCAGAGAGACAAGATGCACAAGCCGTGGATCGATAGGGTGGTAGGTGGGTTTAGGCACATCTTCATATTTCTATGCACCAATGCCATTTTTATGGCTTTTAAATTCATACAATGCTCCCTTAAGCCTTCACGTGAAGTTTCATGGCAAGATGACTCGTTTTCTATTTTTCACGATTTTTGAAACTTTTTACGGTGTGGGATTTTTCAAAATATTTTCGAAAGGAGTTTTGGCCCCAAACTTGGTAGACATGATCCTTGTATTTTTGTTGGCATGCACAAAACAATTCAGCCAAAAACTCAAAGTGTACAAGATTTTGTGACCATTTGAAAAAAGTGTCCACATTTCAGACACTTTAATGGCTACTGGCAGCAAACTTGTAAAATCTCAAATGCTCTTTAAGGGGGTGTGAGTTCTCAAGGTTTGATGAGGGATAGGGGGCCAATATAAGCGCCAAGTACCAGCACCAATCGCACATCATGTGCGCACACCCCCCCGGCCCCCCCGATCGCCGGAACCCCAACGCCACCAGTCAGGTTCTCCGGCGGTGCTTCGACGATGGTGCCCCGACGAAGAAAAATGTGGCACCAGTACATGCCCGAGCCCAGTATGTGCTGCTGCAACCCTCGGTCCCATCCGATCTTAGACTGGGAATGAATCATGTATGCTTAGACTGGGAATGAACTCCGTATGCCTAAGTCAACCCATGAAACGAGTGTGCGGGTGTTCAGCCGGCCAGAGGGTCGGGATGCGCAAGTCGAGGATCGATCGGGTCCCTCTCTGCATGCTGCTGATCCTACTGCCGTAACCCTCGGTCCGATCTAATCTTAGACTGGGAATGAACTCCGTATGCCTAAGCTAACCGACGAAATGAGCGGGCGGGCGGGCACTACACCGGCCAGAGAGACGGGATGCGCAAGCCGTGGATTGATAGGGTGGTAGGTGAGTTTAGGCACATCTTCATATTTCTATGTGCCAATGCCATTTTTATGGCTTGTAAATTCATACAATGGTCCCTTAAGCCTTCACGTGAAGTTTCATGGCAAGACGACTCGCTTTCTATTTCTCACGATTTTTGAAACTTTTTGCGGTTTGGGATTTTTTTAAATTTTTTCAGAAGGTGTTTTGACCCCAAACTTGGTAGACGTGATTTTTGTATTTTTTTCTGCATGCACAAAAAAATTCAACTAAAAAGTCGAAGTGTACAAGATTTTGTGACCATTTGAAAAAAGTGTCCCCATTTCAGACACTTTAGTGGCTACTGGCAGCAAACCAGCAAAATCTCAAATTCTCTTTAAGGGGGTGTGAGTTCTCAAGGTTTGATGAGGGATAGGGGGCCAATATAAGGGCCAAGTACCAGCACCCATCATACATCATGTGCGCACACCCCCCGGCCTCCCAATCGTCGGAACCGCAATGTCGCCGGTTAGGTTCTCCGACGATGTTCCGACGATAGTGCCCCGACGAAGAAAAATGCAGCACCAGCACATGCCTGAGCCCAGCATGTGCTACCACAACCCTCAATCCAGTCCAAACTTAGATTGGGAATGAACTTCGTATGCTTAAACTGGGAATGAACTTCGTATGCTTAAGTCAACCTACGAAACGAGCGTGCGGGTGCTCAATCGTCCAGAGGGGCAGGATGCGCAAGCCAGGGATCGACTGGGTCCCCCTCTGCATGTTGCCGATCTTGCTGCCACAACCCTCAGTTCAGTCTGATCTTAGACTGGGAATGAACTCCGTATGCCTAGGCCAACTGACAAAATGAGTGAGTGGGTGGGCGGGCAGGCACTACACCGACTAGAGAAAAGGGATGCACAAGCCGTGGATCGATAGGGTGGTAGGTGGGTTTAGGCACATCTTCATATTTCTACGTGGCAATGCCATTTTTATGGCTTGTAAATTCATACAATGGTCCCTTAAGCCTTCACGTGAAGTTTCATAGCAAGACGACTCGTTTTTTATTTTTCACTATTTTTGAAACTTTTTGCAGTTCGGGATTTTTGAAAATTGTTTTGGAAGGATTTTGGGCCCCAAGCTTGGTAGACATGATCCTTGTATTTTTGTTGGCATGCACAAAAAAATTCAGCAAAAAACTCGAACTGTACAAGATTTAGTGACCATTTGAAAAAAGTGTCCCCATTTCAGACACTTTAATGGCTATTGGCAGCTTACCTGTAAAATCTCAAATGCTCTTTAAAGGGGTGTGAGTTCTCGAGGTTTGATGAGGGATAGGGGCCAATATAAGGGTCAAGTACCAGCACCCATCGCACATCATGTGTGCACACCCCCGGCCCCCTGATCGTCGGAACCCCAATGCCGTCGGTCAGGTTCTCCGACGATGGTGCCCCAACAAAGAAAAATACGGCACCAGCACATGACCGAGCCCAGCAAGTGTTGCCGCAACCCTCGGTCCAATCTGATCTTAGACTGGGAATGAACTCCGTATGCTTAAGTCAACCCATGAAACGAGCGTGCGGGCGCTCAGCCGGCTAGAGGGGCGCAATGCGCAAGCCAGGGATCGGCCGGGTCCCCCTCTAAATGCTGCTGATCCTGCTTTCACAACCCTCGGTTTGGTCTGATCTTAGACTGGGAATGAACTCCGTATGCCTATGCCAACCGACGAAACGAGCGGGCAGGCGGGCGGGCGGGCACTACGCCGGTCAGAGAAACGGGATGCGCAAGTCGTGGATCGATAGGGTGGTAGGTGTGTTTAGGCACATCTTCATATTTTTGCCTGCCAATGCCATTTTTATGGCTTGTAAATTCATACAATGGTCCCTTAAGCCATCACATGAAGTTTCATGGCAAGACGACTCGTTTTCTATTTTTCATAATTTTTGAAACTTTTTACGGTTCAAGATTTTGTAAAATTTTTTCAGAAAGAGTTTTCACCCCAAACTTGGTAGAAGTGATCCATGTACTTTTGTTGGCATGCACAAAAAAATTCAGCTAAAAACTCGAAACGTACAAGATTTTGTGACCATTTGAAAAAAGTGTCCCCATTTCAGACACTTTAATGGCTACTGGCAGCAAACCTGTAAAATCTCAAATGCTCTTTAAGGGGGTGTAAGTTCTCGGGGTTTGATGAGGGATAGGGGGCCAATATAAGGGCCAAGTACCAGCACCCATTGCACATCATGTGCGCACACCCCCCTCGGCCCCCTCGATCGCCGGAACCCCAATGCCGCCGATCAAGTTTTCCGACAATGCTCCAACGATGGTACCCCGAAGAAGAAAAATACGGCACCAGCACATGCCCGAGCCCAGCATGTGCTGTCGCAACCCTCAGCTCGATCCGATCTTAGACTGGGAATGAACTACGTATGCTTAGACTGGGAATGAACCCCAATGCTATCGATCAAGTTCTTCGCTGATGCTCCGGCGATGGTGCCTAAGTCAACCCACAAAATGAGCGTGCGGGCGCTCAGCCGGCCAGAGGTGCGAGATGCACAAGCCGGGGATCGGTCGGGTCCCCCTCTGTGTGCTACCAATCCTGCTACCACAACACTCGGTCCATTCTGATCTTAGACTAGGAATGAACTCCGTATGCCTAAGCCAACCGATGAAACGAGCGGGCGGACGGGCATGCGGGCACTACACCTGCCAGAGAGACGGGATGCGCAAGCCGTGGATCGATAGGGTGGTAGGTGGGTTTAGGCACATCTTCATATTTTTGCATGCCAATGCCATTTTTATGGCTTGTAAATTCAGACAATGGTCCCTTAAGCCTTCACGTGAAGTTTCATGGCAAGATGACTCGTTTTTTATTTTTCATGATTTTCAAAAATTTTTACGATTCGGGATTTTTTTAAAATTTTTTTGGAAGGAGTTTTAGCCCCAAACTTGGTAGACCTGATCCTTGTATTTTTGTTGGCATGCACAAAACTTTTCAGCTAAAAACTCGAAGTGTACAAGATTTTGTGACCATTTGAAAAAAGTGTCCCAATTTCGAACACTTGAATGGCTACTGGCAGCAAACCTGTAAAATCTCAAATGCTCTTTAAGTGGGTGTGAGTTCTCGAGGTTTGATGAATGATAGGGGGCCAATATAAGGGCCAAGTACCAGCACCCATCGCACATCATGTGCGCACACCCCCCCCGACCCCCCCGATCGCCGGAACCCCAATGTCGCCGGTCAGGTTCTCCGGGAATGCTCCGACGATGGTGCCCCGACGAAGAAAAATGTGGCACCAGCACATGCTTGAGCCCAGCATGTGCTACTGCAACCCTCAGTCCGATCCAATCTTAGACTGGGAATGATTTTCGTATGCGGGCCAAGTACCAGCACCCATCACACATCATGTGCGCACACCCCCCCGACCCCCCTGATTGTCGGAACCCCAATGTCACTGGTCAGGTTCTCTTACGATGCTCCGGTGATGGTGCCCCGGTGAAGAAAAATGTGGCACCAGCACATGCGCGAGCCCAGCATGTGCTGTCGCAACCCTCGATTCGATCTTATCTTAGACTGGGAATGAACCCCATATGCTTAGACTAGCAATAAACTTCGCATGCCTAAGTCAACCCACAAAACGAGCGTGCAGGCGCTCAGCCGGCCAGAGTGGCGGGATACGCAAGCTGGGGATTGGTCGGGTCCCCCTCTGCGTGCTATCGATCCTTCTACCGCCAGACTCGATCCGTTCTGATCTTAAACTAGGAATAAACTCTGTATGCCTAAGCCAACCAATGAAACGAGCGGGCGGGCGGGCGTCCGGGCACTACACCGGTCAGAGAGAGGAGATGCGCAAGCCGTGGATCGATAGGGTGGTAGGTGGGTTTAAGCACATCTTCATATTTCTGCATGCCAATGCCATTTTTATGGCTTGTAAATTCATACAATGGTCCCTTGAGCCTCCACGTGAAGTTTCATGGCAAGACGACTCGTTTTCTATTTTTCACGATTTTCAAAACTTTTTACGGTTTAGGATTTTTTAAAATTTTTTCGGAAGGCGTTTTGGCCCCAAACTTGGTAGACGTGATCCTTGTATTTTTGTTGGCATGCACAAAAACATTCAGCTAAAAACTCGAAGTGTGCAAGATTTTGTGACCATTTGAAAAAAGTGTCCCCATTTCAGACACTTGAATGGCTACTGGTAGCAAACCTGTAAAATCTGAAATGCTCTTTAAGTGGGTGTGAGTTCTCGAGGTTTGATGAGGGATAGGGAGCCAATATAAGGGCTAAGTACCAGCACCCATCGCACATCATGTGCGCACACCCCCCCCGACCCCCCCGATCGTCGGAACCCCAATGCCGCCGATCAGGTTCTCCGGCAATGCTCCGACGATGGTGCCCCGACGAAGAAAAATGTGGCACCAGCACATGCTTGAGCCCAGCATGTGCTACCGCAACCCTCGGTCCGATCCGATCTTAGACTGAGAATGAACTTCGTATGCTTAGACTGGGAATGATTTCCGTATGCGGGCCAAGTACCAGCACCCATCACATATCATGTGTGCACACCCCCCCGACCCCCCCGATTGTCGGAACCCAATGTCACCGGTTAGGTTCTCTTGCGATGCTTCGGTGATGGTGCCCCGGTGAAGAAAAATGCGGCACCAGCACATGCGCGAGCCCAGCATGTGCTGCCGCAACCCTCGATTCGGTCTGATCTTAGATTGGGAATGAACTCCGTATGCTTAGACTAGCAATAAACTTCGTATGTCTAAGTCAACCCACAAAACGAGCGTGCAGGCATCCAGTCGGCCAGAGGGGTGGGATACGCAAGCTGAGGATCGGTCGGGACCCCTCTGCGTGCTACCGATCCTGCTACCGCCACACTCGATCCGTTCTGATCTTAGACTAGGAATGAACTCCGTATGCCTAAGCCAACCGATGAAATGAGCGGGCGGGCGGGCGGGCGGGCGGGCACTACACCGGTCAGAGAGAGGAGATGCGCAAGACGTGGATCGATAGGGTGGTAGGTGGGTTTAGGCACATCTTTATATTTCTGTATGCCAATGCCATTTTTATAGCTTGTAAATTCATACAATGGTCCCTAGAGCCTCCACGTGAAGTTTCATGGCAAGACGACTCGTTTTCTATTTTTCATGATTTTTGAAACTTTTTACGGTTCAAGATTTTTTAAAATTTTTTCGAAAGGAGTTTTGGCCCCAAACTTGGTAAACGTGATCCTTGTATTTTTGTTGGCATGCACAAAAACATTCAGCTAAAAACTCAAAGTGTGCAAGATTTTGTGACCATTTGAAAAACGTGTCCCCATTTTAGACACTTTAATGGCTACTGAAGCAAACTTGTAAAATCTCAAATGCTTTTTAAGGGGGTGTGTGTTCTCGAGGTTTGATGAGCAATAGGGGGCCAATATAAGGGCCAAGTAGTAGCACCCATCGCACATCATGTGCGCACTGCCCCCGGCCCCCCCGATCGCCAGAAGCCCAATGTCGTCGGTCAAGTTCTCCGGTGATGCTCCGATGATGGTGCCCCGATTAAGAAAAATACGGCACCAGCACATGCCTGAGCCCGACATGTGCTGCTGCAACCCTCGATCCGGTCCGATCTTAGATTGGGAATGAACTCCGTATGCTTAGACTGGGAATGAACTCCGTATGCCTAAGTCAACTCATAAAACGAGCTTACGGGCGCTCAACCGGCCAGAGGGAAGGGATATGCAAGCCGAGGATCGATCGGGTCCCCCTCTGCGTGCTATCGATTCTACTGTCGCAACCCTAGGTCTAGTCTGATCTTAGACTAGGAATGAACTCCATATGCCTAAGTCAACCCACGAAACGAGCGTACAGTTGCTCAACCGACCAAGGGGCGGGATGCGTAAGCCGGGGATCAGCCAGGTCCCTCTCTGTGTGCTGCCGATCCTGCTGCCGTAACCCTCAATCTGGTCTGATCTTAGACTGGGAATGAACTCCGTATGCCTAAGCCAACCGATGAAACAAGCGAGCGGGAGGGCGAGCGAGCACTACGCCGGCCAGAGAGACGGGATGCGCAAGCCGTGGATCGATAAGATGGTAGGTGGGTTTAGGTACATCTTCATATTTCTACATGCCAATGCTATTTTTATGGCTTGTAAATTCATACAATGGTCCCTTAAGCCTTCACGTGAAGTTTCATTGCAAGACGACTCATTTTCTATTTTTCATGATTTTTGAAACTTTTTACGGTTCGAGATTTTTTAAAATTTTTTCGGAACGATTTTTGGCCCCAAACTTGGTAGACGTGACCTTTGTATTTTTGTTGGCATGCATAAAAAAATTCAGCTAAAAACTCAAAGTGTACAAAATTTTGTGACCATTTGAAAAAGTGTCCCCATTTCAAACACTTTAATGGCTACTGGCAGCAAACTTGTAAAATCTCAAATGTTCTTTAAGGGGGTGTGTGTTTTTGAGGTTTGATGAGGGAAAGGGGGCCTATATAAGGGCCAAGTGCAAGCACCCATTGCACATCATGTGCGCACACCCCCCCTCGGCCCTCCCGATCGTCGGAACCCCAATGCCGCCGGTCAGGTTCTCCGGCGATGCTTCGACGATGGTGCCCTAGCGAAGAAAAATGCGGCACCAGCACATGCCGAAGCCCAGAATGTGCTGTCGTAACCCTCGGTTTGATCTGATCTTAGACTGGGAATGAACTCTGTATGCTTAGACTGTGAATGAACTCCGTATGCCTAAGTCAACCCACGAAATGAGCGTGCGGGCGCTCAGCCGGCCAGAGGGGCAGGATGCCAAGCTGGGGATCAATTGGGTCCTCCTCTGTGTGCTGCTGATCCTGCTGTCATAACCCTCGGTCTGGTCCAATCTTAGATTGGGAATGAACTCCGTATGCCTAAGCCAACCGACGAAACGAGTGGGCGGGCGGGCACTATGCCGGCAAGAGAGACGGGATGCGTAAGCCGTGGATCGATAGGATGGTAGGTGGGATTAGGCACATCTTCATATTTTTGCATGCCAATGCCATTTTTAAGGCTTGTAAATTCATACAATGGTCCCTTAACCCTTCACGTGAAGTTTCATTGCAAGACTACTCGTTTTCTATTTTTCATGATTTTTGAAACTTTTTGTGGTTCGGGATTTTTTTAAATTTTTTCGAAAGGAGTTTTGGCCCCAAACTTGGTAGACGTGACCCTTTTATTTTTGTTGGCATGCATAAAAAAATTCAGCTAAAAACTCAAAGTGTACAAGATTTTGTGACCATTTGAAAAAAGTGTCCCCATTCAGACACTTTAATGGCTACTGGCAGCAAACTTGTAAAATCTCAAATGCTCTTTAAGGCGGTGTGAGTTCTTGAGGTTTGATGAGGGAAAGGGGGCCTATATAAGGGCCAAGTACAAGCACCCATTGCACATCATGTGCGCACACCCCCCGTCGGCCCTCCCGATCGCCAGAAACCCAATGCCGCCGGTCAGGTTCTCCAACGATGCTCCGACGATGGTCCCTCGACGAAGAAAAATACGGCACCAGCACATGCCTGAACCCAGCATGTGTTGCTGTAACCCTCGGTCCGGTCTGATCTTAGACTGGGAATGAACTCCGTACACTTAGACTGTGAATGAACTCCGTATGCCTATGTCAACCCACGAAATGAGCGTGCGGGCGCTCAGCCAGCCAAAGGGGCAAGATGCGCAAGCCGAGGAATGGTCGGGTCTCCCTCTGTGTGCTGCCTATCCTACTGCTACAACCCTTGGTCTGGTCCAATCTTAGACTGGGAATGAACTCCGTATGCCTAATCCAACCGACGAAACGAGTGGGCGGGCGGGCACTATGCCGGCCAGAGAGACGGGATGCGCAAGCCGTGGATCGATAGGGTGGTAGGTCGGTTTAGGCACATCTTCATATTTTTGCATGCCAATGCCATTTTTGAGGCTTGTAAATTCATACAATGGTCCCTTAACCCTTCACGTGAAGTTTTATTGCAAGACGACTCATTTTCTATTTTTCACAATTTTTGAAACTTTTTGCGGTTCGGGATTTTTTAAAATTTTTTCGGAAGGAGTTTTAGCCCCAAAACTTGGTAGACGTGACCCTTGTATTTTTATTGGCATGCATAAAAAAATTCTGCTAAAAACTCAAAGTGTACAAGATTTTGTGACCATTTGAAAAAAGTGTCCCCATTTCAGACACTTTAATAGCTACCGGCAGTAAACTTGTAAAATCTCAAATGCTTTTTAAGGGGGTGTGTGTTCTCGAGGTTTGATGAGGGATAGGGGGCCTATATAAGGGCCAAGTACAAGCACCCATTGCACATCATGTGCGCACACCCCCCCTCGGCCCTCCCGATCGTCGGAACCCCAATGCCGCCGGTCAGGTTTTCCGACGATGCTCCGACGATGGTGCCCCGACGAAGAAAAATGTGACACCAACACATGCTTGAGCCCAGCATGAGCTGCCGTAACTGTTGGTCTGATCTGATCTTAGACTGGGAATGAACTCCGTATGCTTAGACTGTGAATGAACTCCGTATGCCTAAGTCAAACCACGGAACGAGCGTGCGGGCACTCTGCCGGCCAGAGGGGCAGGATACGTAAACCGGGGATCGACCGGGTCCCCTTCTGTGTGCTACCGATCCTATTGCCACAACCCTTGGTTCGGTCTGATCTTAGAATGAGAATGAACTCCGTATGCCTAAGCCAACCGATGAAACGAGCGGGCGGGCGGGTACTACACCGGCCAGAGAGACGGGATGCGCAAGCCGTGGATCGATAGGGTGGTAGGTGGGTTTAGGCACATATTCACATTTCTGCATGGAAATGCCTTTTTTGTGGCTTGTAAATTCATACAATGGTTTTATGGCAAGACGACTCGTTTTCTATTTTTCAAGATTTTTGAAACTTTTTACGATTCGGGATTTTTTAAAATTTTTTCGAAAGGAGTTTTGCCCCCAAACTTGGTAGACGTGATCCTTGTATTTTTTTTGGCATGCATAAAAAAATTCAGCTAAAAACTCAAAGTGTACAAGATTTTGTGACCATTTGAAAAAGGTGTCCCCATTTTAGACACTTTAATGGCTACTGGCAGCAAACCTGTAAAATCTCAAATGCTCTTTAAGGAGGTGTGAGTTCTCGAGGTTTGATGAGGGATAGGGGGCCAATATAAGGGCCAAGTACCAGTACCCACCGCACATCATGTGGGTACACCCCCCTGGCCCCCCCGATCGCTGGAACACCAATGCCGCTGATCAGGTTCTCCGACGATGCTCTGGCGATTATGCCCCGACGAATAAAAATACGACACCAGCACATGCCCGAGCCCAGCATGTGCTGCCACAACCCTTGATCCAGTTTGATCTTAGACTGGGAATGAACTTCGTATGCCTAAGCCAACTGACGAAACGAATGAGCGGGCGGGCGGGCGGGCGGGCACTACACCGACCATAGAAACGGGATGCGCATGCCGTGGATTGATAGGGTGGTAGGTGGGTTTAGGTACATCTTCATATTTCTGTGTGCCAATGCCATTTTTATGGCTTGTCAATTCATACAATGGTCCTTTAAGCCTTCACGTGAAGTTTCATGGCAAGACGACTCATTTTCTATTTTTCATTATTTTTGAAACATTTTGCGGTTCAGGATTTTTTAAAATTTTTTCAGAAGGAGTTTTGGCCCCAACTTGGTAGACGTGATCCTTGTATTTTTGTTGGCATGCACGAAAAAATTCAGCTAAAAACTCAAAGTGTACAAGATTTTGTGACCATTTGAAAAAAGTGTCCCCCTTTCAGACACTTTAATTGCTATTGGCAGCAAACCTGTAAAATCTCAAATGCTTTTTAAGGGGGTTGAGTTCTTGAGGTTTGATGAGGGATAGGGGGCCAATATAAGGGCCAAGTACCAGCGCCCATCGCACATCATGTGCGCACACCCCCCCGGGCCCTCGATCCCCAAAACCCCAATGCCGTCGGTCAGGTTCTACGATGACGCTCCGACGATGGTGCCCTGACGAAGAAAAATGCAGCACCAGCACATGCCCGATGTGTTGCCACAACCCTCGGTCCGGTCTGATCTTAGACTAGGAATGAACTCCATATGCTTAGACTAGGAATGAACTCCGTATGCCTAAGTCAACCCACGAAACGAGCGTGCGGGCTCTCTATCGGCCAGGGGGGCAAGATGCGCAAGTCAGGGATCAACCGGGTCCCCCTTTGTGTGCTACCGATCTTGCTATCGCAACCCTCGGTCCGGTCCTATCTTAGAGTGGGAATGAACTCCGTATGCCTAAGCCAACAGACGAAACGAGCGGGCGGGCGGGTGGGCGGGCACTACGTCGACCAGAGAGACGGGATGCACAAGCCGTGGATCGATAGGGTGGTAGGTGGGTTTAAGCACATCTTCATATTTTTGCGTGCCAATGCCATTTTTATGGCTTGTAAATTCATACAATGGTCCCTTAAGCCTTCACGTGAAGTTTCATGGCAAGACGACTCGTTTTCTATTTTTCACGATTTTTGAAACTTTTTACGGTTTGAGATTTTTTAAACTTTTTTCGGAAGAAGTTTTGGCCCCAAACTTGGTAGACGTGATCCTTGTAGTTTTGTTGGCATGCATAAAAAAATTCAGCTAAAAACTCAAAGTGTACAAGATTTTGTGACCATTTGAAAAAAGTGTCCCCATTTCAGACACTTTAATGGCTACTGGTAGCAAACCTGTAAAATCTCAAATGCACTTTAAGGGGGTGTGAGTTCTCGAGGTTTGATGAGGGATAGGGGGCCAATATAAGGGCCAAGTGCCAGCACCCATCGCACATCATGTGCGCACACCCCCCCGGCCCTTCCGATCGTTGGAACCCCAATGCCGCCGGTCAAGTTCTCCAATGATGCTCCGGCGATGGTGCCCCGACGAAGAAAAATACGACACCAACACATGCCCGAGCCCAGCATGTGCTACCGCAACCTTCGGTCTGATCTGATCTTAGTCTGGGAATGAACTCCGTATGTTTAGACTGGGAATGAACTCCGTAAGCCTAAGTCAACCCACGAAAAGAGCGTGCGGGCGCTCAGTCGGCCAAAGGGGCGGGATGCGCAAGTCGGGGATCAGTCGGGTCCCCCTCTGCGTGCTGCCCATCCTGTTGCCACAACCCTCGGTCCGATCTGATCTTAGACTGGGAATGAACTCCGTGTGCCTAAGCCAACCGACGAAACGAGTGGACGGGCAGGCGGGCACTATGCCGGCTAGAGAGACGGGATGCGTAAGCCGTGGATCGATAGGGTGGTAGGTGGGTTTAGGCACAACTTCATATTTCTATGTGCCAATGCCATTTTTATGGCTTGTAAATTCATACAATGGTCCCTTAAGCCTTCACGTGAAGTTTCATGGCAAGAGGACTCATTTTCTATTTTTCACGATTTTCAAAACTTTTTGCGGTTCGAGATTTTTTAAAATTTTTTCGGAAGGCATTTTGGCCCCAAACTAGGTGGACGTGATCCTTGTGTTTTTGTTGGCATGCACAAAAAAATTCAGCTAAAAACTCAAAGTGTACAAGATTTTGTGACCGTTTGAAAAAAGTGTCCCCATTTAAGACACTTTAATGGCTACTGGCAGCAAACCTGTAAAATCTCAAATGCTCATGAAGGGGGTGTGAGTTCTCGAGGTTTGATGAGGGATAGGAGCCAATATAAGGGCCAAGTACCAGCACCCATTGCACATCATGTGCGCACACCCCCCGGCCCCCTGATCGTCGAAACCTCAATGCCGTCGGTCAGGTTCTGCAGTGATGCTCCGGCGATGGTGCCCTGACGAAGAAAAATACGGCACCAGCACATGCCCGAGCCCAGCACGTGCTGCTGTAACCCTCCGTCCAGTCTGATCTTAGATTGGGAATGAACTCTGTATGCTTAGACTGGGAATGAACTCCGTATGCCTAAGTCAACCCACGAAACGATCATGCGGGCGCTCAGTAGGCCAGAGGGGCAAGATGCGCAAGCCGGGGATCGACCAGGTCCCCCTCTGTGTTCTGTCGATCCTGCTACCGTAACCCTTGGTTCGGTCCGATCTTAGACTAGGAATGAACTCCATATGCCTAAGCCAACCGACGAAACGAGCGGACGGGCGGGCGGGAACTATGTCGGCCAGAGAGACGGGATGGCAAGCCGTGGATCGATAGGGTGGTAGGTGGGTTTAGGGACATCTTCATATTTCTACGTGCCAATGCAATTTTTATGGGTTGTAAATTCATACAATGGTCCCTTAAGCCTTCATGTGAAGTTTCATGGCAAGACGACTCGTTTTTTATTTTTCACGATTTTTGAAACTTTTTACGGTTTGGGATTTTCTAAAATTTTTTCGGAAGGAGTTTTGGCCCCAAACATGGTAGATGTGGTCCTTGTATTTTTGTTGGCATGCACAAAAAATTTCAGCTAAAACCCCAATGTTGGTGGTCAGGTTCTCCGAGGATGCTGCCTCGACGAAGAAAAATGCGACACCAGCACATGCCCGAGCCCAGCATGTGCTGCCGCAACCCTCGATCCGATCCAATATTAGACTGGGAATGAACTCTGTATGCCTAAGTCAACCCGCGAAATGAGCGAGAGAGTGCTTAGCCTGTCGGAAAGGCAGGATGCGCAAGTCGGGGATCGGTCGGGTCCTCCTCTGCGTGCTGTCGATCCTGCTGCCACAACCCTTAGTCCGATCTGATCTTAGACTGGGAATGAACTCAGTATGCCTAAGCCAACCGACAAAATGAGCCGGCGGGTGGGCGGTCGGGCACCACGTCGGCCAGAGAGACGGGATGCGCAACCATGGATTGATAGGGTGGTAGGTGGGTTTAGGCACATCTTCATATTTCTGCGTGCCAATGCCATTTTTATGGCTTGTAAATTCGTACAATGGTCCCTTAAGCCTTCACGTGAAGTTTCATGGCAAGACGACTCGTTTTCTATTTTTCACGATTTTAGAAACTTTTTACGGTTCAAGATTTTTTTAAATTTTTTCAGAAGAAGTTTTCGCCCCAAACTTGGTAGACGTGATCCTTGTATTTTTTTTTTGGCATGCACAAAAAAATTCAGCTAAAAACTCGAAGTGTACAAGATTTTGTGACCATCTGAAAAAAGTGTCCCCATTTCAGACACTTTAACGGCTACTGGCAGCAAACCTGTAAAATCTCAAATGCTCTTTAAGGGGGTGTGAGTTCTCAAGGTTTGATGAGGGATAGGGGGCCAATATAACGGCCAAGTATCAGCACCCATCGCACATCATGTGCGCACACCCCCTGGCCCCCACGATCGCCGAAACCCCAATGCCATCGGTCAGGTTCTCCAACGATGCTCCGGCGATGGGGCCCCGGTGAAGAAAAATGCGGCACCAGCACATGCCTGAGCCTAGCATGTGCTGCCGTAACCCTCTGTCTGGTCCGATCTTGGACTGGGAATGAACTCCGTATGCTTAGACTGGGAATGAACTCCGTATGCCTAAGTCAACCCACGAAACGAGCGTGCAGGCCTTCAGTCGACCAAAGGGGTGGGATGCGTAAGTCGGGGATCGGTCGGGTCCCACTCTGCGTGTTGCCGATCCTGCTGCCATAACCCTCGGTCGGGTCCAATCTTAGACTGGGAATGAACTCCGTACGCCTAAGCCAACCGACGAAAAAAGCGGGCGGGCGGGTGGGCGGGAACTACGTCGACCAAAGAGACGGGATGCGCAAGCCGTGGATCGATAGGGTGGTAGGTGGGTTTAGGCACATCTTTATATTTCTACATGCCAATGCAATTTTTATGGCTTGTAAATTCATACAATGTTCCCTTAAGCCTTCACGTGAAGTTTCATGGCAAGTCGACTCGTTTTCTATTTTCCATGATTTTCAAAACTTTTTACGGTTCGAGATTTTTTAAAATGTTTTCAGAAGGATTTTTGGCCCCAAACTTGGTAGAAGTGATCCTTGTGTTTTTGTTGGCATGCACAAAAAATTTCAGCTAAAAACTCAAAGTGTACAAGATTTTGTGACCATTTGAAAAAAGTGTCCCCATTTCAGACACTTTAATGGCTACTGGAAGCAAACCTGTAAAATCTCAAATGCTCTTTAAGGGGGTGTGAGTTCTCGAGGTTTGATGAGAGATAGGGGACCAATATAAGGGCCAAGTACCAGCACCCATCGCACATCTTGTGTGCACACCCCCCGACCCCCCCGATCACCAGAACCCCAATTCTGCCTGTCAAGTTCTCGGTGATGCTCCGGCGATGGTGCCCCGTCGAAGAAAAAAGTGATGCCAGCACATGCCCGAGCCCATTATGTGCTACTGTAACCCTCGGACCGGTCTGATCTTAGACTGGGAATGAACTCCGTATGCCTAAGTCAACCCACGAAACGAGTGTGCGAGCGCTCAGCCGGCCAGAGGGGCGAGATTCACAAGTCGGGGATCGGTCGGGTCCCACTCTATGTGCTACCGATCCTGCTGCCATAACCCTCGGTCTGGTCTAATCTTAGAGTGGGAATGAACTCCATATGCCTAAGCCAACCGACGAAACGAGCAGGCGGGCGGGCGGGCACTACGCCGGCCAGAGAGATGGGATGCGCAAGCCATGGATTGATAGGGTGGTAGGTGTGTTTAGGAACTTCTTCATATTTTTGCCTGCCAATACCATTTTTATGGCTTGTAAATTCATACAATGGTCCCTTAAGCCTTCATGTGAAGGTTCATGGCAAGACGACTCGTTTTCTATTTTTCACGATTTTTGAAACTTTTTACGGTTTGGGATTTTCTAAAATTTTTTTTGGAAGGAGTTTTGGCCCCAACCATGGTAGATGTGATCCTTGTATTTTTTTTGGCATGCACAAAAAAATTCAGCTAAAAACTCAAAGTGTACAAGATTTTGTGACCATTTGAAAAAAGTGTCCCAATTTCAGACACTTTAATGAATACTGACAGCAAACCTATAAAATCTCAAATGCTCTTTAAAGGGGTGTGAGTTCTTGAGGTTTGATAAGGGATAGGGGGCCAACATAAGGGCCAAGTACCAGCACCCATCGCACATCATGTGCGCAAACCCCTTGGCCCCCCCGATCACCGGAACCCCAATTCCGTCGGTTAGGTTCTCCGACGATGATCCGATGATGGTGCCCTGATGAACAAAAATGCGGCACCAGCACATGCCCGAGCCCAGCATGTGCTGCCGTAACCTTCGGTCACATCCGATCTTAGACTGGGAATGAACTCCGTATGCCTAAGTCAACCCATGAAATGAGCGTGCAGGCGCTCAGCCGGCCAGAGGGAAGGGATACGCAAGCCGGGGATCGGTCGGGTCCCCCTCTGCGTGCTACCGATCCTGCTGTTGCAACCCTGGGTCCGGTCCGATATTAGACTAGGAATGAACTCCGTATGCCTAAGCCAACCGACGAAACGACCGGGCAGGTGGGCGGCCAGGCACTACGCCGGCCAGAGAGACGAGATGCACAAGCTGTGGATCGATAGGGTGATAGGTGGGTTTAGGCAGATCTTCATATTTCTATGTGCCAATGCCATTTTTATAGCTTGTAAATTCATACAATGGTCCCTTAAGCCTTCACGTGAAGTTTCATGGCAAGTCGACTCGTTTTCTATTTTCCATGATTTTCAAAACTTTTTATGGTTCGAGATTTTTTAAAATTTTTTCGGAAGGAGTTTTGGCCCCAAACTGGGTAGACGTGATCCTTGTATTTTTTTTGGCTTGCCCAAAAAAATTCAGCTAAAAAGTGTACAAGATTTTGTGACCATTTGAAAAAAGTGTCCCTATTTCAGACACTTTAATGGCTACTGGTAGCAAACCTATAAAATCTGAAATGCTCTTTAAGGGGGTATGAGTTCTCAAGATTTGATGAGGGATAGGGGGCCACTATAAGGGCCAAGAACCAGCACTCGTCAAACATCATGTGCGTACACCCCCCCTGACGCCTCCGATCGCCAGAACCCCAATGCCGTCGGTTAGGTTCTCCGGTGATGGTGCACCGACGAAGAAAAATGCAGCACCAGCACATGCCCGAGCCCAGCATGTGCTGCCACAACCCTCGGTTCGGTCCGATCTTAGACTGGGAATGAACTCCATATGCCTAAGTCAATCCATGAAACGAGCGTACAGGCGCTCAACCGGCCAAAGGGGCGGGATGCACAAGTCGAGGATCGGTCGGGTCCCTCTCTGCGTACTGCTGATCCTACTGCTGCAACCCTCGGTCTGGTCCAATCTTGGACTAGGAATGAACTCCATATGCCTAAGCCAACCGACGAAACGAGCAGGCGGGCGGGCACTACACCGCCCAGAGAGATGGGATGCGCAAGCCGTGGATCGATAGGGTGGTAGGTGGGTTTAGGCACATCTTCATATTTCTGTGTGCCAATGCCATTTTTATGGCTTGTAAATTCATACAATGGTCCCTCAAGCCTTCACGTGAAGTTTCAAGGCAAGACGACTCATTTTCTATCTTTCATGATTTTTGAAACTTTTTACAGTTTAGGATTTTTTAAAATTTTTTCGGAAGGCATTTTGGCCCCAAACTTGGTAGACATGATCCTTGCATTTTTTTTGGCATGCACAAAAAAATTCAGCCATAAACTCGAAGTGTAGAAGATTTTGTGACCATTTGAAAAAAGTGTCCCCATTTCAGACACTTTAATGCCTTTTGGCAGCAAACCTATAAAATCTCAAATGCTCTTTAAGGGGGTGTGAGTTCTCAAGGTTTCATGAGGGATAGGGGGCCAATATAAGGGCCAAGTACCAGCATCCATCACACATCATGTGCGCACACACCCCTCGGCCCCCCGATCGCCGGAACCCCAATGCCGTCGGTCAAGTTCTCCGACGATGCTCCGGTAATGGTGCCCCGACGAAGAAAAATGCAGCACCAGCACATGCCCAAGCCCAGCATGTGCTGCCGTAAACCTCAGTCCGGTCTGATCTTAGATTGGGAATGAACTCCGTATGCATAGACTGGGAATGAACTCCGTATGCCTAAGTCAACCCACGAAATGAGCGTACGGGTGCTCAACCGGCCAGTAGGACTGGATGCGCAAGTCGGGGATCGATCGGGTCCCCCTCTGCATGCTGCTGATCCTGCTACCATAATCCTCAATCCGGTCCAATCTTAGACTGGGAATGAACTCCGTATACCTAAGCTAACCGACGAAATTAGCGGGCGGGCGGATGGACGGGCACTACGCCGGCCAAAGAGACGGGATGCGCAAACCGTGGATCGATACGGTGGTAGGTGGGTTTAGGTACATCTTCATATTTCTGCATGCCAATGCCATTTTTATGGCTTGTAAATTCATACAATGGTCCCTTAAGCTTTCACGTGAAGTTTTATGGCAAGATGACTCGTTTTCTATTTTTCACGATTTTTGAAACTTTTTGTGGTTCGGGATTTTTTAAAATTTTTTTGGAAGGAGTTTTGGCCCCAAAGTTCATAGACTTCGTCATTGTATTTTTTGTTGGCATGCACAAAAAAATTAAGCTAAAAACTCGAAGTGTACAAGATTTTGTGACCATTTGAAAAAAGTATCCCTATTTCAGACACTTAAATGGCTACTAGCAGCAAACCTGTAAAATCTCAAATGCTCTTTAAGGGGGTGTGAGTTCTCAAGGTTTGATGAGGGATAGGGGGCCAATATAAGGGCCAAGTACCAGCACCCATCGCACATCATGTGCGCACACCCCCCGGCCACCCCGATCGCCGAAACCCCAATGCCGTCGGTCAGGTTCTCCAGTGATGCTCTGGCGATGGTGCCTCGGCGAAGAAAATTGCGGCACCAACACATGCCCGAGCCTAGCATGTGCTGCCGTAACCCTCGGACTGGTCTGATCTTGGGCTGGAATGAACTCTATATGCTTAGACTAGGAATGCACTCCGTATGCCTAAGTCAACCCACAAAACGAGCGTGCGGGCGCTAAGCCAACCAGAGGGGCGGGATGCGTAAGCCGGGGATCGCCCGGGTCCCCCTCTGTGTGTTGCAGATCTTGCTACCGCAACCCTCGGTCTGGTCTGATCTTAGACTGTGAATGAACTCCGTATGCCTAAGCCAAACAACGAAACAAGCGGGCGGGTGGGCGGACGGGCACTACGCCGGCCAGAGAGACGGGATGCGCAAGCATGGATCGATAGGGTGGTAGGTTGGTTTAGGCACATCTTCATATTTCTGCATGTCAATGCCATTTTTATGGCTTGTAAATTCATACAATGGTCCCTTAAGCCTTCACGTGAAGTTTCACGGTAAGACGACTCGGTCTCTATTTTTCATGATTTTTAAAACTTTTTACAGTTTGGGATTTTTTAAAATTTTTTTGGAAGGAGTTTTGGCACCAAACTTTGTAGACGTGATCCTTTTATTTTTTTGGCATGCACAAATAAATTCAGCTAAAAACCCAAAGTGTATAAGATTTGGTGACCATTTGAAAAAAGTGTCCCCATTTTAGACACTTTAATGGCTACTGGCAGTAAACCTGTAAAATCTCAAATGCTCTTTAAGGTGGTGTGAGTTCTCGAGGTTTGATGAGGGATAGGGGGCCAATCTAAGGGCCAAGTACCAGCACCCATCGCACATCATGTGCGCACACCCCCCGACCCCCGCCATCGCCGGAACCCCAATGTCGCCGATCAGGATCTCCGGCGATGGTGCCCCGGCGAAGAAAAATGCGACAGCAACACATGCTCGAGCCTAGCATGTGCTACCGCAACCCTTGGTCTGGTCCGATCTTAGACTGGGAATGAACTTCGTATGCTTAGACTACAAATGAGCTCCGTATGCCTAAGTTAACCCACGAAACGAGCGTGCGGGCGCTCAACCGGCCAAAGGGGCGGGATGCGCAAGCCGGGGATCGGTCGGGTCCCCCTCTACATGCTGTCAATCCTGCTGCCATAACCCTCGGTCTGATCCGATCTTAGACTGGTAATTAACTCTGTATGCCTAAGCCGACCGACGAAACGAGCGGGCAGGCAGGCGGGCGGGCACTACGCCGACCACAGAGACGGGATGCGCAAGCCGTGGATCGATAGGGTGGTAGGTGGGTTTAGGCACATCTTCATATTTCTGCATGCCAATGCCATTTTTATGGCTTGTAAATTCAGATAATGGTCCCTTAAGCCTTCACGTGAAGTTTCATGGCAAGACGACTCGTTTTTGATTTTTTACGATTTTTGAAACTTTTTTTGGTTCGAGATTTTTTAAAATTTTTTCAAAAGGAGTTTTAGCCCCAAACACGGCAGACGTGATCCTTGTATTTTTGTTGGCATGCACAAAAAAATTCACCTAAAAACTCGAAGTGGACAAGATTTTGTGACCATTTGAAAAAAGTGTCCCCATTTCAGATACGTTAATGGCTACTGCCAGCAAACCTGTAAAATCTCAAAAGCTCTTTAAGGGGGTATGAGTTCTCGAGTTTGATGAGGGATAGGGGGCCAATATAAGGGCCAAGTACCAGCACCCATCGCACATCATGTGCGCACACCCCCCGACCCCCCCGATCGTCGGAACCCCAATGCCCCCGTTCAGGTTCTTCGACGATGCTCCGGTAATGGTGCCCCGACGAAGAAAAATTCGGCACCAGCACATGCCCGAGCCCAGCATGTGTTGCCGCAACCCTCGATCTGATCTGATCTTAGACTGGGAATGAACTCCGTATGCCTAAGTCAAACCACGAAATGAGCATGCGGGCGCTCAGCCGGCCAGAAGGGTAGGGTGTGCAAGCCGAGGATCGACCGGGTCCCTCTCTGCGTGCTGCCGATCCTGCTCCACAACCCTCAGTCCGGTCTGATCTTAGGCTGGGAATGAACTCCGTATGCCTAAGCCAACCGACGAAACGAGCGGGCGGGCACTACGCCGCCCAGAGAGACGGGATGCGCAAGCCGTGGATCGATTGGGTGGTAGGTGGGTTTAGGCACATCTTCATATTTCTACGTGCCAATGCCATTTTTATGGCTTGTAAATTCATACAATGGTCCCCTAAGCCTTCACGTGAACTTTCATGGCAAGACGACTCGTTTTTTATTTTTCACGATTTTTGAAACTTTTTATGATTCGGGATTTTTTAAAATTTTTTTGGAAGGAGTTTTGGCCCCAAACTTGGTAGACGTGATCCTTGTATTTTTATTGGCATGAAAAAAAAAATTCAGCTACAAACTCGAAGTGTACAAGATTTGGTGACCATTTGAAAAAAGTGTCCCCATTTCAAACACTTTAATGGCTACTGGCAGCAAACCTGTAAAATCTCAAATGCTCTTTAAGGGGGTGTGAGTTCTCGAGGTTTGATGAGGGATAGGGGGCCAATATAAGGGCCAAGTACCAGCACCCATCACACATCATGTGCGCACACCCCCCGGCCCCCCCGATCGCCGAAACCCCAATCCCGTCGGTCAGGTTCTCCGGCGATGCTCCGACGATGGTACCCCGTCGAAGAAAAATGCGGCACCAGCACATGCCCAAGCCCTGAATGTGCTGTCGTAAGCCTCGGTCTGGTCTGATCTTAGACTGGGAATGAACTCTATATGCTTAGACTGGGAATGAACTCCGTATGCCTAATTCAACCCATGAAACGAGCGTGCAGGCGCTCAGCTGGCCAGAAGGGCAGGATGCGTAAGCCGGGGATCGGCCGAGTCCCCCTTTGCATGCTGCCAATCCTGCTGCCACAACCCCTAGTTCGGTTTGATCTTGGACTGGGAATGAACTCCGTATGCCTAAGCCAACCGACGAAGCGGGCGAACGGCTGGGCACTACACCGGCCAGAGAGACGGGAAGCGCAAGCCGTGAATCGATAGGGTGGTAGCTGGGTTTAGGCACATCTTTATATTTCTGCATGCCAATGCCATTTTTATGGCTTGTAAATTCATACAATGGTCCCTTAAGCCTTCACGTGAAGTTTTGTGGCAAGACGACTCATTTTCTATTTTTCATGATTTTTTAAACTTTTTGCGGTTTGAGATTTTTTAAAATTTTTTGGGAAGGATTTTTGGCCCCAAACTTGGTAGACGTGATCCTTGTATTTTTCTTGGCATGCACAAAAAAATTCAGCTAAAAACTCGAAGTGTACAAGATTTTGTGACCATTTGAAAAAAGTGCCCCATTTCAGACACTTTAATTGCTACTGCTAGCAAACCTGTAAAATCTCAAATGCTCTTTAAGGGGGTGTGAGTTCTCGAGCTTTGAAGACGGATAGGGGGCCAATATAAGGGCCAAGTACCAGCACCCATCGCACATGATGTGCGCACACCCCCCCGGCCCCCCCGATTGCCGGAACCCCAATGCTGCCGGTCAGGTTCTCCGACGATGCTCCGACGATGGTGCCCCGGTGAAGAAAAATGCGACATCAGCACATGCCTGAGCCCAGCATGTGCTGCTACAACCCTTGGTTCGGTCTAATCTTAGACTGGGAATGAACTCCGTATGCTTAGACTGGGAATGAGCTCCGTATGCCTATGTCAACCCACGAAATGAGCGTGCGGCCGCTCAACTGGCCAGAGGGGCGGGATGCACAATCAAGGGATCGATCGGGTCCCGCTTTGCGTGCTGCCAATCCTGCTACAACAACCCACAGTCAGGTTTGATCTTAGACAGGGAATAAACTTTGTATGCCTAAGCCAACCGACGAAACGAGCGGACAGGCGGGCGGGCAATACGCCGGCCAGAAAGACGGGATGCGCAAGCCGTGGATCGATAGGGTGGTAGGTGGGTTTAGGCACATCTTAATATTTCTGCACGCCAATGCCATTTTTATGACTTGTAAATTCACACAATGGTCCCTTAAGCCTTCACCTGAACTTTCATGGCAAGATGACTCGTTTTTTATTTTTCACGATTTTTGAAACTTTTTATGATTCGGGATTTTTTAAAATTTTTTCGGAAGGAGTTTTGGCCCCAAACTTGGTAGATGTGATCCTTGTATTTTTATTGGCATGAACAAAAAAATTCAGCTAGAAACTCGAAGTGTACAAGATTTGGTGATCATTTGAAAAAAGTGTCCCCATTTCAGACACTTTAATGGCTACTGGCAGCAAACTGTAAAATCTCAAATGCTCTTTAAGGGGGTGTGAGTTCTCGAGGTTTGATGAGGGATAGGGGGCCAATATAAGGGCCAAATACCAGCACCCATCGCACATCATGTGCGCACACCCCCCCGGTCCCCCCGATCGTCGAAACCCCAATGCCGCTGGTCAGGTTCTCCGGCGATGCTCCGACGATGGTACCCCGTCGAAGAAAAATGCAGCACCAGCACATGCCCGAGCCCTAAATGTGCTGCCATAAGCCTCGATCTGGTCCGATCTTAGACTGGGAATGAACTCCGTATGCCTAAGTCAACCCACGAAACGAGCGTACAGGCGCTCAGCCGGCCAAAGGGGCAGGATGCGCAAGCCGGGGATCGGTCGGGTCCCCCTCTGCATGTTTTCGATTCTGGTACCGTAACCCTCAGTTTGGTCTGATCTTACACTGGGAATGAACTCCGTACACCTAAGCCAACCGACGAAACGAGCGGGTGGGCGGGTGGGCACTACGTCGACCAGAGAGACGGGATGCGCAAGCCGTGAATCGATAGGGTGGTAGGTGGGTTTAGGCACATCTTTATATTTCCGCTTGCCAATGCCATTGTTATGGCTTGTAAATTCATACAATGGTCCCTTAAGCCTTCACGTGAAGTTTCGTGGCAAGACGACTCATTTTCTATTTTTCATGATTTTTAAACTTTTTGCGGTTCGGGATTTTTAAAAATTTTTTGGGAAGGATTTTTTGCCCCAAACTTGGTAGACGTGATCCTTGTATTTTTGTTGGCATGCACAAAAAAATTCAGCTAAAAACTCGAAGTGTACAAGATTTTGGGACCATTTGAAAAATGTGCCGCATTTCAGACACTTTAATGGCTACTGGCAGCAAACCTGTAAAATCTCAAATGCTCTTTAAGGGGGTGTGAGTTCTCGAGGTTTGATGAGTGATAGGGCGCCAATATAAGGGCCAAGTACCAGCAGCCATCGCACATTATGTGTGCAGACCCCCCGACCCCCCCGATCACCGAAATCCCAATGCCGTCAGTCAGGTTCTCCGGCGATGCTCCAGCGATGGTGCCCCGGTGAACAAAAATGCGGCACCAGCACATGCCCGAGCCCAGCATGTGCTGCCGCAACCCTTGGTCCTGTCCAATCTTAGACTTGGAATGAACTTCGTATGCTTAGACTGGGAATGAACTCCGTATAACTAAGTCAACCCACGAAACGAGCGTACGGCGTTCAACCGACTAGAGGGGCGGGATGCGCAAGTCGGGGATCGATCGGGTCCCCCTCTGCATGCTGCCGATCCTGCTACCCCAACCCTCGGTTCGGTCAGATCTTCGACGGGGAATGAACTCCGTATGCCTAAGCCAACCGACGAAACGAGCGGGCGGGCGGGCGGGCACTACGCTGGCCAGAGAGATGGGATGCGCAAGCCATGGATCGATAGGGTGGTAGGCGGGTTTAGCCACATCTTCATATTTGTGCGTGGCAATTCCATTTTTATGGCTTGTAAATTCATATAATGGTCCTTTAAGCCTTCACGTGAAGTTTCATGGCAAGACGACTCATTTTTTATTTTTCACGATTTTGGAAACTTTTTGCGGTCTGGGATTTTTTAAAATTTTTTCGGAAGGAGTTTTGGACCCATACTTAGTAGACATGATCCTTGTATTTTTTTTGGCATGCACAAAAAAATTCAGCTAAAAACTCGAAGTGTACAAGATTTTGTGACCATTTGAAAAAAGTGACCCATTTCAGACACTTTAATTGCTACTGCTAGCAAACCTATAAAATCTCAAATGCTTTTTAAGGGGGTGTGAGTTCTCAAGGTTTGATGAGGGATAGGGGGCCAATATAAGGGCCAAGTACCAGCACCCATCACACATCATGTGCGCAAACCCCCCTGGCCCCCTCGATTGCCGGAACCCCAATGCCGTCGGTCAGGTTCTCCGACGATGCTCCGACGATGGTGCCCCGACGAAGAAAAATGCGGCACCAGCACATGCCCGAGCCCAGCATGTGCTGTCGTAAACCTCGGTCTGGTCCAATCTTAGACTGGGAATGAACTCTATTTGCTTAGACTGGGAATGAACTCCGTATGCCTATGTCAACCCATGAAATGAGCGTGCGGGCGCTCAACCGGCCAAAGGGGCAGGATGCGCAAGTCGAGGATCGACTGGGTCCCCCTCTGCGTGTTGCCAATCCTGCTGCCACAACCCTCGATCGGGTCTAATCTTAGGCTGGGAATGAACTTCGCATGCCTAAGCCAACCGACGAAACGAGGGGGCGGGCGGGCAGGCGGTCATTACGTCGACCAGAGAGACGGGATGCGGATGCCGTGGATCGATAGGGTGGTAGGTGGGTTTAGGTACATCTTCATATTTCTGCATGCCAATGCCATTTTAATGGCTTGTAAATTCATACAATGGTCCCTTAAGCCTTCACGTGAAGTTTCATGGCAAGACGACTCGTTTTCTATTTTTCACGATTTTTGAAACTTTCTGCGGTTCGAGATTTTTTAAAATTTTTTCAGAAGAAATTTTGGTCCCAGACTTGGTAGACGTGATCCTTGTATTTTTATTGGCATGCACAAAAAAATTCAGCTAAAAACTCAAAGTGTACAAGATTTTGTGACAATTTGAAAAAGTGCCCCCATGTCAGACACTTTAATGGCTACTGGCAGCAAACCTGTAAAATCTCAAATGCTCTTTAAGGGGGTGTGAGTTCTCGAGGTTTGTTGAGCGATAAGGAGCCAATATAAGGGCCAAGTATGAGCACCCATCGCACATCATGTGCGCACACCCCCTGGCCCCCCTAATCGCTGGAACCCCAATGTCGTCGGTTAGGTTCTCCGGTGATGCTCCGGCGATGGCGCCCCGATTAAGAAAAATACGGCACCAGCACATGCCTGAGCCCAGCATGTGCTACTGTAACCCTCTATCCGATCCGATCTTAGACTGGGAATGAACTCCGTATGCTTAGACTGGGAATGAACTCTTTATGGTTAAGTCAACCCACGAACAAGCGTGCGGGCGTTCAGCCGGCCAGAGGGGCGGGATGCGTAAGTCGAGGATCGACTGGGTCCCCCTTTGTGTGCTGCCGAGCTTGCTACCACAACCCTTGGTCCGATCTGATCTTAGACTAGGAATGAACTCCATATGCCTAAGCCAACCGACGAAACGAGCGGGCGGGCGGGCACTACGCCGGCTAGAGAGATGGGATGCGCAAGCCATGGATCGATAGGGTGGTAGGTGGGTTTAGGCACATATTCATATTTCTACATGCCAGTGCCATTTTTATGGCTTGTAAATTCATACAATGGTCCCTTAAGCCTTCACGTGAAGTTTCATGGCAAGATGACTCGTTTTCTATTTTTCATGATTTTTAAAACTTTTTAAAATTTTTTCGAAAGGAGTTTTGGCCCCAAACCTGGTAGACATTATCCTTGTATTTTTGTTGGCATGCACAAAAAAATTCAGCTAAAAACTCGAAGTGTACAAGAATTTGTGACCATTTGAAAAAAGTGTCCCCATTTCACATACTTTAATTGCTACTGGCAACAAACCTGTAAAATCTCAAATGCTTTTTAAGGGGGTGTGAGTTCTGGAGGTTTGATGAGGGATAGGGGGCAAATATAAGGGCCAAGTACCAGCACCCATTGCACATTATGTGCGCACACCCCCCTGGGCCCCTAGATCGTCGAAACCCCAATGCCACCGGTCAGGTTCTCCGACGATGCTTCGGAGATGGTGCCCCGACGAAGAAAAATGCGACACCAGCACATGCCTGAGCCCAACATTTGCTGCCGCAACCTTCGATCCGGTCCGATCTTAGACTGGGAATGAACTCCATATGCTTAGACTGGGAATGAACTCCGTATGCTTAAGTCAACCCATGAAACGAGCGTGCGGGCGCTCAGCCAGCCAGAGGGGCGAGATGCGCAAACTGGAGATCGGTCGGGTCCCCCTCTACATGCTACTGATCCTGCTGCCACAACCCTCAGTCCGATCTGATCTTAGACTGGGAATGAACTCCGTATGCCTAAGCCAACCGTCGAAACGAGCGGGCGGGCGTGCGGGCACTACACCGGCCAGAGAGACGGGATGTGCAAGCCGTGGATCGATAGGGCGGTAGGTGGGTTTAGGCACATCTTCATATTTCTATGTGCCAATGCCATTTTTATGGCTTGTAAATTCATACAATGGTCCCTTAAGCCTTCACGTGAACTTTCATGGCAAGACGACTCGTTTTCTATTTTTCATGATTTTCAAAACTTTTTATGGTTCGAGATTTTTTAAAATTTTTTCGGAAGGAGTTTTAGCCCCAAACTTGGTAGACGTGATCCTTGTATTTTTTTTGGCATGCAAAAGAAAATTCAGCTGAAAACTCATCGTGTACAAGATTTTGTGACCATTTGAAAAAAATGTCCCCATTTCAGACACTTTAATTGTTACTGGCAACAAACCTGTAAAATCTCAAATGCTCTTTAAGGGGGTGTGAGCTCTATAGGTTTGATGAGGGATAGGGGGCTAATATAAGGGCCAAGTACCAGCACCCATTGCACATTATGTACGCACACCCCCCCGGCCCCCTAGATCGCCGGAACCCCAGTGCCGCCGGTCAGGTTCTCCGACGATGCTTCGACGATGGTGCCCCGACGAAGAGAAATGTGGCACCAGCACATTACCAAGCCCAGCATGTGCTGCCGCAACCCTCGGTCTGGTCTGATCTTAGACTGGGAATGAACTCCATATACTTAGACTGGGAATGAACTCCGTATGCTTAAGTCAACCCATGAAACGAGCGTGCGGGCGCTCAGTCGGCTAGAGGGGTGCAATGCGTAAGTCGGGGATCGGCCGGGTCCCCCTCTAAATGCTGCTGATCCTGCTGCCGTAACCCTTGGTTCAGTCTGATCTTGACTGGGAATGAACTCCGTATGCCTAAGCCAACCGATGAAACGAGTGGACGGGCGTGCGGGCACTAGCCGACCAGAGAGACGGGATGTGCAAGCCGTGGATCGATAGGGCGGTAGGTGGGTTTAGGCACATCTTCATATTTCTACATGCCAATGCCATTTTTATGGCTTGTAAATTCATACAATGGTCCCTTAAGCCTTCACGTGAAGTTTCATGGCAAGATGACTCGTTTTCTATTTTTCATGATTTTTAAAACTTTTTATGGTTCGGGACTTTTTAAAAATTTTTCGGAAGGAGTTTTAGCCCCAAACTTGGTAGACGTGATCCTTGTATTTTTTTTGGCATGCACAAAAAAATTCAGCTGAAAACTCAAAGTGTATAAGATTTTGTGACCATTTGAAAAAAGTGTCCCCATTTCAGAAATTTTAATGCCTACTGGCAGCAAACCTGTAAAATCTCAAAGGCTCTTTAAGGGGGTGTGAGTTCTCGAGGTTTGATGAGGGATAGGGAGCCAATATAAGGGCCAAGTACCAGCACCCATCGCACATCATGTGCGCCCAACCCCCCCCGGCGCCCCTGATCCCCGAAAACCCAAAGCCGTCAATCAGGTTCTCTAGCGATGCTCCGATGAAGAAAAATACGGCACCAGCACATGCTCAAGCCCAGCATGTGCTGTCGTAACCCTCGGTCCGGTCCGATCTTACACTAGGAATGAACTCCGTATGCTTAGACTGGGAATGAACTCCGTATACCTAAGTCAACTAACAAAACGAGTGTGCGGGCGCTCAGCCGGCCAGAGGGGTAGGATGTGCAAGCCGGGGATCGACTGGGTCCCCTTCTACATGCTACCGATCTTGCTACCGCAACCCTTAATCTGGTCCGATCTTAGACTGGGAATGAACTTTGTATGCCTAAGCCAACCAACGAAATGAGCGGGCGGGTGGGCGGTCGGGCAATACGTCGTCCAGAGAGACGGGATGCACAAGCCGTCGATTGATAGGGTGGTAGGTGGGTTTAGGCACATCTTCATATTTCTGCATGCCAATGGCATTTTTATGGCTTGTAAATTCATAGAATGGTCCCTCAAGCCTTCACGTTAAGTTTCATGGCAAGACGACTCGTTTTCAATTTTTCACGATTTTTAAAACTTTTTACGGTTCGAGATTTTTTTAAAATTTTTTTGAAAGGAGTTTTGGCCCCAAACTCGGTAGACGTGATCCCTGTATTTTTTTTGGCATGCATAAAAAAATTTAGCTAAAAACTTGAAGTGTACAAGATTTTGTAACCATTTCAAAAAAGTGTCCCCATTTCAAACATTTTAATGGCTACTGGCAACAAACCTGTAAAATCTCAAATACTCTTTAAGGGGGTGTGAGTGTTCGAGGTTTGATGAGGGATAGCGGGCCAATATAAGGGTGAAGTACAAGAACCCATCGCACATCATGTGCGTACACCCCCCGGCACCCCGATCGTCGAAACCCCAATGCCGTCGGTCAGGTTCTCCAACGATGCTCCGACGATGGTGCCTCGATGAAGAAAAATGCGGCACCAGTACATGCCCGAGCCTAGCATGTGCTGTCGCAACCCTCGATCCAGTCCGATCTTAGACTAGGAATGAACTCCATATGCTTAGACTGGGAATGAACTCCGTATGCCTAAGTCAACCCACGAAACGAGCATACGGGCGCTTAACCGGCCAGAGGTGCGGGATGCGCAAGCCGGGGATTGGCCAGGTCAACCTCTACGTGCTGCTGATCCTGCTGCCGTAACCCTCCATCTGGTCTAATCTTAGATTGGGAAGGAACTCGGTATGCCTAAGCCAACCGACAAAACGAGCGAACGGGCGGGTGGGTGCTACGTCGGCCAGAGAGACGGGATGTGCAACCCGTGGATCGATAGGGTGGTAGGTGGGTTTAGGCACATTTTCATATTTCTACGTGCCAATGCCATTTCTATGGCTTGTAAATTCATACAATGGTCCCTTAAGCCTTCACGTGAAGTTTCATGGCAAGACGACTCGTTTTCTATTTTTCACGATTTTTGAAACTTTCTAGGGTTTGAGATTTTTTAAAATTTTTTCAGAAGGAATTTTGGAACCAAACTTGGTAGACGTGATCCTTGTATTTTTTTGGGTATGCACAAAAAAATTCAGCTAAAAACTCGAAGTGTACAAGATTTTGTGGCCATTTGAAAAAAGTGTCCCCATTTCAGACACTTTAATGGCTACTGCCAGCAAACCTGTAAACTCTCAAATGCTCTTTAAAGGGGTGTGAGTTCTCAAGGTTTGATGAGGGATAAGGGACCAATATAAGGGCCAAGTACCAGCGCCCATCGCACATCATCTGCGCACACCCCCCCGACCCTCCCGATTGCCGGAACCCCAATGCCGCCGGTCAGGTTCTCCGGTGATGGTGCCCCGACGAAGAAAAATGCGGCACCAGCACATGCCCGAGCCTAGCATGTGCTGCCGCAACCCTCGGTCCAGTCGGATCTTAGATTGGGAATGAACTTCGTATGCTTAGATTGGGAATGAACTCCATATGCCTAAGTCAACCCACGAAACGAGCGTGCAGGCGCTCAGCCGGCCAAAGGGGCGAGATGCACAAGCTGGGGATCGATCGGTCCCCCTCCACATGCTGCTGATCCTGCTGCCGCAACCCTTGATCCGGTATAATCTTAGACTGGGAATGAACTCTGTATGCCTAAGCCAACCGACGAAATAAGTGGTCGTGCACTACGCCGACCAGAGAGACGGGATGCGCAAGCCGTGGATCGATGGGGTGGTAGGCGGGTTTAGGCACATCTTCATATTTCTGCATGCCAATGCCATTTTTATGGCTTGTAAATTGATACAATGGTCCCTTAAGCCTTCACGTGAAGTTTCATGGCAAGACGAGTCGTTTTCTATTTTTCACGATTTTAGAAACTTTTTACAGTTCGGGATTTTTTAAAATTTTTTCGGAAGGAGTTTTGGCCCCAAACTTGGTAGACATGATCCTTGTATTTTTGTTGGCATGCACAAAAAAATTCTGCTAAAAGCTCGAAGTGTACAAGATTTTGTGACCATTTGAAAATGTGTCCCCATTTCAGACACTTTAATGGCTACTGGCAGCAAACCTGTCAAATCTCAAATGCTCTTTAAGGGGTGCGAGTTCTCGAGGTTTGATGAGGGATAGGGGGCCAATATAAGAGCCAAGTACCAGCACCTATCACACATTATGTGCGCACACCCCCCCGGCCCCCCCGATCACCGGAACCCCAATGTCGCCGGTCAGGTTTAACGGCGATGCTCCGACGATGGTGCCCTGGTGAAGAGAAATGCGGCACCAGCACATGCCCGAGCCTAGCATGTGCTGCCGCAACTCTCTGTCCAGTCCGATCTTAGATTGGAATGAACTCCGTATGCTTAGACTGGGAATGAGCTCCGTATGCCTAAGTTAACCCACAAAACGAGCGTGCGGGCACTCAGCCGGCCAGAGGGGCGGGATGTGCAAGCCGGGGATCGGCCGGGTCCCCGTCTATGTGCTTTCGATCCTGCTGCTGCAACCCTCGGTCCGGTCCGATCTTAGACTAGGAATGAACTCTGTATGCCTCAGCCAACCGACGAAACGAGCAGGAGGGCGGGCGGGCATTACGCTGGCCAGAAAGACGGGATGCACAGGCCGTGGATCGATAGTGTGGTAGGTGGGTTTAGGCACATCTTCATATTTTTGCATGCCAATGCCGTTTTTATGGCTTGTAAATTCTTACAATGGTCCCTTAAGCCTTCACGTGAAGTTTCATGGCAAGACGACTCGTTTTATATTTTTCACAATTTTTAAAAATTTTTGCGGTTCAAGATTTTTTAAAAATTTTTTCGGAAAGATTTTCGGCCCCAAACTTGGTAGACGTGATCCTTGTATTTTTTTTGGCATGCACAAAAAAATTCAGCTAAAAACTCGAAGCGTACAAGATTTTGTGACCATTCGAAAAAAGTGTCCCCATTTCAGACACTTTAATGGCTACTGGCAGCAAACCTGTAAAATCTAAAATGCTCTTTAAGGGGCTGTGAGTTCTTGAGGTTTGATGAGGGATAAGGGGCCAATCTAAGGGCCAAGTACCAGCACCCATCGCACAACATGTGCGCACACCCCCCCGGACCCCCAATCACCGGAACCCCAATGCCGCCTGTCAGGTTCTCCGACGATGCTCCGGTGATGGTGCCCCGGCGAAGAAAAATGTGGCAACAGCACATGCTCGAGCCCAGCATGTGCTGCCGCAACCCTCGGTCCGATCCGATCTTAGATTGGGAATGAACTCTGTATGCTTAGACTGGGAATGAACTCCGTATGCCTATGTCAACCCATAAAACGAGCGTGCGGGCGCTCAACCGGCCAGAGGCGCAAGATGTGCAAGTCGGGGATCGGCCGGGTCCCCCTCTGTGTGCTTCTGATCCTGCTGCCACAACCCTCGGTCCGGTCCGATCTTAGACTAGGAATGAACTCCGTATGCCTAAGCCAACCGACGAAACGAGCGGGCGGGCGAGCACTACGCCGGCCAGAGAGACGGGATGCACAAGCCGTGGATCGATAGTGTGGTAGGTGGGTTTAGGCACATCTTCATATTTTTCCACGCCAATGCCGTTTTTATGGCTTGTAAATTCTGACAATGGTCCCTTAAGCCTTCATGTGAAGTTTCATGGCAAGACGACTCGTTTTCTATTTTTCATAATTTTTTAACATTTTTGCGGTTCAGGATTTTTTAAAAATTTTTTCGGAAAGATTTCTGGCCCCAAACTTGGTAGACGTGATCCTTGTATTTTTGTTGGCATGCACAAAAAAATTCAGCTAAAAACTTGAAGCGTACAAGATTTTGTGACCATTTGAAAAAGTGTCACCATTTTAAACACTTTAATGGCTACTGGCAGCAAACCTGTAAAATCTCAAATGCTCTTTAAGGGGTTGTGAGTTCTTGAGGTTTGATGAGGGATAGGGAGCCAATATAAGGGCCAAGTACCAGCACCCATTGCACATCATGTGCGCACACCCCCCTGGCCCCCCCGATCGTCGGAACCCCAATACCGTCGGTCAGGTTCTCCGACGATGGTGCCCCGACGAAGAAAAATGCGGCACCAGCACATGCCCGAGCTCAGCATGTGCTGCCGCCACCCTGGATCATGTCTGATCTTAGACAGGGAATGAACTCAGTATGGTTAGACTGAAAATAAAATCTGTATGCCTAAGTCAACCCACGAAACGTGCGTGCGAGCGCTTAGCCGGCCAGAGGGGCGGGATGCGCAATCTGGGGATCGGTCGGGTCCCCCTCTACGTGCTGCCTATCCTGCTGCCGCAACCCTCGATCCAGTCTAATCTTAGACTGGGAATGAACTCCGTATGCCTAAGCCAACCGAGGAAATGAGCGGGCGGGCAGACGGGCGGGCACTACGCCGGCCAGAGATACGGGATGCGCAAGCCGTGGATCGATAGGGTGGTAGGTGGGTTTGGGCACATCTTCATATTTCTGCATGCCAATGCCATTTTTGTGGATTGTAAATTCATATGATGGTCACTTAAGCCTTCACATGAAATTTCATGGCAAGACAACTCATTTTTTATTTTTCCTGATTTTTGAAACTTTTTACGGTTTGGGATTTTTTAAAATTTTTTTGGAAGGAGTTTTGGCCCCAAACTTGGTAGACGTGATCCTTGTTTTTTTATTGGCTTGCACAAAAAAATTCAGCTAAAAACTCAAATTGTACAAGATTTTGTGACCATTTGAAAAAAGTGTCCCCATTTAAGACACTTTAATGGCTACTGGTGGCAAACCTGTAAAATCTCAAATGCTCTTTAAAGGGGTGTGAGTTCTCGAGGTTTGATGAGGGATAAGGGGCCAATATAAGGGCCAAGTACCAGCACCCATCGCACATCATGCGCGCACACCCCCTGGCCCCCCCGATCACCGGAACCCCAATGCCACGAGTTAGGTTCTCCGACGATGCTCCGGTGATGGTGCCCCGACGAAGAAAAATGTGGCACCAGCACATGCCCGAGCCCAGCATGTGCTACTGCAACCCTCGATCTAGTCTGATCTTAGACTGGGAATGAACTCCGTATGCTTAGACTGGGAATGAACTCCGTATGCCTAAGTAAACCCACAAAACGAGCGTGCGTGCGCTCAGCTGGCCAAAGGGGCAGGATGCGCAAGCCGGGGATCGATCGGGTCCCCTTCTGCGTGCTGCCAATCCTTCTACCGCAACCCTCAGTCTGGTCTGATCTTAGACTGGGAATGAACTCCGTATGCCTAAGCCAACCGACGAAACGAGCGGGCGGGTGGGTACTACGCCGGCCAGAGAGACGGGATGCGCAAGCCGTGGATCAATAGGGTGGTAGGTGGGTTTAGGCACATCTTCATATTTCTGCATGCCAATGCCATTTTTATGGCTTGTACATTCGTACAATGGTCCCTTAAGCCTTCACATGAAGTTTCATGGCAAGACGACTCGTTTTCTATTTTTCATGATTTTCAAAACTTTTTACGGTTCGAGATTTTTTAAAATTTTTTCGGAAGGAATTTTGGCCCCAAACTTGGTAGACGCGATCCCTTTGTCTTTGTTGGCATGGACAAAAAAATTCAGCTAAAAAATTGAAGTGTACAAGACTTTGTGACCATTTGAAAAAAGTGTCCCCATTTCAGACACTTTAATGGCTACTGGCAGCAAACCTGTAAAATCTCAAATGCTCTTTAAGGGGGGGTGAGTTCTCTAGGTTTGATGAGGGATAGGGGGCCAATATAAGGGCCAAGTACCAGCACCCATCGCACATCATGTGCGCACACCCCCCCAGCCCCCTCGATCATCGGAACCTCAATGCCGTCGATCAGGTTCTCTGGCGATGCTCCGGCGATGGTGCCCCGACGAAGAAAAATGTAGTACCAGCACTTGCCCGAGCCCGGCATTTGCTGCCGTAACCCTCGGTCCGGTCCGATCTTAGACAGGGAATGAACTTCGTATGCTTAGACTGGGAATGAAATTCGTATGCCTAAGTCAACCCACGAAACGAGCGTGCGGGCGCTCAGCCGGCCAGAGGGGCGAGATGCGTAAGCCCAGGATTGGCCAGGTCCCCCTCTGCATGCTATCGATCCTACTGCCGCAACCCTCGGTCCGGTCGGATCTTAGACTGGGAATGAACTTCGTATGCCTAAGCCAACCGACGAAACGAGCGAGCGGGCGGGCACTACGCCGGCCAGAGAGATGGGATGCGCAAGCCATGGATCGATAGGGTGGTAGGTGGGTTTAGGCACATCTTCATATTTCTACGTGCCAATGCCATTTTTATATCTTGTAAATTCATACAATGGTCCCTTGAGCCTTCACGTGAAGTTTCATGGCAAGACGACTTGTTTTCTATTTTTAATGATTTTCGAAACTTTTTGCTGTTTAGGATTTTTTAAAATTTTTTCGGAAAGATTTTTGGCCCCAAACTTTGTAGACGTGATCCCTGTATTTTTGAAGGCATGCACAAAAAAATTCAGCTAAAAACTCGAAGAGTACAAGATTTGCGACCATTTGAAAAATGTGTCCCCATTTCAAACACTTTAATGGCTACTGGCAGCAAACCTGTAAAATCTCAAATGCTCTTTAAGGGGGTGTGAGTTCCCGAGGTTTGATGAGGGATAGGGGGCCAATATAAGGGCCAAGTACCAGCACCCATCGCACATCATGTGCGCACACCCCCCGGCCCCCCCCGGATCACCGGAACCCCAATGCCGTCGATAAGGTTCTCCGGCGATGGTGCCCCGACGAAGAAAAATGCGGCACCAGCACATGCCCGAGCCCAGCTTGTGTTGTCGCAACCCTCGGTCTGATCCGATCTTAGACTGGGAATTAACTCTGTATGCTTAGACTGGGAATGAACTCCGTATGCCTAAGTCAACCTATGAAACGAGTGTGCGGGCACTCAGCCGGCCATAGGGGCGGGATGCGCAGTCGGGGATCGACCGGGTCCCCCTCTGTGTGTTGCCAATCCTACTGCCGCAACCTTCGGTCCAATCTGATCTTAGACTGGGAATGAACTTCGTATGCTAAGCCAACCGACAAAACGACCGTTTGGGTGGGCGGGCAGGCACTACGTCGGCCAGAGAGACGGGATGCGCAACCCGTGGATCAATAGGGTGGTAGGTGGGTTTAGGCACATCTTCATATTTCTATGTGCCAATGCCATTTTTATGGCTTGTAAATTCACACAATGGTCCCTTAAGCCTTCACGTGAAGTTTCATGGCTAGACGACTTGTTTTCTATTTTTCACAATTTTCAAAACTTTTTACGGTTCAGGATTTTTTAAAATTTTTTCAGAAGGAGTTTTGGCACCAAACTTGGTAGACGTGATCCTTGTATTTTTGTTGGCATGGACAAAACAATTCAGGTAAAAACTCAAAGTGTACAAGATTTTGTGACCATTTGAAAAAAGTGTCCTCATTTCAAACACTTTAATGTCTACAGGCAGCAAACCTGTAAAATCTCAAATGCTCTTTAAGGGGGTGTGAGTTCTTGAGGTTTGATGAGGGATAAGGGGCCAATATAAGGGCCAAGTACCAGCACCCATCCTAAATCATGTGCGCACACCCCCTGACCCCCCCGATCGTCGGAACCCCAATGCCGCCGGTCAGGTTCTCCGACGATGCTCCGGCGATTGTGCCCCGATGAAGAAAAATGCAGCACCAGCACTTGCTCGAGCCTGGCATGTGCTGTCGCAACCTTCAGTCCCGTCCAATCTTAGACAGGGAATGAACTCCGTATGCTTAGACTAGGAATGAAATCCGTATGCCTAAGTCAACCCATGAAACGAGCGTGCGGGCGTTCAGTCGGCTAGAGGGGCGGAAAGCGCAAGCCGAGGATTGGTCGGGTCCCCCTCTGCATGCTACTGATCCTGCTGCTGCAACCCTTAGTCTGGTCGGATCTTAGACTGGGAATGAACTCCGTATGCCTAAGCCAACCGACGAAACAAGCGGGCGGGCGGGTGGGCGGGCACTACGCCGGCCAGAGAGACAGGATGCGCAAGCCGTGGATCGATAGGGTGGTAGGTGCGTTTAGGCACATCTTCTTATTTCTACATGCCAATGCCATTTTTATGGGTTGTAAATTCATACAATGGTCCCTTAAGCCTTCACGTGAAGTTTCATGGCAAGACGACTCGTTTTCTATTTTTCACGATTTTCAAAAATTTTTGCGGTTCGAGATTTTTTAAAATTTTTTAAAAGGAGTTTTGGCCCCAAACTTGGTAGACGTGATCCTTGTATTTTTGTTTGCATGCAAAAAAACATTTAGCTAAAAACTTGAACTGTACAAGATTTTGTGACCATTTGAAAAAAGTGTCCCCATTTTAGACACTTTAATGGCTAACGGCAGCAAACCTATAAAATCTCAAATGCTCCTTAAGGGGGGGTGAGTTCTCGAGGTTTGATGAGGGATAGGGGGCCAATATAAAGGCCAAGCACCAGCCCCTATCACACATCATGCGCGTACACCCCCCCGACCCCCCCGATCACCGGAACCCCAATGCCGCCGGTCAGGTCCTCCGGCAATGCTCTAGCGATGGTGCCCCGACGAAGAAAAATACAGCACCGACACATGCCCGAGCCCAGCATGTGCTACCGCAACCCTCAGTTTGATCCAATCTTAGACTAGGAATGAACTCCGCATGCTTAGACTGGGAATGAACTCCGTATGCCTAAGTCAACCCATGACACGAGCATACGGGCTCTCAGTCGGCCAGAGGGGCGGGATGCGCAAACCGGGGATCGGTTGAGTCCCTCTCTACGTGCTGGTGATCCTGCTGCCACAACCCTCAGTTCGGTTCGATCTTAGAGTGGGAATGAACTTCGTATGCCTAAGCCAACCGACGAAACGAGCCGACGGGCACTACGTTGGCCAGTGAAACGGGATGCGCAAGCTGTGGATCGATAGGGTGGTAGGTCGGTTTTGGTACATCTTCATATTCTGCATCATTTTTATGGCTTGTAAATTCATACAATGGTCCCTTAAGCCTTCAAGTGAAGTTTCATGGCAAGAAGACTCATTTTCTACTTTTCACAATTTTTGAAACTTTTTACGGTTCAGGATTTTTTAAAATTTTTTCGGAAGGGGTTTTGGCCCCAAACTTGGTAGAAGTGATTCTTGTATTTTTCTTGGCATGCACAAAAAAATTCAGCTAAAAACTCGAAGTGTACAAGATTTTGGGACCGTTTGAAAAAAGTGTCCCCATTTCAAACACTTTAATGGCTACTGGTAGCAAACCTGTAAAATCTGAAATGCTCTTTAAGGGGGTGTGAGTTCTCGAGGTTTGATGAGGGATAGGGGGCCAATATAAGGAGTAAGTACCAGCACCCATCGCACATCATGTGCGCACACCCCCCGACCCCCCTGATCGCAAGAACCCCAATGCCGTCGGTCAGGTTCTCCGGCGATGCTCTGACGATGGTGCCCCGGCAAAGAAAAATGCGGCACCAGCACATGCCCGAGCCTAGCATGTGCTGCCACAACCCTCGATCCTGTCGGATCTCAGACTGGGAACGAACTCCATATGCCTAAGCCAATCGACGAAACGAGCGGGCGGGCGGGCACCACGCCTGCCTGAGAGACGGGAGGCGCAAGCCGTGGATCGATAGGGTGGTAGGTGGGTTTAGGCACGTGTTCATATTTCTTTGTGCCAATGCCATTTTTATGGCTTGTAAATTCATACAATGGTCCCTTAAGCCTTCATGTGAAGTTTCATGGCAAGATGACTCGTTTTCTACTTTTCACGATTTTTAAAACTTTTTGTGGTTCGGGATTTTTAAAATTTTTTCAGAAGGAGTTTTGGCCCCAAACTAGGTAGACATGATCCTTGTATTTTTGTTGCCATGCACAAAACAATTCAGCTAAAAACTCGAAGTGTACAAGATTTTGTGACCATTTGAAAAAAGTGTCCCATTTTAGACACTTTAATGGCCACTGGCAGCAAACCTGTAAAATCTAAAATGTTCTTTAAGGGAGTGTGAGTTCTCGAGGTCTGATGAGGGATAGGGGGCCAATATAAGGGCCAAGTACCAGCACCCATCGCACATCATGTGCGCACACCCCCCGGCCCCCCAATCGTCGGAACCCCAATGCCACTGATCAGGTTCTTTGGTGATGCTCCGATGATGGTGCCCCGAGGAAGAAAAATACGACACCAGCACATGCCCGAGACCAGCATGTGCTGCCGTAACCCTCGATCTGATCCGATCTTAGACTGGGAATGAACTCCATATGCTTAGACTGGTAATGAACTCCGTATGCCTTTGTCAACCCACGAAACGAGCGTGCGTGTGCTCAGCCGGCCAGAGGGGCGGGATGTGCAAGTCGGGGTCGGTGGGGTCCCCCTCTACGTGCTGTCGATCCTACTGTCGCAACCCTCAGTCTGGACCAATCTGAGACTGGGAATGAACTCCATATGCCTAAGCCAACAGATGAAATGAGCGAGCAGGCGGGCGGGCGGGCACTACGTCGGCCAGAGAGACGGGATGCCCAAGCCGTGGATCGATAGGATTGTAGGTGGGTTTAGGCACATCTTCATATTTCTGCGTGCCAATGCCATTTTTATGGCTTGTAAATTCATACAATGGTCCCTTAAGCCTTCATGTGAAGTTTCATGGCAAGACGACTCGTTTTTTATTTTTCACGATTTTTGAAACTTTTTACAGTTCGAGATTTTTTAAAATTTTTTCAGAAGGAATTTTGGTACCAAACTTGGTAGACGTGATCCTTGTTTTTTTTTTCGCATGCACAAAAAAATTCGGGTAAAAACTCGAAGTGTACAAGATTTTGTGACCATTTGAAAAAAGTGTCCCCATTTCAGACACTTTAATGGCTACTGGAAGCAAACCTGTAAAATCTCAAATGCTCTTTAAGGGGGTGTGAGTTCTCGAGGTTTGATGAGGGATAGGGGGCCAATATAAGGGCCAAGAACCAGCACCCATCGCACATCATGTGCGCACACCCCCGACCCCCCCGATCGTCGGAACCTCAATGCCGCAGGTGAGGTTCTCCGACGATGGTGCCCGACGAAGAAAAATGCGGCATTATTACATGCCCGAGCCCCGCATGTGCCGCCGCAACCCTCGGTCTGGTCTGATCTTAGACTGGGAATGAACTTCGTATGCTTAGACTAGGAATGAACTCCGTATGCCTAAGTCAACCCACGAAATCAGCGTGCAGACGCTCAGTCGGCTAAAGGGGCGAGATGCGCAAGCCGGGTTTCGGTCGGGTCCCTCTCTGCGTGCTACCGATCCTACTGCCTTAACACACAGTCCAATCCAATCATAGACCGAGAATGAACTCCATATGTTGAGACTGAGAATGAACTCCGTATGCCTAAGTCAACCCATAAAACGAGCGTGCGGGCGCTCAACCGACCAAACTGGTGGGATGCGCAAGTCAGGGATCGGTCGGGTCCCCCTCTACATGCTACCAATCATACTACCGTAGCCCTCAATTTGATCCAATCTTAGACTGGGAATGAACTCCGTATGCCTAAGCCAACCGACGAAACAAGCGGGCGGGTGGGCACTACGTCGACCAAAGAGATGGGATGCGCAAGCCGTGGATCGATTGGGTGGTAGGTGGGTTTAGGCACATCTTCATATTTCTATGTGCCAATGCCACTTTTATTGCTTGTAAATTTATACAATGGTCCCTTAAGCCTTCACGTGAAGTTTCATGGCAAGATGACCCGTTTTCTATTTTTCATGATTTTTGAAAATTTTAGCTGTTCGAGATTTTTTAAAATTTTTTCGAAAGGAGTTTTGGCCCCAAACTTGGTAGACGTGATCGTTGTATTTTTGTTGGCATACACAAAAAAATTGAGCTAAAAACTCAAAGTGTACAAGATTTTCTGACCATTTGAAAAAAGTGTCCCCACTACAAACACTTTAATGGCTACTAGCAGCAAACCTGTAAAATCTCAAATGCTCTTTAAGGTGGTGTGAGTTCTCGAGGCTTGATGAGGGATAGGGGGCCAATATAAGGGCCAAGTACCAGCACCCATCGCACATCATGTGTGCACACCCCCACCTCTGGCCCCCCCGATCGTCGGAACCCCATACCGCCGGTCAGGTTCTCCGACGATGCTCCGGCGATGGTGCCCCGACGAAGAAAAATACGGTACCAGCACATGCTCGACGCCAGCATGTGCTGCCACAACCCTCGGTCCGGTCTGATCTTATACTGGGAATGAACTCCGTATGCCTAAGTCAACCCACGAAACGAGCGTGCAGGCGCTCAGCAGGCCAGAGGGGAGGGATGCGTAAGTCGGGGATCGGTCGAGCCCCCTTCTGCGTACTACCGATCCTGCTACCACAACCCTCAGTCCAGTGTGATCTTAGACTGGGAATGAACTCCATATGCCTAAGCCAACTGATGAAATGAATGGGCGGGTGGGCGGGCGGGCACTACACCGGCCAGAGAGACGTGATGCGCAAGCCATGGATCGATAGGGTGGTAGGTGGGTTTAGGCACATCTTCATATTTCTGCATCCCAATGCCATTTTTATGGCTTGTAAATTCATAATGGTCCCTTAAGCCTTCACGTGAAGTTTCATGGCAAGACGACTCATTTTCTATTTTTCACGATTTTTGAAACTTTTTGCGGTTCAAGATTTTTTAAAATTTTTTCGGAAGGAGTTCTGGCCCCAAACTTGGCAGACGTGATCCTTGTATTTTTGTTAGCATGCACAAAACAATTCAGCTAAAAACTCGATGTGTACAAGATTTTGTGACAATTTGAAAAAAAGTGTCCCCATTTCAGACACTTTAATGGCTACTGGCTACAAACCCGTAAAATCTCAAATGCTCATTAAGGGGGTGTGAGTTCTCGAGGTTTGATAAGGGATAGGTGGCCAATATAACGGCCAAGTACCAGCAACAATCGCACATCATGTCCGCACACAACCCCGGCCCCCCCGATCGTCGGAACCCCAATACCGCGGGTTAGGTTCTTCGGTGATGCTCTGGCGATGGTGCCCAAGCGAAGAAAAATACGGCACCAGCACATGCCTGAGCCCAGTTTGTGCTATCGTAACCCTTGGTCCGGTCCAATCTTAGACTGGGAATGAACTTCGTATGCTTAGACTGGGAATGAACTCCGTATACATAAGTCAACCCATGAAACGAGCGTGCGGGCTCTCAGCCGGCCAGACGGGCAAGATGCGTAAGCCGGGGATCGGTCGGGTCCCCCTTTGCGTGCTGCCGACCCTACTGCTGTAACCCTCGATCCGATCTGATCTTAGACTGGGAATGAACTCTGTATGCCTAAGCCAACCGACGAAACGAGCGGGCAGGCAGGCGGGCGGGCACTACGTCGACCAGAGAGACGGGATGCGCAAGCCGTAGATCGATAGGGTGGTAGTGGGTTTAGGCACATCTTCATATTTCTGCATGCCAATGCCATTTTTATGGCTTGTAAATTCATACAATGGTCCCTTAAGCCTTCACGTGAAGTTTCATGGCAAGACGACTCGTTTTTTATTTTTCACGATTTTCAAAACTTTTTGCAGTTCGAGATTTTTTTAAATCTTTTTGGAAGGTGTTTTGGCCCCAAACTTGGTAGACGTGATCCTTGTATTTTTGTTAGCATGCACAAAAACATTCAGCCAAAAACTCGATGTGTACATGATTTTGTGACCATTTGAAAAAAGTGTCCCCATTTCGGACACTTTAATGGCTACTGGCAGCAAACCTGTAAAATCTCAAATGCTCTTTAAGGGGGTGTGAGTTCTCAAGGTTTGATGAGGGATAGGGGGCGAATATATGGGCCAAGTACCAGCACCCATCACACATCATGTGTGCACACCCCCCCTCGGCCCCCCCGATCGTCGAAACCCTAATGCCGTCTGTCAGGTTCTTCGGCGATGGTGCCCCGACGAAGAAAAATACGACACCAGCACATGCCCGAGCCCAGCATGCGCTCCCGCAACACTCAGTTCGGTCTGATCTTAGACTGGGAATCAGCTTCGTATGCTTAGACTGGGAATCAGCTCCGTATGCTTAGACTGGGAATCAACTCCGTATGATTAAGTCAACCCGCGAAATGAACTTGTGGGTGCTCAGCCGGCCAGAGGGGCAGGATACGCATGCCGGGTATCGGTCGGGTCCCCCTCTGCGTGCTGCCAATCTTGTTACCGCAACCCTCGGTCTGGTCTGATCTTAGACTGGGAATGAACTCCGTATGCCTAAGCCAACCGATGAAACAAGCGGGCAGACGGGCGTGCGGGCACTATGCCGACCAGAGAGACGGGATGCGCAAGCCATGGATCGATATTGTGGTCGGTGGGTTTAGGCACATCTTCATATTTCTGCATCCCGATGCCATTTTTATGGCTTGTAAATTCATAAAATGGTCCTTTAAGCCTTCACGTGAAGTTTCATGGCAAGATGACTCGTTTTCTATTTTTCACGATTTTTGAAACTTTTTACGGTTCGAGTTTTTTAAAATTTTTTCAGAAGGAGTTTTGGCCCCAAACTTGTAGACATGATCCTTGTATTTTTGTTGGCGTGCACAAAAACATTCAACTAAAAGCTCGAAGTGTACAAGATTTTGTGACCATTTAAAAAAAGTGTCGCCATTTCAGACACTTTAATAGCTACTGGCAGCGAACCTGTAAAATCTCAAATGCTCTTTAAGAGGGTGTGAGTTCTCGAGGTTTGATGAGGGATAGGGGGTCAATATAAGGGCCAAGTACCAGCACCCATCGCACATCATGTGCGGACACCCCCTCCCCCGGTCAGGTTCTCCGGTAATGCTCCGGTGATGGTACCCCGGAGAAGAAAAATATGGCGCCAGCACATGCCCGACCCAGCATGTGCTGCCACAACCCTCGATCCAGTCTGATCTTAGACTGGGAATGAACTCCGTATGCTTAGAATGAGAATGAACTCCGTATGCTTAGACTGGGAATGAACTCCGTATGCTTAGACTGGGAATGAACTCCGTATGCCTAAGTCAACCCACGAAATAAGCGTGCGGGCGCTCAGTCGACTGGAGGGGCGGGATGCGCAAGCCAGGGATCGGTCGGGTCCCCCTCTGCATGCTGCCGATCTTGCTACCGTAACCCTCGGTCCAGTCCAATCTTAGATTGGGAATGAACTCCGTATGCCTAAGCCAACCGACGAAACGAGCAGGTGGGCGGGCACTACGTCGGCTAAAGAGACGGGATGCGCAAGCCGTGGATCGAAAGGGTCGTAGGTGGGTTTAGGCACATCTTCATATTTCTACATGGCTATACCATTTTTATGGTTTGCAAATTCATACAATGGTCCCTTAAGCCTTCTTGTCAATTTTCATGGCAAGACGACTCGTTTTCTATTTTTCACGATTTTAAAAACTTTTTGCGCTTTGGGATTTTTTAAAATTTTTTTGAAAGGAGTTTTTTCCCCAAACCTGGTAGATGTGATCCTTGTATCTCTGTTGGCTTGCACAAAAAAATTCAGCTAAAAACTCGAAGTGTACAAGATTTTGTGACCATTTGAAAAAAGTGTTCCCATTTCAGACACTTTAATGGCTACGTGCAGCAAACCTGTAAAATCTCAAATGCTCTTTAAGGGCGTGTTTGTTCTCAAGGTTTGATGAGGGATAGAGGGCCAATATAAGGGCCAAGTACCAGCACCCATTGCACATCATGTGCGCACACCCCTCCGTCCGGTCCGATCTTATTGGGAATGAACTCCGTATGCCTAAGCCAACCGACGAAATGAGCGGGCGGGCGGGCAAGCGGGCCCTACGTCGGCCAGAGAGACGGGATGCGCAAGCCGTGGATCGATGGGGTGGTAGGTGGGTTTAGGCACATCTTCATATTTGTATGGGCCAATGCCATTTTTATGGCTTGTAAATTCATACAATGGTCCCTTAAGCCTTCACGTGAAGTTTAATGGCAAGACGACTCGTTTTCTATTTTTCATGATTTTTGAAACTTTTTACGGTTTGGGATTTTTTAAAATTTTTTCAAAAGGATTTTTGGTCCCAAACTTATTAGATGTGATCTTTGTATTTTTGTTGGCTTGCATAAAAAAATTCAGCTAAAAACTCGAAGTGTACAATATTTTGTGATCATTTGAAAAAAGTGTCCTTATTTTAGACACTTTAATGGCTACTGGCAGCAAACCTGTAAAATCTCAAATGCTCTTTAAGGGGGTGTGAGTTCTTGAGGTTTGATGAGGGATAGGGGGCCAATATATGGGCCAAGTACCAGCACCCATCGCACATCATGTGCGCACACCCCCCGTCCCGCTTGATAGATGGAACCCTAATGTCGCCGGTCAGGTTCTCCGATGATGCTCCGGCGATGGTGCCCCGGTGTAGAAAAATGCGGCACCAGCACATGCCCGAGCCCAGCATGTGCTGTCGCAACCCTCGGTCCGGTCCGATCTCAGACTGGGAATGAACTCCGTATGCTTAGACTGGGAATGAACTCCGTATGCCTAAGTCAACCCACGAAACGAGCGTACGGGCTCTCAGCCGACCAAAGGGGCGGGATGCGCAAGCCGGGGATCGGCTGAGTCCTCCTCTGTGTGCTGCCAATCCTGCTGCCGTAACCCTCGATCCGGTTCAATCTTAGACTGGGAATGAACTTCGTATGCCTAAGCCAACCGATGAAACGAGCAGGCGGACAGGCGGGCAGGCCCTACGTCGGCCAGAGAGACGGGATGCGCAAGCTGTGGATCGATAGGGTGGTAGGTGGGTTTAGGCACATCTTCATATTTTTGTGTGCCAATACCATTTTTATGGCTTGTAAATTCATACAATGGTCCCTTAAGCCTTCATGTGAAGTTTCATGGCAAGACGACTCGTTTTCTATTTTTCACGATTTTCAAAACTTTTTGCAGTTCGAGATTTTTAAAATTTTTTTGAAAGGAGTTTTTGCCCCAAACATGGTAGACGTGATTCGTGTATTTTTGTTGGCATGCACAAAAAAATTCAGCTAAAAACTCGAAGTGTACAAGATTTTGTGACCATTTGAAAAAAGTGTCATCATTTCAAACACTTTACTGGCCACTGGTAGCAAACCTGTAAAATCTCAGATGCTCTTTAAAAGGGTGTGACTTCTCGAGGTTTGATTAGGGATAGGGGGCCAATATAAGGGCCAAGTACCAGCACCCATCGCACATCATGTGCGCAGACCCCCCCGTCCCTCGATCGCCGAAACCCCAATGCCGTCGATCAGGTTCTCCGACGATGCTCCGACGATGGTGCCCTGGCAAATAAAATGCGACACCAGCACATGCCCGAGCCCAGCATATGCTGCCACAACCCTCGATCCGGTCTGATCTTAGACTGGGAATGAACTCTGTATGCTTAGACTGGGAATGAACTCCGTATGTCTAAGTCAAACCATGAAACGAGTTACGGGCACTTAGTCGGCCAGAGGGGTGGGATGCGCAAGACGAGAATCGACCGGGTCCCCCTCTGCGTGCTGCCGATCCTGCTGTCGCAACCCTCGGTCCAGTTCGATCTTAGACTGGGAATGAACTCCGTATGCCTAAGCCAACCGACGAAACGAGCAGGTGGGCGGGTGGGCGGGCACTACCCCGACCAGAGAGACGGGATGCGCAAGCCGTGGATCGATAGGCTGGTTGGTGGGTTTAGGCACATCTTCATATTTCTGTGTGCCAATGCCATTCTTATGGCTTGTAGATTCATACAATGGTCCCTTAAGCCTTCACGTGAAGTTTCATGGCAAGATGACCCGTGTTCTATTTTTCATGATTTTTGAAACTTTTTGCGGTTCGGGATTTTTTAAAATTTTTTCGGAAGGATTTTTGGCCCCAAACGTGGTAGACGTGATCCTTGTATTTTTGTTGGCTTGCACAAAAAAATTCAGCTAAAAACTTGAAGTGTACAAGATTTTGTGACCATTTCAGAAAAGTGTCCTCATTTCAGACACTTTAATGGCTACTGGCAGCAAACCTGTAAAATCTCAAATGCGCTTTAAGGGGGTGTGAGTTCTCGAGGTTTGATGTGGGATAGGGGGCCAATATAAGGGCCAAGTACCAGTACCCATCGCACATCATGTGCGCATACCCCCCGGCCCCGCGATCGCCAGAACCCCAATGTCGTCGGTCATGTTCTCCGACGATGCTCCGGCGATGGTGCCCCGGTGAAGAAAAATGCGACACCAGCACATGCTCGAGCCCAGCATGTGCTACCGTAACCCTTGGTCTGGTCTTATACTGGGAATGAACTCATGAAACGAACGTGCAGGCGCTCATCCGGCCAGAGGGGTGGGATGCGCAAGCCAAGGATCGGCCAGGTCCCTCTCTGCGTGCTACTGATCTTGCGTCACAACCTTCGGTTCAGTCTGATCTTAGACTGGGAATGAACTCCATATGCATAAGCCAACCGATGAAACAAGTGGGTGGGTGAGCGGGCACCGTGCCGGCCAGAGAGACGGGATGCGCAAGCCGTGGATCGATAGGGTGGCAGGTGGGTTTACGCACATCTTCATATTTCTGTGTGCCAATGCCATTTTTATGGCTTGTAAATTCATACAATGGTCCCTTAGGCCCGCACGTGAAGTTTCATGGAAAGATGACTCGTTTTTTATTTTTCACGATTTTTGAAACTTTTTGGGGTTCGAGATTTTTTAAAATTTTTTCGGAAGGAGTTTTTGCCCCAAACTTGGTAGACGTGATCCTTGTATTTTTGTTGGCATGCACAAAACAATTCAGCTAAAAACTCAAAGTGTACAAGATTTTGTGACCATTTGAAAAAAGTGTCCCCATTTCAGACACTTTAATGGCTACTGGTAGCAAACCTGTAAAATCTCAAATGCTCTTTAAGAGGGTGTGAGTTCTCGAGGTTTGATGAGAGATAGGGGGCCAATATAAGGCCCAAGTACCAGCACCCATCGCACATCATGTGTGCACACCCCCCCGGCCCCGTCGATCGACAGAACCCCAATGTCGTCGGTCAGGTTCTCCGACGATGGTGCCCCGACAAAGAAAAATACGACACTAGCACATGCTCGAGCCCAGCATGTGCTGCCACAACCCTCGGTCCGGTCTGATCTTACACTGGGAATGAACTCCGTATGCTTAGACTGGGAATGAACTCTGTATGCCTAAGTCAAACCACGTAACGAGCGTGCGGGCGTTCAGCCGGCCAAAGGGGCAGGATGCGCAAGCCGGGGATCGATCGGGTCCCCCTCTGGGTGCTATCAATCCTGCTGTCATAACCCTCAGTCCAATCCAATCTTGGACTGGGAATGAACTCCGTATGCCTAAGCCAACTGACGAAACGAGCGGGCGGGCAGGCATGACGTTGGCCAAAGAGATGGGATGCGCAAGCTGTGGATCGATAGGGTGGTAGGTGGGTTTAGGTACATCTTCATATTTTGGCGTGGCAATGCCAATTTTTTGGCTTGTAAATTCTTATAATGGACCCTTAAGCCTACACGTGAAGTTTCATGGCAAGACGACTCGTTTTCTATTTTTCATGATTTTTGAAACTTTTTACAGTTTGAGCTTTTTTAAAATTTTTTCGGAAGGAGTTTTGGCCCCAAACTTGGTAGACGTGATCCTTGTATTTTTGCTGGCATGCAAAAAAAATTTAAGCTAAAAATACGAAGTGTACAAGATTTTATGACCATTTGAAAAAAGTGTCCCCATTTCAGACACTTTAATGGCTACTGGTAGCAAACCTGTAAAATCTCAAATGCTCTTTAAGGGGGTGTGAGTTCTCAAGGTTTGATGAGGGATAGGGGGCCAATATAAGGGCCAAGTACCAGCACCCATCGCACATCATGTGTGCACACCCCCCGATCGTCGGAACCCTAATGCGATCGGTCAGGTTCTCCGACGATGCTCTGGCGATGGTGCCCCGACAAGACAAATGCAGCACCAGCACATGTCTAAGCCCAGCATGTGCTGTCGCAACCCTTGGTCCGGTTCAATCTTAGACTGGGAATGAACTCTGTATGCTTAGACTGGGAATGAACTCCGTATGCCTAAGTCAACCCATGAAACGAGCGTGCGAGCGCTCAGTCAGGCAGAGGTGCGGGATGCACAAGCCAGGGATCGATCGGGTCCGACTCTACATGCGGCCGATCCTGCTACCGTAACACTCAATCCGGTCTGATCTTAGGCTGGGAATGAACTCCGTATGCCTAAGCCAACCGATGAAACAAGCGGGCGGGCGGGCGGGCACTACGCCGGCCAGAGAGGCGGGATGCACAAGCTATGGATCGATACGGTGGTAGGTGGGTTTAGGCACATCTTCATATTTTTGCATGCCAATGCCATTTTTATGGCTTGTAAATTCATACAATGGTCCCTTAAGCTTTCACGTCAAGTTTCATGGCAAGACGACTCGTTTTTTATTTTTCATGATTTTTGAAACTTTTTACGGTTTGAGATTTTTAAAATTTTTTCGGAAGGAGTTTTGGCCCCAAACTTGGTAGACATGATCCTTGTATTTTTTTTGGCATGCATAAAAAAATTCAGCTTAAAACTCGAATGTAAAGATTTTTTGACCATTTGAAAAAAGTATCCCCATTTCAGACACTTTAATGGCTACTGGTAGCAAACCTGTAAAATCTTAAATGCTCTTTAAGGGGGTGTGAGTTGTCAAGGTTTGATGAGGCATAGGGGGCCAATATAAGGGCCAAGTACCAGCACCCATGGCACATCATGTGCGCACACCCCCCGGCCCCCCCGATCGTCAAAACCCAAATGCTGCCGATCAGTTCTCCAACGAAGATGCCCCGACGAAGAAAAATGTAGCACCAGTACATGCCCGAGCCCAGCATGTGCTGCCACAACCTTCGTTCTGGTCCGATCTTAGATTAGGAATGAACTCCGTATGCTTAGACTGGGAATGAACTCCGTATGTCTAAGTCAACCCACGAAATGAGCGTGCGGGTGCTTAGCCGGGGATCAGTCGGGTCCCCCTCTGCGTGCTATCGATCCTGCTGTCACAACCCTTAGTCCAGTCTGATCTTAGATTGGGAATGAACTCCGTATGCCTAAGCCAACAGACGAAATGAACGGGCGGGCGGGCACTACGCCGGCCAAAGAGATAGGATGCGCAAGTCGTGGATCTATAGGGTGGTAGGTGGGTTTAGGCACATCTTCATATTTCTGCATGCCAATGCCAATTTTTTGGCTTCTAAATTCTTACAATGGTCCCTTAAGCCTACACGTGAAGTTTCATGGCAAGGCGACTCGTTTTCTATTTTTCACGATTTTTGAAACTTTTTAGGGTTCGAGATTTTTTAAAATTTTTTTCAAAGCAGTTTTGGCCCCAAACTTGGTTGACGTGATCCTTGTATGTTTTTTGGCATGCACAAAAAAATTCAGCTAAAAACACGAAGTGCACAAGATTTTATAACAATTTGAAAAAAGTGTCCCCATTTCAGACACTTTAATGGCTATTGATAGCAAACCTGTAAAATCTCAAATGCTCTTTAAAGGGGTGTGAGTTCTCGAGGTTTGATGAGGGATAGGGGGCCAATATAAGGGCCAAATACCAGCACCCGTGGCACATCATGTGTGCACATCCCCCCCGGCCCCCCCGATCGCCGGAACCCCAATGCCGTCGATCAGGTTTTCCGACGATGCTCCGGCAATGGTGCCCCGACGAAGACAAATGTAGCACCAGCACATGCTCGAGCCCAGCATGTGGTGCCGCAACCCTCGATCCCGTCCGATCTTAGACTGGGAATGAACTCTGTATGCTTAGACTGGGAATGAACTCCGTATGCCTAAGTCAACCCACGAAACGAGCGTACGGGCGCTCAACCGGCCAGAGGGGTGGGATGCGCAAGCCGGAGATCGATCGGGTCCCCCTCTACATCCTGTCGATCCTGCTGCCGTAACCCTCGGTCCGATCTGATCTTAGACTGGGAATGAACTCCGTATGCCTAAGCCAACCGACGAAACGAGCGGGTGGGCGGGCAGGCGGGCACTACGTCGACCAAAGAGACGGGATGTACAAGCCGTGGATCGATAGGGTGGTAGGTGGGTTTAGGCACATCTTCATATTTCTATGTGCCAATGCCATTTTTATGGCTTGTAAATTCATACAATGGTCCCTTAAGCCTTCACGTGAAGTTTCATGGCAAGACGACTCGTTTTCTATTTTTCACGATTTTTGAAACTTTTTACGGTTCAAGATTTTTTAAAATTTTTTGGGAAGTAGTTTTGGCGCCAAACATGGTAGACATGATCCTTGTATTTTTGTTGGCATGCACAAAAAAATTTAGCTAAAAACTCGAAGTGTACAAGATTTTGTGACCATTTGAAAAAAGTGTCCCCATTTCAGACACTTTAATGGCTACTGGCAGCAAACCTGTAAAATCACAAATGCTCTTTAAGGGGGTGTGAGTTCTCAAGGTTTGATGAGGGATAGGGGGCCAATATAAGGGCCAAGTACCAGCACCCATCGCACATCATGTGCGCACACCCCCCGGCCCCCCCAATCGCTGGAACCCCAATGTCGCCGGTCAGGTTCTCTGGCAATGCTCCGGCGATGGTGCCCCGACGAAGAAAAATACGACACTGGCACATGCCCAAGCCTAGCATGTGCTGCCGTAACCCTCGGTCCGGTCCGATCTTAGACTGGGAATGATCTCCGTATGCTTAGACTGGGAATGAACTCCGTATGCTGAAGCCAACCGATGAAATGAGCGTGCGGGCGGCCAGGAGGGCACTACGTCGGCCAGAGAGACGGGATGCGCAAGCCGTGGATCGATAGGGTGGTAGGTGGATTTACGTACATCTTCATATTTAAGTGTGCCAATGCCATTTTTATGGCTTGTAAACTCATACAATGGTCCCTTAAGCCTTCACGTGAAGTTTCATGGCAAGACAACTCTTTTTCTATTTTTCATGATTTTTGAAACTTTTTACGGTTTGAGATTTTTTAAAATTTTTTTGAAAGCAGTTTTGGCCCCAAACATGGTAGACGTGATCCTTGTATTTTTGTTGGCATGCACAAAAACATTCAGCTAAAAACACGAAGTGTACAAGATTTTGTGACCATTTGAAAAAAGTGTCCCCATTTCAGACACTTTAATGGCTACTGGCAGCAAACCTGTAAAATCTCAAATGCTCTTTAAGGGGGTGTGAGATTTTAAGGTTTGATGAGGGATAGGGGGCCAGTATAAGGCCCAAGTACCAGCACCTATCGCACATCATGTGCGCAAACCTCCCCGGCCCCCCCGATCGCCGGAACCCCAATGCCGCTGGTCAGGTTCTCCGGCGATGAAACAAGCAAGTAGGTGGGCACTACGCTGGCCAGAGAGACGGGATGCGCAAGCCGTGGATCGATAGGGTGGTAGGTGGGTTTAGGCACATCTTCAAATTTCTACGTGACAATGCCATTTTTATGGCTTGTAAATTCATGCCACGGTCCTTTAAGCCTTCACGTGAAGTTTCATGGCAAGACGACTCGTTTTCTATTTTTCATGATTTTTGAAACTTTTTACGGTTCGGGATTTTTTAAAATTTTTTCGAAAGCAGTTTTGGCCCCAAACATGGTAGACGTGATCCTTGTATTTTTGTTGGCATGCAAAAAAAAATTCACCGAAAAACTCAAAGTGTACAAGATTTTGTGACCATTTGAAAAAAGTGTCCCTATTTCAGACACTTCAATGCTACTAGCAGCAAACCTGTAAAATCTCAAATGCTCTTTAAGGGGGGTGAGTCCTCGATGTTTGATGAGGGATAGGGGGCCAATATAAGGGCCAAGTAACAGCGCCCATCGCACATCATGTACGCACACCCCCCGGCCCCCCGATCACCGGAACCTCAATGCCGTCGGTTAGGTTCTCCGACGATGGTGTCCCAGTAAAGAAAACTATGGTACCAGCTCTTGCCTGAGCCCAGCATGTGCTGCCCAACCCTCGGTCTATTCTGATCTTAGACTGGAAATGAACTACGTATGCTTAGACTGGGAATGAACTACGTATGCCAAAGTCAACCCACGAAACGAGCATGCGGGTGCTCAGTCGGCCAGAGGGGCGGGTTGCGCAAGCCGGGGATCAGTCAGGTCCCCCTCTACGTGTTGCCAATCCTACTGCCGCAACCCTCGGTCCGGTCTGAACTTAGATTGAGAATGAACTCCGTATGCCTAAGCCAACCGACAAAACGAACGGGCAGGTGGGCGGGCACTACGTCGGCCAGAGAGATGGGATGCGCAAGCCGTGGATCGATAGGGTGGTAGGTGGGCTTAGGCACATCATCATATTTTTGCATGCCAATTCCATTTTTATGGCTTGTAAATTCATACAATGGTCCCTTAAGCCATCACATGAAGTTTCATGGCAAGACGGCTCGTTTTTTACTTTTCACGCTTTTCGAAACTTTTTACGGTTCAAGATTTTTCAAACTTTTTTCGAAAGGATTTTTGGCCCCAAACTTGGTAGACGTGATCCTTGTATTTTTTTTGGCATGCATAAAAAAATTCAGCTAAAAACTCAAAGTGTACAAGATTTTGTGACCATTTGAAAAAAGTGTCCCCATTTCAGACACTTTAATGGCTACTAGCGGCAAACCTGTAAAATCTCAAATGCTCTTTCAGGGGGTGTGAGTTCTCGAGGTTTGATAAGGGATAGGGGGCCAATATAAGGGCCAAGTATCAGCACCCATCACACATCATGTGTGCACACCCCCCCGACCCCCCCGATCGTCGAAACCCCAATGTCGCCGGTCAGATTCTCCGGCGATGCTTCGGCGATGGTGCCTCGGTGAAGAAAAATACAGCACAGCACATGCCCGGGGGGGCCGAGGGGGTGTGCGTGCATGATGTGCAACGGGTGCTTTTACTTGGCCTTTATATTGGCCCCCTATCCCTCATCAATCCTTGAGAAGTCACACCCACTTAAAGAGCATTTGAGATTTTACAGGTTTGCTACCAGTAGCCATTAAAGTGTCTGAAATGGGGACACTTTTTTCGAATGGCCACAAAATCTTGTACACTTCAAGTTTTTAGCTGATTTTTTTTGTGCATGCCAATAAAAATACAAGGATCACGTCTACAATGTTTGGGCACAAAAATGTTTTCGAAAAAATTTCAAAAAATCCCAAACCGTAAAAAGTTTTGAAAATCGTGAAAAATAGAAAACAAGTTGTCTTGCCATGAAACTTCATGTGAAGGCCTAAGGGACCATTGTATGAATTTACAAGCCACAAAAATGGCATTGGCAAGTAGAAATATGAAGATGTAACTAAACCCACCTACCACCCTATCGATCCACGGCTTGCGCATCTCGTCTCTCTGACCGACGGTATTGGGGTTCCGGCGATCGGGGGGCCGGGGGTGTGCGCACATGATGTGTGATGGGTGCTTATACTTGGCCCTTATATTGGCCCCCCATCCCTCATCAAACCTCGAGAACTCACACCCCCTTAAAGAGCATTTGAGATTTTATAGGTTTGCTACCGGTAGTCAGTAAAGTGTCCAAAATGCGGACACTTTTTTCAAATGGTCACAAAATCTTGTACACTTCGAGTTTTTAGCTGATTTTTTTTGTGCATGCCAACAAAAATACAAGGATCACGTCTACCATGTTTGGGGACAAAACACCTTTTGAAAAAATTTTAAAAAATCCCAAACCGCAAAAAGTTTTGGAAATCATGAAAAATAGAAAACGATTCGTCTTGCCATGAAACTTTACGTGAAGGCTTAGGGGACCATTTTATGAATTTACAAGCCATTAAAATGGCATTGGCATGCAGAAATATGAAGATGTGCCTAAACACACCTACCACCCTATCGATCCACGGCTTGGGCATCCCGTCTCTCTGGCCAACGTAGTGCCCGCCCGCCCGCTCATTTCGTCGGTTGGCTTAGGCATACGGAGTCCATTCCCAGTCTAAGATCGGACCGAACCGAGGGTTGCAGCAGCACATGTTGGGCTCGAGCATGTGCTGGTGCCGTATTTTTCTTCACTGGGGCACCATCACTGGAGCATCACCGGAGAACCTGACCGACGGTATTGGGGTTCCGGCGATTGGGGGGGCCGGGGGGTGTGCGTGCATGATGTGCAATGGGTGCTTTTACTTGGCCTTTATATTGGCCCCCTATCCCTCATCAATCCTCGAGAAGTCACACCCACTTAAAGAGCATTTGAGATTTTACAGGTTTGCTGCCAGTAGCCATTAAAGTGTCTGAAGTGGGGACACTTTTTTCGAATGGCCATAAAATCTTGTACACTTTAAGTTTTTAGGTGATATTTTTTGTGCATGCCAACAAAAATACAAGGATCACGTCTACAATGTTTGGGGACAAAAATGTTTTCAAAAAAAGTTTAAAAAATCCCGAACCGTAAAAAGTTTTGAAAATCATGAAAAATAGAAAAGGAGTCGTCTTGCCATGAAACTTTACGTGAAGGCTTAAGGGACTATTGTATGAATGTACAAGCCATAAATATGGCATTGGCACATAGAAATATGAAGTTGTGCCTAAACCCACCTACCATCCTATCGATCCTCGGCTTGTGCATCCCGTCTCTCTAGCCGGCGTAGTGCCCGCCCGCCCGCCCGCTCGTTTCGTCGGTTGGCTTAGGCATACAGAGTTCATTCCCAATCTAAGATCGGACCGGACCGAGGGTTACGGTAGCACATGCTGGAATCGGGCATGTGCTGGTGCCGTATTTTTCTTCATCGGGGCACCATCGACAATATTGGGGTTCCGACGATCCAGAGGGCTGGGGGAGTGTGCGCACATGATGTGTGATGGATGCTGGTACTTGGGCCTTATATTGGCCCCCTATCCCCCATAAAACCTCGAGAACTCACACCCCCTTAAAGAGCATTTGAGATTTTACAGGTTTGCTAGCAGTAGCCATTAAAGTGTCTAAAATAGAGACACTTTTTTCAAATGGTTACAAAATCTTGTACACTTCGAGTTTTTAGATAAATTTTTTTGTGCATGCCAAAAAAAATACAATGATCACGTCTACCAAGTTTCGGGCCAAAACTCCTTCCGAAAAAATTTAAAAAAATCCCAAACCGCAAAAAGTTTCAAAAATCATGGAAAATAGAAAATGAGTCGTCTTGCCATGAAACTTCAGGTGAAGGCTTAAGGAACCATTGTATGAATTTACAAGCCATAAAAATTTCATTGGCATGCAGAAATATGAAGATGTGCCTAAACCCACCTACCACCCTATCGATCTACGGCTTGCTCATCCCGTCTCTCTGGCTGGCGTAGTGCCCGCCCGCCAGCTCGTTTCGTTGGTTGGCTTAGGCATACGGAGTTCATTCCCAGTCTAAGATCGGATAGGACAGAGGGTTGCGGCAGCACATGCTGGGCTCGGGCATGTGCTAGTGCCGCATTTTTCTTTATCGGGGCAGCATCGTCGGAGCATCGTCGGAGAACCTGATTGACGGCATTGGGGTTCCGATGATCGGGAAGGCCGGGGGGGTGTGCGCACATGGTGTGTGATGGGTGCTGGTACTTGGCTCTTATATTGGCCCAATATCCCTCATCAAACCTCGAGAACTCACACCCCTTTAAAGAGCATTTGAGATTTTATAGGTTTGCTGCCAGTAGCCATTAAAGTGTCTGAAATGGGGACACTTTTTTCAAATGGTCACAAAATCTTGTACACTTCGAGTTTTTAGCTGAATGTTTTTGTGCATGCCAACAAAAATACATGGATCACGTCTACCAAGTTTGGGTCCAAAACTCTTTCTGAAAAAATTTTAAAAAATCTCGAAACGCAAAAAGTTTTGAAAATCGTGGAAAATAGAAAACGAGTCATCTTACCATGAAACTTCATGTGAAGGCTTAAGGGACCATTGAACACAGAAATATGAAGATGTGCCTAAACCCACCTACCACCCTATCGATCTACGGCTTGTGCATCCCGTCTCTCTGGCCGACGTAGTGCCCGCCCACCCACTCATTTTGTCAGTTGGCTTAGGCATACAGAGTTCATTCCCAATCTAAGATCGGAACAGACTGAGGGTTATGGTAGCAGGACCGACAGCACACAGAGAGGGACCCGACTGATCCCCGGCTTGCGCATCCCACCCCTCTGGCCGGCTGAGTGCCCGTACGCTCATTTTGTGGGTTGACTTAGGAATACAGAGTTCATTCCCTGTCTAAGATCGAACCGGACCGAGGGTTGCGACAACACATGCTAGGGTCGAGCATGTGCTGGTGCCGCATTTTTCTTCGTCGGGGCACCATCGCCGGAGAACCTGATCGACGTTGTTGGGGTTCCAGCGATTGGGGGGGCCGGCGGGGGTGTGCGCACATGATGTATGGTGGGTGCTGGTACTTGGCCCTTATATTGGCCTCCTATCCCTCATCAAACCTCGAGAACTCACACCCCCCTAAAGAGCATTTGAGATTTTACAGGTTTGCTGCCAGTAGCTATTAAAGTGTCTAGAATGGGGACACTTTTTTTAAATTGTCACAAAATCTTGTACACTTCGAGTTTTTAGCTGATTTTTTTTGTGCATGCCAAAAAAACTACAAGGATCATGTCTACCAAGTTTGGGGCCAAAATTCCTTCCAAAAAAATTTTAAAAAATCCAGAACCGCAAAAAGTTTTGAAAATCATGAAAAATAGAAAACTAGTCGTCTTGCCATGAAACTTCATGTGAAGGCTTAGGGGACCATTGTATGAATTTAGATGCCATAAAAATGGCATTGGCAGGCAGAAATATGGAGATGTGCCTAAACCCACCTACCACCCTATCGATCCACGACTTGCGCATCCCGTCTCTCTGGCCGGCGTAGTGGCCGCCTGCCCACCCGCCCGCTCATTTCGTCGATTGGCTTAGGCATACGAAGTTCATTCCCATTCTAAGATCGGACCGGACCGAGGGTTACGGCAGCACATGCTGGGCTCGAGCATGTGCTGGTGCCGCATTTTTCTTCGTCGCGGCACCATCATCGGAGCATCGCCGGAGAACCTGACCGAGGCATTGGGGTTCCGACAATCGGGGGGGCCGGGGGCGTGTACACACATGATGTGCGACGGGTGCTGGTACTTGCCCTTGTATTGGCCCCCTATCCCTCATCAAACCTCGATAACTCACACCCCCTTAAAGAGCATTTGACATTTTACAGGTTTGCTGCCAGTAGCCATTAAAGTGTTTGAAATGGGGACACTTTTTTCAAATAGTCACAAAATCTTGTACACTTCGAGTTTTTAGCTGAATTTTTTTGTGCAAGCCAACAAAAATACAAGGATCACGTCTACCAAGTTTGGGGCTAAAAATCCTTCCAAAAAAATTTTAAAAAATCCCGAACCATAAGAAGTTTCAAAAATCGTGAAAAATAGAAAATGATTCGTCTTACCATGAAACTTCACGTGAAGGCTTAACGGACTGTTGTATGAATTTACAAGCCATAAAAAAGGCATTGGCACACATAAATATGAAGATGTGCCTAAACCCACCTACCACCCTATCGATCCACGGCTTGCGCATCCCGTCTCTTTGGCCGGCATAGTGCCCGCCCGCCCGCCCGTCCGCTCATTTCGTCGGTTGGCTTAGGCATACGAAGTTCATTCCCACTCTAAGATCAGACCGAACCGAGGGTTGCGGCAGCACATGCTGGGCTCGGGCATGTGCTGGTGCGATATTGGGGTTCTGACAATCCCGGGGGCTGGGGGGTGTGCGCATATGATGTGTGATGGGTGCTAGTACTTGGCCCTTATATTGGCCCCCTATCCCTCATCAAACCTCGACAAGTCACACCCCCTTAAAGAGCATTTGAGATTTTACAGGTTTGCTGCCAGTAGCCATTAAAGTATCTAAAGTGGGGACACTTTTTTCAAATGGTCACAAAATCTTGTACACTTCGAGTTATTAGCTGATTTTTTTTGTGCACGCCAAAAAAAATACAAGGATCACGTCTACCAAGTTTGGGACCAAAAATCCTTCCGAAAAAATTTTAAAAAATCCTGAACCGTAAAATGTTTCAAAAATCGTGAAAAATAGAAAACGAGTCGTCTTGCCATGAAACTTCACGTGAAGGCTTAAGGGACCATTGTATGAATTTACAAGCCATAAAAATGGCATTGGCATGCAGAAATATGAAGAAATCCCTAAACCCACCCACCACCCTATCGATCCACGGCTTGCGCATCCCGTCTCTCTGGCGGGCATAGTGCCCGCCCGTCCGCCCTCTCGTTTCGTTAGTTGGCTTAGGCATACGGAGTTCATTCCCAATCTAAGATCGGATTGGACCAAGGGGGGGCCGGGGGGTGTGCTCACATGATGTGCGATGGGTGCTGGTACTTGGCCCTTATATTGGCCCCCTATCCCTCGTCAAGCCTTGAGAACTCACACCCCCTTAAAGAGCATTTGAGATTTTACAGGTTTGCTGCCAGTTGGCATTAAAGTGTCTGAAATGGAAACACTTTTTTCAAACGGTCACAAAATCTTGTACACTTCGAGTTTTTAGCTGAATTGTTTTGTGCATGCCAATAAAAATACAAGGATCACGTCTACCAAGTTTGGGGTAAAAAATCCCTTCGAAAAAATTTAAAAAAATCCTAAACCATAAAAAGTTTCAAAAATCGTGAAAAATAAAAAACGAGTCGTCTTGCCGTGAAACTTCACGTGAAGGCTTAAGGGACCATTGTATGAATTTACAAGCCATAAAAATGGCATTGGAACACAGAAATATAAAGGTGTGCCTAAACCCACCTACCACCCTATCGATCCATGGCTTGCGCATTCCGTCTCTTTGGCCGGCGTAGTGCCCGCCCGCCTGCCCGCCCGCTCGTTTCATCGGTTGGCTTAGGGATACGGAGTTCATTCCCAGTCTAAGATCAGACTGGATCAAAGGTTACGGTACCAGGATCAGCAGCACGCAGAGGGGGACCCGATTGATCCCTAACTTGCGCATCCCACCCCTCTGGCCGACTGAGCGCCATCACGCTCGTTTCGTGGGTTGACTTAGGCATACGGAGTTCATTCCCAGTCTAAGCATACGAAGTTCATTCCCAGTCTAAGATCGGACCAGACCGAGGGTTGCGATAGCACATGCTGGGCTCGGGCACGTGCTGGTGCCACATTTTTCTTCGCCAGGGCACCATCGCCGAAGCATCGTTGGAGAACCTTACTGACGGTATTAGGGTTTCGACGATCGGGGGGGCCGGGGGGGTGTGCGCACATGATGTGTGATGGGTGCTGGTACTTGGCCCTTATATTGGTCCCCTATCCCTCATCAAACCTCGAGAACTCACAACCCCTTAATGAGCATTTGAGATTTTACAGGTTTTCTGCCAGTAGCCATTAAAGTGTCTAAAATGGGGATACCTTTTTCAAATGGTCACAAAATCTTGTACACTTCGAGTTTTTAGCTGAATTTTTTGTGCATACCAAAAAAACTACAAGGATCATGTCTACCATGTTTGGGGCCAAAATTCCTTCCAAAAAAATTTTAAAAAATCTCGAACCGCAAAAAGGATCCAAAATCGTGAAAAATAAAAAATGAGTCATCTTGCCATGAAACTTCACGTGAAGGCTTAAGGGACCATTGTATGAATTTACAAGCCATAAAAATGGCATTGGCAAGCAGAAATATGGAGATGTGCCTAAACCCACCTATCACCCTATCGATCCACGGCTTGCGCATCCCGTTTCTCTGGCCGACGTAGTGCCCGCCCGCCTGCCCGCCCATCTCGTTTCGTCGGTTGGATGAGGCATACGGAGTTCATTCCCAGTCTAAGATCGAATCAGATTGAGGGTTGTAATAGCAGGATTGGTAGCACGTAGAGAGGGACCCGATCGATCCGCGGCTTGCGCATCCTGCCCCTCTGGCCGGCTGAACGCCCGTGCGCTCGTTTTGTGGGTTGACTTACGTATACGGAGTTCTTTCTCAGTCTAAGCGTACGGAGTTCATTCCAGTCTAAGATCGGACCAGACCGAGGGTTGCGGCAGCACATGCTGGGCTCGAGCATTTGCTGGTGCCGCATTTTTCTTCGTCGGGGCACCATCACTGGAGCATCATCGGAGAACCTGACCGACGGCATTGGGGTTCCGGCGATCGGGGGGCCGGGGGGGTGTGCGTACATGATGTGCGATGGGTGCTGGTACTTGGCCCTTATATTGGCCCCCTATCCCTCATCCAACCTCGAGAACTCACACCCCCTTAAAGAGCATTTGAGATTTTACAGGTTTTCTGTCGGTAGCTATTAAAGTGTCTGAAAAGGGGACACTTTTTTCAAATGGTCACAAAATCTTTTACACGCTGAGTTTTTAGCTGAATTTTTTTGTGCATGCGAACAAAAATACAAGGATCACGTCTACCAAGTTTGGGGCCAAAACTCCTTCCGAAAAAATTTAAAAAAATCCCGAACCGCAAAAAGGATCAAAAATCATGAAAAATAAAAAATAAATCGTCTTGGCATGAAACTTCACGTGAAGGCTTAAGGGACCATTGTATGAATTTACAAGCCATAAAAATGGCATTGGCATGCAGAAATATGAAGATGTTCCTAAACCCACCTACCACCCTATTTATCCAGGGCTTCGCATCCCATCTCTCTGTCCGGCGAAGTGCCCGCCCGCCCGCCCGCTCATTTCATCGGTTGGCTTAGGCATACGGAGTTCATTCCCAGTCTAAGATCGGATAGGACCGAGGGTTGCGGCAACACATGCTAGGCTCGAGCATGTGCTGGTGCCACATTTTTTTTCACCGGGGCACCATCGTCGAAGCATCATCAGAGAGCCTGACAGGCGGCATTGGGGTTCCGGCGATCGGTGGGGCCGGGGGGGTGTGCACACATGATGTGCGATGGGTGCTGGTACTTGGCCCTTATATTGGCCCCCTATCCCTCATCAAACCTCGAGAACTCACACCCCCTTAAAGAGCATTTGAGATTTTACAGTTTTGCTGCCAGTAGCCATTAAAGTGTTTGAAATGGGGACACTTTTTTCAAATGGTCACAAAATCTTGTACACTTCGAGTGTTTAGCTGAATGTTTTTGTGCAAGCCAACAAAAATACAAGGATTACGTCTACTAAGTTTGGGGCCAAAAATCCTTCCGAAAAAATTTAAAAAAATCTCGAACCATAAAAAGTTTCAAAAATCATGAAAAATAGAAAACGAGTCGTCTTGCCATGAAACTTCACGTGAAGGCTTAAGGGACCATTGTATGAA